>NC_088997.1:3971802-4276218 GCF_963932015.1 Anas acuta
GACTTGGCTCTTTGGGGTGGAAGGACAGGGAGGGTTTCCCTGGAGTACTGCCCAGCCACCCATGTCTGTGCAGCCCACAGCATCCTGGCTCCCAGCAGCAAGAGGCACTTGCAAACCCTAACCAATGCTGGGACAAAAGAGAACAGATCTTCACTTTAGCAACTGCCTTCTGTATTAGTGCTTATAAAATGGGCCACCTTTGAGGTTAAGCCTCTGGAGGCATTTTCTTCCATACGCTTTATAACCGGGACTGGGTGTCACCTCCCCTAGCCCACGTTTCCCGATGGCCTCTCCAGGCAGCCCGCCTGATGCCCTGTTAGATTTTATTTCTGTTGCATTCTTTTTATTTGTCTGCCTTGGAGAAGCACTAGCGTGAAGGGGAAGGGCTGGCCCTGTACTGTGCTCCCTGCAGGGCACAAAACCCACCCCAGCCCTACCCACCCTGCAGGGAGCTGCATCTCAGGTTCTGAAGCGCTGTGCTGAGCAGCCCCAATGCTGCGCCAGCCATGAGCTGCAGCAGGGATTTAAAGCACCCCCTCGTGTCTGTGCCCGAGAATAAACTTCTTTCCTTGGAGAAATCCTCGGGGCCAGCCAGGCTTTGTTATCAGCCTGCCAGCATTCAAGCAGCTTTTGGGGGAAATCCTGTTAGGCGCTTTCCTCGCTGTGACTCATCCCACAGGAGCCGATTTGGGGACAGATGGAGGGGCCTGGCCTGACAGCGACGGCTGCTGGAGCACAGCCACGCCACAGGCAGGCAGAGCCAGCTGCTCATGCCCCTGTCCCATTGCTGGTGACCAAACGTCCCTTGAAGGCTATAGTTTGGAGGTTCCCATCACCTCCCTGTGTCAGCTGGCAGTGTGGCCAGGGTGGGTCCTTTGGGTACAGGACTGAGAGGTCTCAGCCCCAACCAGGGCACGGTGTGGGTCACCTGGAACCTGGGCTCAGGGGGTCTCCATTTGGGAACAAAGTGGGATGGAAAGGGGTCACCCTGCATCACCTTTGCCCATGGGGGTGCCACATCTGGCTCTGCAATGAGAGGTACAAGCGAGTGTAAATTGAGGGATGAGGAAGCATCCCTGGAAAGGAAACCAACTGTGTTAGATAAATACAAATGAGGCACTCTGAGGGGGCTCGGTAATATTGAACAGGCTGTAAATAAACTGTAGGCTTTAAGCATTATTGACAAATGAAAATTTACTGGGTACATTTGAGCAAGCTAATGGGCTGCTTTAAACCCTGGTGGTGCCTTGCTAAGCATTTTGTATTGCGCTTTTTAATTTTGGTTCACTGTAGATTAATTCCTATTCAGAGCAAGGCAGCCCTGAGTCAACAGAATTAAGTGGTTTAATGTATTTGGATTCAGAAATGCTGCCCCCCTCTCTCCCTTGTAATTCCTCTCCCTGTTCCCACCCTCTCCAGGAGGAAGCTCTTCATTAGGGATCAGCTGCAGCCCAGCCAGCAGCTGGGTGACAGCAAGAGAAGCTCCTCCTCAAAATTACATTATCTCTGTGGGAGACAAAGCAGGTTTGGGGAAGGACAGATGAATTTATATGGAAGAGAAGGAAAGCAGAGCAAGCCCATGAGTTTTGGGAGAGAGCTTGCTGGTGGGGTCAGCTCTGTCCCTGTTGCAGTGCCAGCTCTGATGGGGTAGAGTCCTGTCAGACTACCACGAGATGCCAGCAGAGCAGTAGGATGGAGGACAGGGTCATGTTTCTCCCAACCCCAGGTTCCCCTACAGCACAGCGGGTCCCACAGGTGTCATCCCTCTGTCTGCCCTGACTTCTTCCCCCAAAATCAGAACTTTGCTATTTTCCCATGCTACAAAAACAATTCAGGGAATTTGGCAGAGTACCACAGGCAGGAGCTCTATATTATCAAACACTGAGCCAGGCCGTCAGCTTTCCCAGTAAAGGGCCAGGTGCACTCAGCCAGGAGCATGAAATCTGCCATAAAGTACATGAGGAGCAGCAGCACGGGCAGATCCAGGAACAGCCCCTGCACCGTATCAGACCAGCGCCCTGAGCCACACTCACATAAACCCAGGTGCAGAGACCAAACCAAATGAGGCTCAATCCTGGGAGCAGCCCACAGCAAGTGGCAGAGGGGCTTAGGCTGTGTCTTTAATATTTTCTGCTATTTTTAGAGAACCAAGTCATGCCTTTTCCAGCCCCAGATGGAAGGAAGACAGAAAATTCATGCAGATAGAGCAGAGCACTAATTGCAGACACAGACATGCCATCAGGGTTCAGAGCTGGGCTAATTGCCACCATACGTTGAACACATGATTCCCGATGCCTGGCATCCACTCCATAGAAAAAAAAAAAAAAACAACACACAACATATCCGCACAAATGACAAGAGGATGATCCCTAATGAGAGTAAACAAACAGCAGAGAAATAGGGGGATGAATATTTGTTCAGCTCTCACACCCTACAAGAAAGGCAAAGCTGCCTCTCAGAGATTAGAGATGTGGCTCACCCCCCAAGCACGGTGCCATCCCTCTAAAATTACCTTTACTGCTGTAGTGCCTCCTCAGCAGCCTGCATCACAGCATCCCTAAAAAGGGAGGAGCAGCCTGACTGGCCCCATTTATATATGGGGCAGCAGGGCCCAGCTGCAGCCTGTTGCTGCAGGTGGAGAGGGACAGGGCATGCAAATGTTGCACAGCTGAAATCCTGCTATGGTCCTTTTTCAGAAAAAGCCTCTTTGCTAGTATTTGTAAATTGGGAGTTTATTCCGGGGGGAATGTCTCCTAAGGGAAGGGCCAGGGATGTTCTCCAGGCTGGCTGTGGCTGCACAACCTCTCCAGTGGCTTCCAGGTGCTGTGCCAGGGGGCTCACAGCTGGACATTTCAGATCACCTCTGCAAAGCTCTCAGACAGGTTTTCATGTGACTGCCAGTGGCAAAGCTGCTGGAAGGAGCGTGGGGTGATCGCAGTGTCTCGGTCACCAGTTTCACCCATGGTACCCATCGGTGATGCCCCAGGGAGCCCCTGGGCCCCACTCGGAGCCCAGCCCACACAGTCCCCAGCTACATTGCCACATTGGGGGAGAAGATTAGAGCCGTACGCCGCTGCAGATTGGCAGTGTTTTTCCATTTCTATCCCCACCATAAGCAGGTTTTGCTCTGCTGAACGCAGCCCCTTGGCGGTACTGAAACCTGAGGTCCCTGAGCTGCAGAGTGGTGCAAACCATGGGGTGGTGTCCCTACAGCACTGCTAGGGGAAAATCCCCCAGGGAACTTGCTCCCGTGGATGATGTTCATCTGCCAGTGGAAACAGGGACAGCAACCAAGGCTGGGTAAACCCCATCAAACAGCAAATATGGGCAGCTTTCTGCTCTGGGGGCTTGGGAGAATAAGGGAAGGATTACAGGTCTGTTGCTGGATTAAGCTGCTGGCAGATGTGCTCTGGCACCAAAGCAGATTGCATCTGCTGCTTAGGAAAAGCAACAGGTCTTCAAAGGTGGGCTGCAGGGACCAGCAGCCTCTACCCAGAGCTCCTTCTGCTACCCTAGAAGCCTTGATAAAAGCCAGGACTGTTGCTTTTTGGAAGCTTTCCATCATACACTTTTCAGGCAAAGCACTCCTGATCCATTGGCAGTTGATAACTGGCTGCCCCCCCAGCTGCCCCGCAGCCTCTCCCAGGCGTGTGGCAGGAGGAGGCTGCAGAGCTTTGCGCCTCGGTGAGGGCACAGGCATGGTCAAGCACGAGGCAAGCCTCTGGGGGGAGTTTTGCTTTCACCCCACACTGCTCTCTGTCTAATCCTACCACCATCAACTAACTGCTCGAAAGAGCCAAGTGCTGAGGGCAAATGATCCTGACCTACCCGTGCCTTTCTAAGGTTCTTTTAGTTTCAGAGAGCCATTTCCCAGCATCGCTATGACAGAATCAGAACAGTCCTAAGACTCCAGTAAGACAGGCAAAAGCCCCCAGTTACGCAATTCCCTTACTTAACCTCATTTTAATCCTAAGTTTCATGGTAGTCCTGAGAGCTTCCTCCTACAAAATTTGATTGCATTTCGCAGCTGAAGTCCCTCTTGCTGGCACAAGTAACACAGCGGCATTAGAGACGTAGCCACAGCTTGCTTTTGATTAGTCAAGAGCAAAGCAAAATGCAGGAGACCTTGTGCTTTTGGAAGTACCCTCTGATTACTTAAGACACTGATCATCAGGTAAGAACATAGAGAGAGGAAGAATCATTAATTTTCCGATCAGAGTGAATCTTTTAAATGCATTGCCTCCCAAGGGCTGAAAAGCAACCAGGACCAAACAGGCTGCCCAGGTGTGCTGCAGGATGGGCAGGAGATTTGCCATCAGGGTGCAGGCGTGTGCCAGGACACAGCACAGAGATGGCAGGTCCCTGGCCAGGAGGCTGGCCTGGCGGCAGTGTCACAAAGTTATTTAGGAAGGCAGCGTGAGCTTGCTGCCCCCATCACGCAGCCTGGCCCTCCCCATGTCTCAGCCCACCTTTGGGATCGATGGTGCCCTGTTTTTCGTTGTGCAGGCTCTGAATGGCAAACAGCACTGTCCTCCACGTCCGTATTGATTTCTCGGACTAGTATTGATCAGCCTGGTGACATATAGGTAATGTGTAATTAGTAAGTTAGATAAAAATAGTACCAAGAGAGTGTATGGCCAAGCTGCCAGGGTACTTCAACCTTCCTAGCATCTCCAGGGTGGCAGCAAATAGAGGGGTCATGACTGCCTGCTAATTGCTGACCTGCTCTTAAAAGCACTGTGAAAGTCCCCCCTTCCCTGCTGCCATCACTACCACCCAAGGTGGTTTTGGAGCACTGCCTGATGGTGTCTGTGATGGAGGGGATGTGCCCACCAGTCCCAGAGTGCAAGCAATGTCCCCTGCATGTGTCCCTGGCATGGCCCCTGCAGCACCTCTTTGAGGAGACAAATGGAGCAAACAGCTGTCCAAGGCAGTGGACAGGTTGGATCTGGGCAACCAAAGCTGTGTCCAATGTTAAAATGCTCAGGGCTAAAAATGTCCAAAAAGAGAAAGGTCCAAGACCATACAGCCTTTCACATCCTCCTTCCATGCAGCCCAAGCCAGAGCCAATGCGGATAGTTTCCTGATTATTTTATTTTTTGGCAGTAGTGGCAGAGGGGAGCAGCACCCTGCTATCCAGGCATTGATTTGATTTAAAGTCACCCAAAGTGTCTTTATCAGTCCTCTATCCCTGACATAAAAATAGCATCTTGGCTTTTATCACAGAGCCCCAGCAGCCCTTCTCCTTGCAGCAGTAGTGTCTTGTCAAGACCTAATGAGATGACCTTGCTGGCTGGCTGGGTCTGACCACCAGGGCACCATTTAAAAACTGGTGTCATAAAGCTGTTTCCAGCCATCCACAAAGGGTTCCCCAGAACTGCAAGGCTTGGCTAAGCAAGAGGAGAAGCACCAAAAATAAAGCAAAGTCCAGCCTTGTTGCAAAGTGCTTAGGCATGCAAGTAAAAAGCAGCAGCTTCACACGTAAACCCAGCTTCTGCGTTCCAAGGGCACCTGTTCTGCTTTTCCCTTGTCTTTCGCTGGAAGGAGCAGTGCTCCCATCACAGCTGGAAGTAATTGCACGGTCCTTGTCACAGCACAGGTCCCCATTGCCAGCTTTACTCTCTCCCTTTCACATTTCACATTTTGTCCTTGCGATAGTGACAGTAACCAACAACATCAAAAGCTCCGGTTCCTTCCCCATGCAAGGCTTTTTCCCCCTGCTTGCTTTAATTACATTAGCAACGTCAAAAAACTGCCTGTGGCACATTATTATTCAGCCAGTGAACTCTCACTAATTCCTGACACAACCAATAAATATCTGTGGGCAGGCACCCATGCCACCGCACTGAGCACTGCCACTGGGGCGCTGGAGAGGAACCTCTGTGGCAGCGCAGCCTGCGCTTTGCTCCGCTCCGCTGCTGGCATTGCTCACGCCTGACTTACACCTGCTCATGTTTTGCTGATGCAGCCCTCTGCTTTGCTGCATTTTTTTGCCAAGTTGCTCCAGAATTCAGCTCAGTAAAAGCAGGCTATAAAGCCCATGAACTTGCCTTGTTTGCCCAGGGTGAGGTCCCACATCTGTGCTGCTATCTCACTCACGTCCCCACCTTCCTGGGCCAGAGGCTGGCATGTCCTGCGGCAGGGATAACACTGAGCCCTCTGGAGGTACTGGGCACCAGCACCAAAGTCCAAATGATGATGTTCCACCAAACTCTGCATTTTTAAGAATGCAATTAACTTCCTTGTTAAAAACAACAGTTTATTTTTATTTTTTTTAACTGGCTAACTTCCAGCTGGTGCCACCCAGGAAGATGTTGTGGGACAGCAAAATGATCTTACCAGGTCCTTAGACTGATGAGCAATGGAAGTGGGACCACAAACATTGAATTATGTTCAGTCTTTTGCTGGAGAACATTTTTACTTGTGCTGCAAGAGAAATTCCTCCATGCTCACTTTGGTGTACACATTTGAGTGGCAGATAGTGTCGGTTTGAGAGCCGTTCTGTGATTTTGCTTTCAAAACCGAAAATCTTCAGCACAGAGCCAGGCCATTAAACTTAGCAGTAAAAGGGAGAGTGTCTGGCAGCTTTCCTAATGGCCGGGCTCCTGGCCACAGGTTAAGTGTGGGCTCGCCTTCCCCCCCAAGGTTTAAACTCATTTCACACGAGGTGCAGAGCTGCTGAAGGAGAAGGGGCCAGATCCTGGCTGTGCTATAGAGCAGCTGAGCCCTACTCCAGCCTCGGTGAGGGAAGCTAGGGATTCACTTCTATCTGACATTTCGACAGTTTCTTTCCTCTGCTTAGATCTCAAACTCTGGTTTGGTTTTCTCCACAAACAGTTTTGCCATTTGGCACCAAGATGCTCACATGGTGCCTTCAGGCTGGGGACACAGCAGTAGCAGCATGCCTGGGCTAGCGCTGGGAGCAGCATATTTCTCAGTAGCCTCATTTAGAGAATAAACCAGCCATATCCTTTCATTGGTTTCTTGGAGAGGGGCAATACATTTCCAGTGGCATCAGTGACAGAAGCAATATCCTTTCATTGCTATCATTGGAAAAGAGCAGTTTTATACTGTAAGAAAGAGCAAGTTCACTTGTATGAGACATATTTTCTATTCCCTTAAACCTGGGGAAATCCTAGGGTTATTAATACATGGTAGAATTGCTTCTCTTTCAGCAGTTCTCCTAGGGATTTGAGTTTAGACTAGTTATTGCACATGAATGCAGTAACAGTACATAAAGTGTATGTTTTGTAAATAATAACAGTGCTTTGTAATAAATGGGAACAACAAATAATCAGCTCCCCTGGGCTTCCCAAGCTGCTTCCCTTGAGGAAATACAAGCCAACCCCAAGGAGCCCAGCACCGTGCATTATTTCAGATAGGAAAATTCACGCTCATTTTCCAAGGGAGTTTGCTTCCCCTTGTCTGTGCCTCTCCATGCAGACACTTGCTCTCAGAATTCTGATATTTTCAAGGTACCAGTGATGCTCAGGGAGCTCTCCAAGCCATACCTTCCCAAGCAGACTCATCACACAAGTTTCTGGGAAGAGATGGCTTTGATTGTGGTTTACATTTCGTGGACATTAGCTGTGCTTGTTGGCTGTTCCTGGAAGGGTCCTTCCTCTGCAAGTGGAAGGTTGCTCATAGCACAACTGGGATGTGATAAACCAGATCCTGCAAAGCTTTGGAGCATCTATGATCTAACAGCTGTTGCTACTGGCTGCCCAGTGTTGAGAAGGAGCACGTCTCCTTATCTCCCTGCTATGCAATTAGGTGTTTTGGCTGATGTTTCTTTTCATAAAGGGTTTGATTTTTCCCTTTTTTCCTCTGTCTTGGCTCACATTTGTATCTGTTGTTGCTGGGAAGATGGACACTGACTCTTGCAAACCACCTCAAGGCCACCTGAATATCCTCCCTCGCTGTGTGAGTGGAGCTCCTAGCTGAATTTCATGCATCCTGAAGCAATTGTGTAGAAGTCGCATCATCATTATTGACTCATCCATCTCGACTGAATGTATAGTGTAAAATAGAGGAAAAAAAAAAGTCCCCATTCTCTCTGATGATAATAGGGAGCTGGGGACTGTCATGGGCAGTTTACAGTTTGGTTTGCTCAGTAGAAGGATGCTTGCACTTTAGGGAGCCATCATCAACCTAAACATCCAGCCCTCCCTTTCTGTCAATGTTAGAAGTTTTGGGCCTTTTAGTATGATGTGCTAAACTGGTAGTAGCAGCACAGAAGACAGTCTCTAGCCTGGGTGTCAGACATAAATGTCTGGTGAGATCCTGGCTGTAATTTAACAGTCATCTGAACGTGGGGACAGGGAGCTGTCAGTGCAGAGAGGAGCAGCATATAGCTACGAGAGCGGCATGTCCGCTCATTTACCAGCAGCAACATGCTGCCCCAAAACATGAAAGCTGATATCAGATTATGTTGAAGCCCCCAAATGCCTTGAAATCTCTTTTCTTAGATTAGATGAAGCTCACACTATCTGTAGATCTGCCTGGGAAGTCATTACTAGACCTTGCACTCTTGGCACACAGCAGAGAAGTGTTGGCTGGATTTGGTGAGCAAGGTGATAAATCTGGGCTGCAGCTGCTCACTGTCCTTTGTGTTGCAAATTGCTGAGGCGGTTAGAATTGGCTTTGTTAATACATCAGCCAGTCCTGCTTTAAGAGAAGGCAAATACAGAGATGGGATTTCCCTGAGAAAGGTGCCGGGAAGGTCTGACAAACTGTGCCTTTCTGGTAGCTACAGCCCTGTCTGACCTGAAGCACAGCCCCAGCTGCGTGGCTCAGACCCTTCGGTGGGACACAAGGTGCTTCAGTCCTGCTTCGCTTGCTCTGGATGAGTGCTTGGCTTCAGCATCCTGAGTAAGTGCTCTATGATCTGGGTGAGCTGGGAGGCCAGCCCTGAGAGCGGATGAGTGAGCAGTGGCTATGGGCCAGTTGCAGCTTCCTTTTTGCACAGTCTGATAATGCAGTTTGGTCTGGCAGAGGTCTCCATCCATGTGTGGGCACGTAGCACAGCTCCCAAGTGAGTGCTGTTCAGAAATGTTTTGCTCTGCTTTCCAATCTGAGTCTATGCTGAGTTGTATTTCCTTACTGGTAAGGAACAGATCTGCTAGGAGGAGAAATTTACCCTGCAAGGAGTGTAAACACAGATGGAAACATGGTGAAGCCCTTTTCAAAGTCAAGGGAATAAATCTGCTTAAAATACTGAACATCTGGGGCAGTGAAAGAGCAGGTGGAGAACTGACCCAAGAGAGGACACCGGTGCTAAAGGAAGGTTATCTGTGGAGAGGGCACAAACTGTAGGATGGTGGAAGTGTCTGTAATAGGGAAATTACCACAAAGAGCAGCAGAAAGCTCTAGTGAGGTTACTGCTTTTGATCTTTTAAAGACTCCTCGATTTTTTCTGAGGCCTGCATCCCAGGCACTTTAGATAGAGCAAGTTGGCAGGCTTTTCCACTGAACTAATCTCATCTGACCTTTCTATGGCAGCACACAAGGGATGCAACCCTGCATTTCCTCCAGATGCCGGGATAAGCAGGATTTTGCTCTTAGTTAGGCAGCAATCACGGTGCTGCAGAAGCCACCCTGTGCATTGCTCTGGAAGGGCAGGACTGGCATGTTTATGCCACTGAGGATCAGCCTCATGCTGATGGTTTGGCCTTGTTCTGTCTTTGATTTTCACCTGCCACTCTGAAAGTTCTAACTGGAGAGCCAGGCTCTGAGTAGCCGTCAGGGAGGGGAGGACTGACCGTGCTGGTCAGCTCTCCTGGTCCCAGCCAGAGCATTTGCTATGCTCTGCAAGAAGAGTACTCTTGAGCAGGGGTTTGGGAACCACAGTTGGCCCAGGGGCTGCACAGGAGACACTAGCAGGAGCTGGCCCTTATTGGTAGCTGAGAAAATGTTAAATTGTGTTCTTTTCCCAGCCGTGACCTTGGCAGAGACACGGCCCTGGCTGCTGAAGCCCATAAAATGAACAGCCCCTGTTGCCTCCTGATAGGGGTATAAAAATATAATTACTTGAAGAGTGACTTACGATTCAGTGAAACAAGGACCTTCTCCTTTTTGATTGAATTACGCAGCGGTATTCCTAGAAGACTGGAAGCAGATGGCAAGCACTGGCCAGGCATTTAACAGCCTGAGTTACTGCTGTGTAGAGGGGATGGAGCCGAGTATGGCTGCAACGTGCTGCTCCTACATTACCACTTTCTTTGGGCCACCATCATGGTGCATTCCCTAGAGGGAATCCTTCTGAGAGGCTGGAGGATGGGTCGGGACATGTTTGCAGCAGTAGATGGAGATGTGCAGTGTGTCCAGTAGCAAAATACTACGCAGCAGTGACATACAGCTCAAGTAGCAACAAAGAGAGGCAAAATTTATCTTCCTGTAAACCCAAGCTGAGTGCTGCTGTGGTTCCAGGTAGGCATATCTTGAATGTGTCAATAAAATCAATCCAGCTATTAGCAGCTTGTTGTGTTATCAGCTGTGGAAGAGTCTGGTGTGTGTTAGGCAGCTGTGCAGCCTGCATTTTACGAGGCGACCAGCTCATACCACTGCTGGGGTTGCAGCGATTATCACATCCTCTCACAGCTGGGGCATAGTACAGCTTTTATGAGCTCCCCTAAATCAAAGGCCCTGTCTTTTTACAGACAAATTAACAATTCTTTTTTTTTAAGGCTTAACAGCCAGCTGACTACTAGGTGAGATGCAAATCTTGTTGCTGAGTTGCGCCTACCACATTGTCTTTTTGATTATTTTTATTGAAGAAGCAGATGTTCTTTTGGAGCTCTGAAGCCCTTACGAGGGAGACTCATTTTCTGCTGCTGTGATCTCTTTGTTGCAGGTGGGTGATGTATGAAAAGGAATTGCAAATAGCTGTTTACAGCAAGCAAAGTCACGGAACAGCCCACTTTAATTTCTGCTATCTGTCGGAAACCGTTGTTGGTGATGGTCAAAATTAATTAAGCAGGAAGGAAGAGAGCTGGGAGGCACTGTGCATCCAGTTCTGACATTGAAATATTAATGGTGAGCTAATCAAGAAAGAGTATCTATGAATAGCTAATCAGCTTACAGTTTGCATTTTTAGTGATGCGGTGAACTTCTGGGCAACAGCCCTTTGCAGGAGAGTCAGTGCGGAGGCGGGCTGCCTGCTGCCTGATCGCTCAATTTGGAAATAAACAAAGAGCTCGTGCCTGTGTTGGGGCTGAGGCATGTTTGCCTTTTGCATCTCGCAGCGCTGCTGCTGCTGGATGCTGCCAATTGGCGGTGGCCTGCATCCCTCCCACTGTTGCCTGTGGCAGCCAGGTCAGAGGGTCCAGCCAGAGCATCCCTGGTGCTGCGTTCCTTCCTCCCAAATGCCAGAGGGCTCAGCTCCTCCAGGACAGAGCTGCAGCATCTGTCCACCAACAGGTCCTGTGTAAATGCTCAAAACATGCCTTGAATGTAGGAGCTTGTCCTCTCGTTCCGTGCCCAGCGCCGAGTACCCCATGGGAGGTAGCAGCCGGTGTTCCCGTGTCTCCTGCCGACGTGTGACTGGCATTTCCAAGGCGAGTTTCCAGGCTTTTTTGGGGGATACAGAAGGTGATGACTGTGAGGAAAATTATGAGGAAATGATCCCATGACAAAGCTGGGCTGATTTCAATCAAAGTCACAAAAGTAAATGTCACCTTTGGGTGCCAGAAGGAGTCAAGCAGCATTTCTCCCTTTGACGTCAGCATAATGAGGGCTGTGGCTTTAGAGATTTGTATTGCTGTGTTTCTGCAAACAGTTTCCTCCTCTAACCTCTCGGAAATTGGATTTTGTGGGGCTGAGCAGTTTGTGTGCAGAAGATAGCAGTGGGACTGATAAGCAGAAACCTGTTTACACACTCATAGCTAATGCTGCAATTGGGCAGGGAACTGCCTGGATTTCTTTTTTTTTTATACTCAATCAAATATAATCCTTGTGGCTGAACGTCTCATCGCTGCTTAACGGAGAGAAATATGAACAGGGTAGTTTTAATGGATAACAAATATGGAATTGGCTTCACATGAAGCAAAAGGACAATGGCAATAACTAAAAGTTAAATGATAATAAGGGAGAATCAAGTGGTGATTGGTAAAGAATAGCTTATCTATGTTCTCCCATGCGGGGCCATATTTCCCATATTGCCAAGTTAGCAGGAATGACCCAAAATGCAGAAACGAGAGAGTCCAGACACATCACTCTCACAGCAGAGGGGACATTCTGGGAAAGGAAAATGGAAAGCTGATGGCATCAGTTAAGAACAGCATGAAGGTCCCGGGGATGTCCAAAGGCACAGTGGAGCCCAGTGGTTGTATCTGGCTCCCGTGTCCCATGGGAGGTGAGGAACCCCCTTGCTGCAGGCAGGCAGGTGCCACAATGCCCAGCCACAGCTCCTGGGGGCTGGCAGTGGAGTGAGCAGCAGGGTTTTCTCCAGGAGGAGCACTCTGACACATGCTTCTCTGTTGCTCCAGTGTAACCCAAATCTGTCAGCCTTTAGCGCTTGCTGTGAAGGTCATCTGCGAGCAAGACTAATTATTTCAAGCAAAGCAGCAGGTTAATGCTACTAACCTGCTCCCAGGAACCAAGCTCTGCCCTGTGCCTTGACTGAATAGCTGCACACAAGCTAAAGGGAATTACAGATGCATGAAGGTGTACATAAGCCCACAGATCTAAACAGATCCTACTGGTATGTACCTTAAGCACAGAGGGAAACGCATTTTTCATAGCTGATTCATTCAGTTGTCATGAAAATGCTGTTTCCAACTGAAAAGTAGTAGTATCTTTTATTTCTGCTGTTTAATTTTCTTTAATCTGCTCTTGACATTTATTGAAAGGAGTGTTTTGCGCACATCAAAGCCAAAGATTTCAAAACACCACAAGAAAAAAAAATAAGGTCAGCTCAAGGGAGGATACGCTAGCAAACATGAGATGAAAGGCTCTGGTTTTCTACAAGGAGGGTCTGTGCAAAACAAGAGGTCATGCTGATCCGTGGTCTGAAGGTGCTTTGCTGGCACCTCTGACACTAGCTGCAAGTGCTGGGTTTTGTATGTTGTGACACTCAGTAACATAAGCAAGGCCATCCTTACTAGGAACAGATTTAAAAGTAAAGGATGCCCTGATAACTTCACTCTTCGGAAGCCTCTTCACACGGGCAGAGTTTCCCGTGGCTCTGCCCGGCATTGTCCCAACTTGCTTTGCCCAGAGGCAGAGCCGCTGGCCCCGGCAGCAGCGCAAAGCTCCCAGGGCTGCGGGTGAAGCTGAGCCATCCATTGCATGCACTTTCCATAAGCGAGTGTCACAAGATTAAATGAGCCAAAGCACTTGACAAGCTGAACAAGCTGCTGAAAACAAACCCAGTGGTGGGGCTGACCCTGCAGGACACCTCCCAATGTGTTGAATGGTCCTGAATGCTAAAACTGAAGGAAGAGCGTAAAAGAAACCCAGAAAACTTCTGGGTTTGTTTCATTTTACAGAAGCAGAGGTAACGAGATGACACA
Organism: Anas acuta; assembly: GCF_963932015.1. Taxonomy (NCBI): domain Eukaryota; kingdom Metazoa; phylum Chordata; class Aves; order Anseriformes; family Anatidae; genus Anas; species Anas acuta. The sequence continues at coordinate 3,985,314 of NC_088997.1, forward strand.
GGTTAATGTATAGCTCAGTTGTATGCTCATTGCAAAGCACACATTTCCATCCACAAGTCATTAGTAAATCACTTTCCCACCACTTCTCTTGGCATGTAAAAGAAATTTCTCTCTCCCTGACATTTAAAAAAAATCCTAATAAGTTATACACTCCATGACTTTATTGCATTTTTAATATTTAAAAGAAGGCTAGAATCTATAACCTCAACCTTTAACAAATGTACAGTAATGTGATAACAAATTTGCCTCGAACAGCTGCTATCTTGGTACCAACTGGCATGAAGGAGGGAAGTAATTGGCTTGTTTTCAGATAATTACCATAATTGTAGTGACACCATTTGGATCACATCTAACTGTGTTCCTGCTGCAAGTTGGATAATTTAATAATTGGCAGAATTTAGACTGACAGTAAAGGTAAAGTCAGCGTATGGTGGGGAAATCGGCACACGCATCCCTGCGTTGCTAGTGCAGGCTCTGCTGCTCTTAATATGAAATTTTTATTTTTTTATTTTTAGATCTTTCTGCTTTTCTTAAAACCTGTGACCAGCTCATGCCTTTGTTCCTTTTCTGATGCTTGACCCGATACGACCACATTTTACACCTTTTGATTTGAGATAAATCACTTGGGTTCAGTCCTACCCAAATTATTATTTTCTCCATGCACTGAGTATTTTTAGCTGTCCTAGTTCTGCTGGGGGCCTGTCAGAGCTCTGCTCTGAAAGTGGATTAAACTGTAGTCACGTGCTTACAGGCAGCAGCCAAATGCTTTTCCTGGAGGTTGAACCCAGAACCTCGGGAGCAGGGCTTATTTCCCTGGCCTGGGCAGCAGCTGTGGTGGGCAGCAGAGCGTGCCGGGCTCAGCACGATGCACTGGAGGGAACTTTTTCCCTTTGTACCTTCTTGAGCTTGCTGCTTGTGGCCAGTGTGAAAGGGACTTTGCATCTCCTGTGTCTCCAGTCCTGACAGCTGCCCCGTCAGTCCCAGGAGCAGGGGTACTGCAAGGTAAGGCTGAGAGATGGCTGAGGCTATTGGGGAAAAGACAGAAAGGTTTTATCAGGGATCAACCGTGTGCTTTTGCCAAGGAGTTGCAAAATGTAGCAGAGCACTGAGCTGGTGCCCTGCAGGGTGTGTGTGGCTACTGAGAGCTCTCCTGCAGCACCTGCCTTGTTTTGCATATGTCCATGGCCTTGCTCATCACCGATTCCACTTTGCAGAGCAGAGGTTAAGACACCCAATGGCAATACTAATAGTGCCTGGGAGGCGTCTCTGGAGTTTTTCCAGTCCCCAAGCGAGAGATACTCTTTAGGCACATCTGCTTATTTTGCTTCATGCCCCCGCTGTTCTTTGTGGCTATTCTGCTTTCCCCAGTCTGAACCCAGACACGTTTGTCAGGAAACAGAGAGGTCAAGGAGGTTGCACCAGATTTGCAGGGTGAGCAGAATTAATGCTCATTGCTAGGGGCAAAACAGAGTTCACGTCTTTCCACCTGCACCAGCTGCTGGCAGGGCCGTGCTCTGCCACAGCTTGGGCTGAACCAGGACCCCCAACCCATCCCAGCCAGCAGGTGAGGTGCCTGCTGATGCAGGAGCTGTAGGTCTGCGATGCAGCCCATGCCTGGGGGATGCCCAGCTCATCACACGCTGGGGAGGACTTTGGCACAGAGCAGGCAAAGCGCTCATCTCTAATAAACCCATCTGCCGAGATGAGGCTGCCAGCTCTGTCCCAGCCTGCGGTGTCTGGGCACACGTGCAACACTCACACAGAGTGAAGGGGAGGGGGGTGACTGAAGCAGCAAATCCCTTCTCTGTTTCCCTGGCTCAGGGAGGTGGTCTCTGGTGTGGCTGTTGGAAGGAGCAAGAGTGTGTGTTGGACCGGGTTTGTGATGTGAGGGATACGTGCCTGGGAGCGGCTGGCTGATCCCACACATCCCATCTCCCTACCCCTCGCACAGAAACTGCAGGGTAACCGTTTCCTCGCTGCATTCCCTCCCCCTCTGTGATTTATTGCTGCCAGGAGGCTGTGCATGTGGAGGTGGCATAAATCTCACCTAAAAGAGAGAGAGAGAAGGAGGAAATTTGCATTCACTCCCTTGCTGGCATATTGAATGCAGCTTTCCAGTTCACTGCTGAAACCCTGAGCGGGTCCTGGGCAGGAGGCCCAGGCACTCCCCTCAGGATTAAACACAGTCAGTGCCGGGGCTCCCTGCCCCACCAGGGAAGGTTCCCACAGCCAGCAAGGAGCAACTACCCCCACTCAGCCCAATTATACCTACATTAATTTCAATCTGTTCATATTTATATTCCACAGCATCACCCTCCCTAATTTGGTGATGTTTGCAGGCTTTGAGCATTCGCTGCGCTCCCCTCTACCAACCACTGCAAGCCCTTTTAATAGATCTTTCCTGACTCGTGGCTGCCCATCCTCCTAGTCACTTCCACTGTCTCTCTCCCATCAGTCTCCCAGTTCCTCACACCCTTCTCCCTTTGTGCAATGTCTCCAAAGCACTCCCTGGGCTGACAGTCAGTGCATTGGTGAGCAGACTACAGGAAATAATTGGGGAGATTATAGCCAGACCACGGTCATGCTGCTGCAGTGGGTCTGGATGTCCTGTCATGAGCAACCTGTCTGGACCAAGAGGCTTTCAAATAACAGAACATGAGCAAAGAGGGAACAGTGGCAATTATTGTTGCTGGGAGTATGTTTTCACTGGAAGTCCATCAGTGTTTTCACATATCAAGAGCAAACTGGCTACAAAGCAAACCAAGAAATGTAAGAGAGGAAGGAGAAAGAAAGGTAGATACAACGCATTAATCAGCAGCAAAAGTTGGAGGGAGTCTGCTCACCTCCACTTCTGCATGGGCTGACAGCTGTAAATAGCATACTGAAGCAATGGAGGAAGTAAAAAATTAATTACAGTTCTGAGACCCAATCCCACTTCCAGCCACAGACAGCATTTATTAAGATCTCACTGAGGCAGGAAAGATTGAACAAGGGACTCAGGGGACTATGAAGGGGAAAAGAATTAATCAGTTTGTCTCAGGAGACTGGAGAAGTCAGATTAAATAAAAACTAGAGTGAAATGAAGGGGGGAAAAGGTAGTTGGAAACCTGGACCTATTTGAAGAAGCTCTGGAGGCAGTCTGGGAGGAGTCCTAGGGGCTCTGTTCCTTCACTATGGAAGCTGGGAAGCTTTGGGGAGAAAGGCTAAAAATATACCTATTCAAGGGTTCAAGGCAAAGAAATCACGTATTTAGGGCTCTTGCATCTTTTGCTTGTCAGGAGACCACACAAGGCAGCCCCAGCTCTCCTACCTCTCTGATCCTTGCTCCAGTGCATCACTAAGGTGCCTGGCTCCCCCACACCCTAATGCCACTGGGACCTGAGGGCCATTCCCCAACCTGCCTGAAATTCCCTAGAAGTGGGGTTGAGGGGAGAAGGCAGGAAGGGGAGCTGAACCCCGGCAGATGTCCAAACCCCACATATCCCACAACCAATGCTCTAAAAGGAAAATCTTTGTCCGTGCCTGTTGTCAGCTTGGTGTTTTCCATCACAATAACATTCAATTATTTCTCTTCTAAAGTGTACAACATTTTCTTCCCTCTTTTGTGTAGCTGCTTTTCTGCCTGTCCCCCTGGGAAAGGTCACCAGGCTTCCACATTCCTGCTGGGTAATGAGCTGTGACAAATACTGCCGATGGTGACCAGTGCTGAGGTTGGAGTTTTAGTGGGTGTTGAACACCAATGTCACAGGGAGGAGCCTGTCTCTGACCTGCAAATGGACATCCCATTGCTGAGCTCCTTCCCCTTTGCTCAGCTCAGTGGCAGAAACTTCATGGGAGCCAGATGAGATACTTCAGTATTCTTCCCCCTTGAAAATCCTAAGCCTGATAGAGAGCCATAAATAAAAACCTCTTGCGTAATCAAGCAGTGAATGAGGGAACACGTTTTTTCCTCCCAAAGTTTTTGTCTACAGGAAAGCATTCCTATTTTTCGGGTATATCCAGCAATACGTTCTGCTGAGAGAGTCTTTATGGAAATGCAAAGTGCATATCCCAGAGGACTATTTCTTCAAACCAAAGGGCACTGATTCAGAAGAGAAGCACCAAAGACTTCCTTGGTTATTGGCTGTTATTTTTAACACCTCCCTGATAAAACTGCTATCTAGAAAGTTTCTGACTTTATCATGTCCATTTCTTAAGCAGAAGGCTGCTTGAAGCATGGCTCTGTGCCTTTTAATATTTTTTAGTAAGTTTCCAAGTTACTGGTTGTAATAAAGCACAAAACTTAGCCTCTTTTCCTTGCAACCTGCTATCTTAACAGCTGCATTGGGTAATACCCTTAGGATATTAGAAAGCTTCACAGCAGGATGTTTTATTTTTGTATTATGCCAAAGAGCAGTCAAAAAAAAAAGGTATATTCTGCTGCTTCTGTAGTGGCATTTCCTAGCAAAACCACTAAATACTGTTTGGTATGTTAGCTGGAGCTTAATATGTGAGAACAGTGGTGGGGAGGGATGTGCACTGCAAATTTTTATCCTGGACCTTCAAAACCAGGACTACCTATAAAGATACATCTCATCTATCTGCCAATGAAATAAGATGTTTTTTAAGCATTTTTTCAGTGCATTTATTTGTCCAGCCCAGTTTTAAATATATCAGTATACCAAAGGACAAAACATTTTTCACAAGGTGAGGCCAAGATGGAATAAACACCACCTTAAAACCTGTACAAAATGTGGGGACACTAGAGACTTGGTCAGGAAAAGTCTAATGAACTTCTGCATTATGATTTTCATTACAAGAATCACTGAAAATAATAAATCATATTGTACCCTTCATATTTTGGGTATTTCAAGCAAGAAAGATAGGGAACAGCAGCTATCAATTAAGAGAACGAGACTGCTTTCTCTGTACAGGCAGGAACAAGTTTAACAAATTGTTTAAGGTCACTAACTCATCTCATGGATGCAAAATAATGAAAGCATCCAAAAGACGTTTTGACAAGATGTGAATCACCATATTATAGCTAATAGTTTTTGAAACCTGGCACTTGAACGTAGCATATGCATCTTAATGCACATAATGCATCTCTGCCATCCCAATTCCCTGATGCCCAACAGTGGCACAGCCTAACTGACCCTCCTCAGCCTGACTGGGCGCTAGCACCTGGCAAAGTGGTGTCAGCCTCTTCCCCTCAAGGCAGACTTGACCTCAGTTTTAAGGTGAACGAACCACCAAGCCACAGCTGCAGGCAAGACTTCAAGGGAGGGAAAAAAAAAAAAAAAGAAAAAAGAAAAATCTGTTTCCTAACACAGGCATTATTTTTTCCAAACAGGAACCAGAACTGAAACACGAAACCAGAGCAGAAACATGCTTTTCTCCTTCAGAACACTAATGAAAAGGATGCTAGCTTGGGGTTACAGACAGGACATTGTTTATATTTTCTTTACCCCTAGATTGGAGGTAGAACCTGAAAGACATAACTGAAACAGCCTCCCTGAGCCACCTCTGCCTCCTATGGGCTAGAGAGACCCCAGTTTCAAGGACATGGAGCCAATTGTACCCATCTGGCTTTTCTGCAGTTGGTGCTGTCTAGTGATGCTTCCTACATAAACCAAGATGTCCATGGCCATTAGCCAACCGAGTAAAGTCAAAAATCTTCTCTTTGCTTTCCAGGCATGTTTTTCATCCATGATGGTGAAAGATCCAATGCATGTCGCTTAATGCCCCTAGAGTTTATCAATGGATCCCAGAATTAGAACAGCATACCCAGGCAGGCTCAGAAGTCTAGCTAGGCTCATTACTTTAATGAAACGCTAATTGCTGCTTCTGCAGTCTAAAAACGTGCCTTTGGTCCACAGCAGCTTCAGTTAGGCACTGCTAATTGCCAAAGCTATCTATCTTGCTGTTGCTCCTAGATACTGGTTCAGGTTAGGTCTACAAACACCAAGAGCAGCAGCCAGACTGCCACAGCCTAGCTGGTGTGAGCTGCATGAGGCTACAGCTCTGCACGGGGCCAACTGAAGGCATCACCCTGCTCTCAGGGCTCTTTGTGCACAGTGTGCTCAGGCTGGAAGCTTGACAGGGGCAGGGGCTGTGTCCCAAGCCAAAGCCACCCACTCGCCAGGACAGGACTAGGGAGGTGACAGATTTCTAGATGAGAGACCCCACTGCAAGTCTTCTTGCAAAAGTTGTTAGGATTTCCCTTTTGAGGAAAAAATGCTGAAAAAAAACATTGAATTTCCTCATTTCTGTAGGTGTAGGTTTTATTAATCTCTTTAAAGAGCTGTCCTTAAAGAGCCTGAAACAACTTCTGTGTTGTAGTTAGTGCAAAACAAGAAGTAAACAGAAAATTTAGCATTTACTTCTTGAGAAAGAAGCTTCAAACACCTTTTTGGTTGAACCTCATATGTCTGTTTTCATCTATAAAATTCCCACCTGAAAAGGGGCATTACATCAGTTCAACTACCAGAAATTTCTAGTACCTTTCTGAAAAACAAGGCTACTGTTAGGATGAAGCATTTGCTGCTTAGAGCAGCCCCAGCAGCCTGGTGTAATTGCTCCAAAGGGGTTACACTTGGCCAGGCTCCTTGGAAACCACTGCTTTGAGACTGGAGGCAGAAACAGCCCTGCATTGGCAGCTGTGCCACTGCTGCAAAAAACAGCCCCAAAAATTTCACCAAAACACTGGTAGCTCAGAGCTGATACCTGGACAGGAACGACCTGGAAAAGCCACGAGGAAAGAAATTCGTCATGGGCTTGGCTGTGCTGCCTTACTGCTCTCTTCCATGGGGCAGGAGAGGAGCAAAACAAAGAGGGCAATGCTATAGGGTATTGTTCTGGAGAGGACCTTCCAGCACCATGCTTAGGGAGCATGCGGGAAAATAGATTTTTATCTCAGATCCAATTAACAGCTGAGTTACGGGACTTGAGTGAAATAAAGGGCAGTGAGTCTCCAAGTCTCTATTTACATGATTTATTAGAATGTGGCTGTCTGCAGGAACAGGAGGCAGCCGTTATGCTTAATTTATGAGGACACAAGGGGGAAAAGGCTCAGCTACCAAGCTGTTGAGGGGTTCCTACCCCATCAGCACAAAAAACTCTCCTCCTGCAACAAAGGCACGAAACCTTCCTTGCACGACCAGCGCTGGCTGCTCACTGGACTAAGCAGCAACATCAGCTGTGGTTTGCCAACCAGGCTTGGCAGACCAGCAGGTGGAGAAGCACCATTCATTTCCTCTGACTAGTTTCAAGGTTTGTGCAGAGGGAAGAGCCAAAGCTTGGAGATCGAAAGGGAATAGATAGCTGAATTCCCAAGTCTTTCAGCTGAACTGCCAGCAAGGGGCAATGCACATAGTGGGAGTTTTCACAGCAAGCGTGAAGATGGTGAAACATGAGTCCTCTCATCTCTCTCTCTCTCCCTGAAACTTCTCATTTTAAGCATCTTCCAGGCCAGAAAAGGATATCTGAGCCGACAGCCTTGGAAGAGCTCCACCATTTGATGTTTGTGTTTGTAGAAGAAGCACAGAAGGATTTTCAGTGACAGATGAAATCTGCAGTCCTTCTAACACACCAGTTAAAGTGATTTTGCCTCTTGAAAGCCAAACTATAAGGTTTCTATCAAAGAGATGTTTGATACCAGGAAACTAAGTATTGTGAGAAAAATAAGGCACCCATAGTTTTCTCACATTGCAATCAGTATTCGTATAAAATAGCTGCCTTCCCTGCCTTGCATAGCAATGCACAGCCATCAGACCAGCTGCTGTTCGAATTCTTTTTTTTTAAAGAAGCTGCTGATGTACAATAGTAGGGAAACACAACCACGGATAATGTAACTCTCTACAATTGGCTGTTCTCAAGAACAACATGAAGTTATTTTGCTTTTTTGTTGTTGTTACACTTCAGTGCAATTCTGAATGTCTATTAAGAAGAGAGGCTCTAATGCCCTGTTGTATCACTATTGCAAAATTGGATGCTCCAGAGAGAAGGAGCCTAATTAGGTTTATTATTTACTGCTAAAACAGCCTTGGATTTGGCAAATCCCCTCCCAGCAAGACTGTGTTCAGTTCTAGCATATGTTGTTTAGATCCATAATATGAACTTAAAAGCTAAAAGTACTTTTTTCTAATGGGTAGATGTGAGCCTTCTTCCAAATCTCTACAGGAGGTGGAAGACTCTCCCGGGGGGGGTTGCCTTTTTCTGTTAAGTGTTTCTCTAATGGTTTCAGTGAGAAGCAATACTGACACAGAGCAGAAGGATCCAAAATCAGCCTTACAGTCGCAGTTTAAAGCCTCTGCTCCCAACCACCTTCTCAGTCTCTCTGTACACCTTATTCACCGTCTGATCTCATTAGAAAAGCAGGGGCCTCCCTTGCTTCTTTCCAAAAGCTGAATTAGATAACATTGGTTAATGTTCATAACTACAGTTTAAATGTAATTTATAGAGTAAGAGGCATCCAATAGAAATGAAGAAATTAGGTTGCTACTTTTAGTTTTCTTCTGCCAGTTAGGGAGCCGAGGATACTGACAGGCTGCTTGTAAACTGAACTTCAAATGAGACCAAGTTTAACCAAGTCATTTGTGCACCTTGCTTCCTAAAATGCAACCATACAAGCATCTCCAAGCTTTGGTGTTCCTGAGTGACCATTAATGCAGCTCAGAGGCATGCGAAACACAACACAACAAGAAAACTGAGCCGTATGGGGAGTTCTAGGCAATTGCTCTTGCTGCCAAAGATGTGATTTCTCATGTCCCAATTTAGCGAGCACAAGAGAAATGGCAGAAAGCGTGGCTTTAAATGAAAGGCAAGAAAAACGTTACATAAATGCATCAGTAGCTAAGTCTTTGCCACAGAAAGCTGCTGCAATATTTTTCTAACAATATTTCATCCAGTTCCTAGGTCTAAGACAATAAACGCTACTGTTCATAATAAGCATGCTCATTTTAATAAAGGATCTGCTTCTCATGGAGCTTTGCTATAAACCCCACTTACAATTCCACTATGCTGAAGTAGCGCACACTCATTTTTTTGCTTTTAAGAAGATGTCAGCACACAGTGCTAACCCCCAAAAAGAGCAGAGATTGGCATGGTTGCCTCTTTAGGAATGGTAATGCTGCAGTTTCACTAGAAATCAGAAGAGAGAATTAAGCCTCTCAGGAGCACAGGGCTGTACTCGGAATTAAACCCAGGTCTCCTGAGCCACAGACAATGCTATGCCAACCACTTCATATTAGAAAGGGTCATTTTCTCATTTCCTTCATCCAGACTCACAACAGCAAGGGAGATGATGCCTGCAAATTTAGCTAAAAGCTTTCAATGACATTCCCATGAGCACCAGTTCAATGGCTGTTGCACACAGGTGCCAAAAAAGTGTGATTGGAAATACAGAAGGTTTTCAGAGGACAGAAAGCAATTTGTTTTAATACCTCCACAGCTCTCTCCCCTTCACTGGCCCTTTCAGTGGAGATCCCGTAGGCTTTGGTGGACCCGGATGGGAAGCTACTCTCCAAACATCCTACACTGCTCCCTGGAGAGGAGAACTGCTGCTGTTCTAAATGAGGGCTGGGCAAGGAGCTCCCCTTCTGTCCTACCTGAGCAATTCTGCAAGCAAGGAAGCATTAGGAGCAAAATAGTTCCTCTGGTGCCTTTTCAAGGTCTTTATTTGGTCACAGAAATCACTTTATCATATCACTTTAGGACAAAGTCAGCATTCAATCCAGAGTGAGCTCTAGAAGTCAGTGCAACATGTCAGGGTTTCAGTCTTACCAGGTTATTTGAAGTTCGGTAGCTGAAGAGTGACTGAACAAACAGCAATTAGCACTGTTTTTTATTTACTATCCCTGAGTGTCCAGGACTGCACAGCCCACAGAAGAAGGGAGAAATACACAGGCACAGCTTAGATTTTGCCAATAGCAAGGACATAGAGCTTTTCCTACAACCTCTCTCCCATCAAAGTCACTGTGAGCTCTGACAGGTGCTGCTAAGAATGTAAGCTCTTAGTCTGAAGACAGAAATTAAATCCATAGCAAGAGCTAGCCCAAGGCACTGGAGTGCCACCTACGAGGCAGCAAAGAACCTGGCTCAGCTCTCCCAAGCAGCTTAAGCTACCACACAGTTTGTGCCAGGGCAGCCCTGGCTGACTTGTCCAAAGGGTAGTTACCATGACTCAGATGACGAGCAGTACCATGAGCTGGGATTGCTTGATGACATCTCTCCATACCTACATGGCCACGCACAGCTTTGAGAACCCACAACAGCTCCTCTCCCTGACTTAGCACCTCTTCCCCCCCGCCCCAATCCTCACAGCTTCCTCCTGGGGTGCTCTAAGGGGTGCTTGTAAGGCCCCTAGCTCCCATTCTCCATCAAGCTCCCCCTACCCCTGCCAATAAACTCATTTTTAAAAATTGTGTCAGCTGTAAGGATGCAGATGGTCGCATTTGCATCAAACAACTTTTAAATTATCATTCAAATTAAATTAAATTGAAATGCAATGAGCTGTTCCTGTAGATCTAGGCACACAAAGACGAGTTAATGAAGGTCACGTTTGTAACCAGTGAAGAACATTTAAACTGTATCATGCCTTGCATGGAATGCCATTAGAATAACACGCCTTTCTAAATAAGGATAAATTGCTCTTGAAGGCCTTGTGCAGGATTGCTCTCCACCCCCAGGAAAGGCTGGTCTTTGGGAACTTTGTGGTTAAAACAGGGAGGAGTTGTGCTGGGTCCGGCAGAGCACCAGCAAAACTTGTTGGCCTTGTGGTGCAAGGCCTCTAGCATCAATTTGGGCTGAGCAGATCCCACCTACTCTCCATGCCTGAATGCAAAACCAGGCAAGCCTGGAAAGCCCTGCATAATGTGGCTGAGAGGCACGTCTTCAAACAAGAGAGCTGTAGTTTTGCAAATATGCGCCCTGCATGCCTCTGGTTGTAATTGCCTCATTTACACTCACAAAACTGTGTCTTTTGCCTTGTGCTGTGTTTGTAGTCATCTTTGACAAACTGCCCTGTAATGGCTTTTGTGACATCCGTCATCTTCACAGCTCTGTGTTGTCACAACGATGTCATACAAATTAACCATACCATTTCCATGTGCTGAGATGAAAAATGAAACCCATTCAGCCTGCAAGTGGCAGAGCCCACGCTGCCTCCATGCTGAGGCTTCCCATGGGCCAGCTGCTGCTCTGGCACCAGGTCTGACCCCAACAAGACAGTGTGCAAGTGCAGGAGCTTTTAGGCACTGCTCTTTCCCTCTCCTTTGCATGATACTGCACCTCACCTACAGCTGCTGTGAACCACATTACACATTTCTTCCTAAGAAATGAACTATCATTTAGTCTATGAAAATAAATGGCAAAATTACATACCAAATGCTCCTTAGCAACAAAGCTCTTGTTTTCACACATTGTCTGTTCCATACTCAGGTGTGAAGTCAGAAGCTCAGAGATCAGAGGAACCTGTGAAACAGAGAGTAATAATTGGCAAGGTTTTTGGCATCTGGTGACAGTTTTTGCAAGCAAAGGCTTAAGAGCTGCAGGTTTGCTTCAGTGATAGCCTGCTCTCTCACAGGAAAAAAGTTAACACCTGCCATGAAAAGAGGACTAATACTTTCTTTAATTAGTCACTGAGTTCTAGTATATCCAACAACACAGTTGCTTGCAAACGACTGGGTGCATCCAAAATCTTGGAAAGCAAATGTTACAAAATCCACCCAGCACAAATGGGGCCATGTTTCTGGCATATTATTTCTAAAGCAGTCAAATCACAGCTGAATGCATTTGCTAATCCCTTGCAACAAGAAGCACCAGGTTCAGCTACTGAGCAGAGGACACTGGATAAGTGAGTTAACCCCATCTTCAAAGCATGCTGCTGGGAGGTGGTGACGTACACTCTGAGAAGAGTGTTGCTCAAATTTTTTCTTAAACATTTAAAATGGTTCTAGATCTGAGGAAAGCCCTTTTGATCTCAGTGAATGATGGATGAATTTGTATCAGCACAATTGAGAACAAACTCTGTACCTGAATGTTCTACTTGGAGAAAGCTTTTGTGTGAGGGCATCTGAGAAACTGCAACAACTGGAATTAAAGTATTTTACATATCCATTCATAAGATACAGCCCATATATAATAGTAGAAAAACAAAATGTCAGACAAACTGATTAAAAAAACGAGTTTGAAAACTGCCTTACAAATGAAAGGCACAGTAGTAGCTTAGTGGAGAATGGTGATTTACTTTCTGATTTGTAAACCATTTTATTTATCAATAGTTGAAGTTAAAAGATTATGCAAAAATAACAAAGGCAAAGATATGTGACTAGAAGAATATATTATTGCTGCTTCCAGTCTGGATTCAACAAAGGAATTTTAGCCTTTGTCTTGTTTTTGATCACTACAGAACAACCCCCCATCTAAAAACACAGTTGCCCTCTAGGCACAGGAGCAGACTTTTAGCCTCAATTTCTGCACCCCCTCTTCACCAGCTTTAGGGATTGAGTTAAATGGCCCTGATCAAGGAGGTCATCAGCTTCATGGGGTTTACCGGTGCAGCAGTACGTGACAAGCTTATGGCACGGACATGGCTCAGTTACTAACCCCTGAAAATTCAATGACATCTCAGAGAAGCCAGACTTTGAGTCCTGTCATTGAGTTCTCTAGCACAGCATCAAAGTGTTGCAAATAGGAGCCTTTGCACTGTCAGTTCGCTTTCTCCTAGGAATCTCTATGGGAAAGAAATTTTTCCTCTTTAACTGTTCCATTAGAAACTACTGATGCAGAATCCATCAAACCCATTAAAGGTCCATTAAGTCTGCAAGGCTGCTTTTTGTTTTCCTGTACTGTCTAAAGAATTCGGAAGGCCACAAGCCATATGTTGCCTGTGGCAGATTAACCTGTGCTGGCTGGATATGGCTTATGGCTGCAATATCCTATATGCAATATGGATATGTGGTTTTGAAAGCTGAGAGGATACAAGGCGCTATTACTATACCAGGATTGCTAGGCCAGTGCCTTTGAATTATGTTACAGAAAAATGACAGCAGTGTATGACAGACAACAAATGAAGGGCAAGATATATGGCCCAAAATACACCATGCCACTGTGCATCAGAACAATTTTGAATCTGAGGCATTTGCTCTTTAGTCAGTTGTGAACTGTTCACTCTTCCCTGTCTTCAGCAAAGGACACTTAAATTATAACCATGTATATAATAAAATAAGTTGAAGATCAATGGTACTGAGTATGACAACTACCATGTATCTTAGCCTGAATGAAAAACCACATGGGATGAATGTCCCAGAGCATTTTATGAACTTGTATTAATGCATCAATTTCAAGATATTTGCAAAGGATAATTTCAGGTAACACTAGGAAGCAGGTATTTCTAAAATAAACCAAAGCACAGTGATCATGTGCAACCTAGAATGACAGAGCAGACTTTGGCTAGGACACAGGAATAATCTTTGTAAACTAGTGTCACACCACATGAAAGGTCTAAGCCACGGTTACCCCAGCAAGTAATATGCAGTGATGATACTTTGATGAAACCTCATAGCACCCTGTTGTGACCTGGTGATGTTGAATAAATACGCAGCAACTCAGACACTTGCAGTAGCAGGCAGACACACCTGGTAGAGTGCAGAGGTCAGGCACCAAGTGTGTGAGATGCTTGTCTAGCTTGTTATGGCCTCCTGGGAAATTTGTTTGGGTTTCGTTAACTTGACTTTTAAATGCAGGCATCCTACGGAAGGAAACTTCTGTGAATGACAAGTCTGATGTAGTTAAACAAAACCTGCATTTTGAAAGGCAGAAGTCCAAATGTGATTAAAATGCAGGTTTTCCAATGTATATTTCATTAAGGCTAACCATAAGCAATCCTTTTAAAATATTTCCTTTGATGGCTGCCTGTTTATTTGGATACAATGACTGCAGGTTTGGTGAAAGAGGGTGTCAAACAGGTCAAGAGGCGAGACAGACACTGTGCCCTGGAAATTCAAGCCTTTATTATCTGGTCTCCATGGGATTTCCTTTCCTACATGGAAAAATGTGTGGTAATGCCATAGCAACAACAAAGGAACAAACATAGCAGGACATGTCTTTGCTGTTTAAGGCTTAGTAGTCTGGATTTTTTAAATGACTGCATTTCCACAACAGTTATTTTGCTTAAAGTAGTATAAACAATGAAAATCTGAACTAAAAGCACAAGAAATAAGGATGAACAGCTTCCCATCTTCTCTGACAATCTGTCTGTGAGGCAAAGGAAACCCTATAAATGCTAAGGACAAGTTGAAAAATCCTCGTTTTAATTTTAAACTGATTCCTCTCCCTCATCTCCTACCAAACTAATGAAAGAAGCATCCTTAAACCCAATGATAACCCCCTCACCCTGTGTGCATAAGCACAGCTGCCTGCAGCTACGCGTATTCTCTCCTAGCCAGTTCCCACAGACAAAATCTACAGCCCGCTGCTGTGCAAAGGGACTTTGATTAAGGATTCAGGGGCTAAATGGCTGAGGACATTTGGGATGTCTATGGAGATTCACAAAATGGAAGAGGCTCCACACACTATACAAATGGAGAAAAGCCTTCAAGTGCCAACCGTGAAGGCTGGGCAGCTCCCTAGGGGCAAAGTCCCTCCCTCAGATGGCAAAGGCCACTTTCTGTGCAGTATATATGCCAGCAGGATATGTAGGAAGGCATAAGCTCTTTTTTTCATATGGAATTCATCCAGTATTTCACAGGAATCCATGACTCACAAACAGCATTTTGAAGCCTTTGCAAATGGTAGATCAACATGATTTATCAAAATCAGGTAATAATCATGACACAGATCTGTCAGCAGCTCCAGAGGGAAGTTTTGCAGCCCTCCTATAACCTTTAAGATCCTTGACATGAAATGCAAGGCTTCCTGAGCTGTTTCATAACCTTATTCGTAACCTTCCTTTCACAAGCCATTATTCTTCACACAGCAAGCCCAGATAGCAGGGCCCATCAGCACCTGTCACAGAAGAGGTCTCAGCTTAAAACTCACAGTTTAGCTGTCTTATTTCAAACCAGCTCTTTATCAGAAGAGACGAAAGTCATGCCAAGATAAGACATAAGATGGATGTGCGTAAGAAAGAAAAAAAATCAATTCAATTTTCAGGAAAAACTACTAACCACATTTTGTAGAGTTACTAAGTTTTTGCTGGAGTATATCCAAGGCTAGATTCCAGTGCCTTCATTTGCAAACCTATTCTACATACTCGTCATGGTCTCTGCAATACAGTTCCTCTGACGTCAGCTTCTGCCCACTCATTCTGGTCTGCCCAGGAACCTCAATCAGTCATTGGATATAGCGTTGTAATAACTGCTTTGTAGCTTAACTGTTTCACTCAGATCACCTCTCAAGGGAGGGCACTGAGCATCCAAAATTCCCTGCTGATATGCAGAGGGGACAAGTGCTCAATATCTTGCCAGGACCAAGCCCTTCAATCATCTTCTTTGAAGCCTAAATCTTGCTTCATTCAGGCTCTCATCATAGAACGCCAGTGTTTAATCTGTAATTTACCTAGTACGTATTATAGTGCCTCTGACTGCACTATATGCTCCTCTGAAAAGAATAGCCAAAGTTGGGCAGTATCCAGAGCCCATCAGAAAAGCCAATGGCAAGAGGTCCTAACACGCCTCGATGTGAGCAACGGACTGACAAACTCACAGATGGGTTTTGTTCAAAAGGCTCCTTCATAAAGGATAATAAAATAATAACTGCACTAATAGCACGGATTCTCTAATAGCTCAAAACATGTTAAAATTGTTTCAGTAGGCATAAAAAGAAATATTGTGAGATTAACACTTAACAGATTGAAAACATCTGGGTTTAGAAAATGGATGGGTGAGACAGCCAGCTTTCGCAGGGCTTTGCAGGGTTATTTCCCCCTTCGGATTAATCTACTTGACTACAGAATAAGTATTTTTCTGACCTGCCAGCAGAGACAATATTAATAGTTTCTAATTCTTTAGTCAGCAGAACAATAAGGTGAATGCATGCCTGGGATTGGGTAGAGGGGAGTCTTTATGATCCTCCAGCATCCCTTTAAATTCTCCTTCTGTCACTTGCAACAAAACAGGCACTTTTTGGTATGGAAAACACATGGTACACAAAGAAAAAGGAAAAATAAGCCTGCCAGCTTTAAATGCAGAACTGCACTCAGATTTATGGGGTTATGTCTCAGAAACAGAATAACAGCTGATATCTTTTTATGGGTGATTGGGAAAAAGTAAATGTATTTCATGCTATAATACAATGGTTAGTGATCTCAGATAGATAATAGATGGACTTTTTTTTCATTAAAATGCCATTTGCAAATTGAATAGGTGGGTGGAGCCATTGACTTGATAGTGGTAAATGACCTGATCACAGGTGAATAATAATAATTGTGCATTGGCAATGATCGGTGCCAACTTGACAGATAGCTCGGATCTGACCTGTAATATTTGGCATCAAACCTCATTTCTATGCATCCAGCTTCATGCCTTCTATCTTTATTACCCAGTGCATTTTCTTTTCTGAGAGCAGCCTGATTGCTACTAATCTTCTAGCCTGTAACCTAATGCTCTCTCCCTAAATGAAGTCCCCATATTGTTGATAAAGAGTCATTGTGTTCGCTTATCTCCCTCCTCTCCAGAAGTGATAGCAGGAAATCTGACTTCTCAATTAACCTGTGCTGAATTAGAATCTTTATGATCGAATTGGTTGACGTGATTTTTTTTAAATCTGGATTGCTTGAAACTCACTGAGAATTAGGGCTTGTGAAACTCACCAGAGCCTCTTTCTGTGTGTCAGATTGCTGTAGTGTACACAAATGAGAAGCCATTTTTCTGTCACTCTTACAAATTGCTTTTCTTTCTGAGATTTTATAAGAAGGAATGAACATGGCACTGTGTTGCAGGGAAACCAACAGAAATGAGATCACTTACACAATGGAAAAATAATGGATGTTTTACAGATATAGCAAACAAAGGTGAATATAGCATAAATCTTTCTATGAGACAGACCCTCCACAAATTAATTAAAATGATAATTTAGAAAGTATTTTTCTGGGATGCAATAATATATGTTGGCATGTAAGAATAAAGACATCCAAAACCCATTGTGCTTATGTCACCTGCATGTTTGCTGAAATATTCTTTTCTGATTAAAATAATGTCTATGTCTCACAAAAGCCACATCACGTTTGGGAATCTCATCAAAGGTTACGGAAAAAGTAAATGAGTAAAAAGTCCAGAGAGGCAGGAGTTTCCAACAGCCAGGCCAGGAGGCACATAGGCTGCTGGGAGCAGGTCGAGCCCATCAGCCCTGACACAGCAGAAATGCGTGGGCTTTCCTTTGCTCTGCCCCACTGCAGCTGCATGGGCTCTCTGGTATACAGGCATCCTCCTGCTCTCACAACTGCTTTATCAGATGAGACCTGGTGTTAGACGCTGTCTTCCCTGTGTGTCTTTGAGTTCAAGTAGGGCTTAACCTGGAGGCATAAGGCTTGCTCTAATTCCTTGGCATTTTACATAGATAAACCAACAAGTTTAATTACAGAATGTTTAATTAGAGACTGTATTTAAGATCATCAAAATGTCTCCTACATTAAAAAGCATATTAATTCCATTAAAATATGGATACCTAAGGAAAAAAAAAAAAAGATTTAGAGGCTAAATGGAACCTCTCTCATTACAACTTCACTTTACTGATGCTGTTTGAGTTTTGATGGGAAGGGCTCTGGCAGCAGGTCCAAGTCTGATAAATACATTTCCATTTAAGATTCCACCTGTAATTATCCACTGTAGGAACACGAGGACTTAAATCAGCGTGTCCTGGATATCTCCTCTTTTCACTAAGTACATACTTCAAATATTTTTCTTGTTCAAACAGGGATGCATGGAGGGCTCATCTCCACTATTGCTAATTGACTAATAACTACTATTTATTATTTAGTATTAACTATTGTTAATCTGGTGAGAGAAAGCCTGCACTAATACACACAGAGGTTGGTACGAATCAAATTTTCCATATCTCCATGACAGATTGAAGTGCAAACTGAAACTAATGCCATAACAGAAAACAACAGCAAAAATAGCGACACAACACTAAAGTTTAGTCTGTATTTTACACAAAAAAAAAAAAAAAAAGTGAGGATATCACAGAAATGTGATGGAAAGGATGGAAAGAGACTGATGTGCCAACAGAAGTCAGAGATCATAGAATCATAGAGATAATCCTGAGTAAGTCACAGTATAACAGCAGATGTAAAACTGGAGGAAAGAAAACATGAAAGCCAGCAAGAAAGAAAACATCAGAGTGGGATTGCATAGGTATAAAATAAAATTAAACACAGGATTATGTAGAGCTTTGAAGAGGACTGGATATCAGTAAAGGTTTTTGACATTTGCTTCAAAAATTGACACCACCTTGAAAAATTAGCTCTTGCTTTCTGAAGATTATGTCTGAATAATGACATTGCTTTGCAATGGTTTTTAGGTACTTGTGATTGTAGGTGAAAATTCTTACTAATCTTTACACATCATACATAGATCTCTCCATCAGGAATTGTTGCCTGAAAACACACTCAACCTGACTCCCACGCGGAATATACCCTGTAAAACTCCATCTTAGAAGTGAATATTTTAATAAAAATACTACTTTGCTGAAGATTTCAGCAGATTTCAATGAATGCTTTCTCTTCCAACCAGGATTTATGATTTCTTTTTTAGATTCTGTTTAAATTCACATTATTTCAGGACCATTTTATAACATTTGCATAGCATTTCAAAACACCTCCCAGTAAAAAGGCATCGAGGTAATCTATGGCACTATAAATAAGAAGCTTTTTTAAGAAAGTCCTTGAGTCATTTTGCTGTAATGACAGCAGGCCTCATTAAACAGCTGCATATACGGCACAGATTGGGGACATTTGAAATGCTGGCGTGCCTGCATTTTATGACAGCCCCAAATGTGACCCCTGGGAACACAGCAGCAACAGAGATGCAGGACTCAAATTTGATTGCAAAAGGAGCCAAAGTGTCAAAGTTGGCCTCTCCCTGTGGTGTGGGATGGTCTGGGCAATGGCTGGGTGCTGCCTCCCTTCACCTCTGCTTAATGCTTCATTACTCACCTCCCCCTAACCCACTATACTCAGCAGGGTGACATTGTCTTATGTGTGACAGCCACACAAGGCTCTTTTCCTAAAGGAAATCCTATAGCTGTTTTGTCCAGGGTCTCCCAAGTGGTGTGTGTCAGTGCGTTTCACGCAGGCACTTAGCTCTGGACGAGCACGTGTTTCAGATGTGCAGTTTCTGTGTAGTGACTGCTGCAAAAAGTGGGCTGCAGGCTTTGTGTGTAAAGGTGCACCTTGCATCTGGCCTTACTGCCTCTGTGCAATGAAATGCCGGTTCACCTGCTTAGCAGGAGTAGTAGGACCATGCTTGCTCTGAAGGGCCAACTCCTGCTATGCTTTGGGTGTTCATGGCATGGCCCACCTTCCTGGCATCCTCCTCATGGGTCAAGGTGTGCAGATTTCATAGATTTAGATGCAAAACTGAGAGAAAGGATCTAATCTTTTCTTAAATGTTGAAATTTTTTCATTTCTCTTTGACAGTCTCTTTCAGTCTTTAGAAATCCAGGCCTGTGCTAGGCGCACCGTGGCAGCCTTATGCATGTGTAACAGTGCTCAGTGCACTATTTATTTATTATCAGTATTTTATAAACTATTTCAATAAACACAAATGCATGGAAAGTCAAATCGCCACTGGAGGTCTTTTCCAACCTTAACGATTCTGTCATTCTATGATTGCTATAGAAACTACTTGATAAAAACAGCTGTCTGCCTTGCACACAAAAGCTGACCTACTCCCAGCACACAGGTTGTCCTGGCACTGACCCCAAAGCCAGCAATATACTGCCTCACTCAGATGAATTCCCTGGAAAAATGGTTTGTGTCAATGCTGATAAGGGAAGTGGTGTGAGGGGCAGGCAACAGATGTCACAATTTAAGCACCTAAATCCTACTGATATTAGTCTGGAGAGAGGAAGCTAGTTTTTCTGACTCAGTGGTGAGTTGAGGCGTTAAGGAGAATACCAAATACACCTGGAGCTGTGGCAGGGTATGCAAGATCATGGCATGGATACAGCTGTGTCCTCTACACTGCCTGTATCTTTTGCCCATAGAAGGAGCCTCAGTCATCCTGCTCTGAAGTTGTCCAAAAAGCAGCAAGAACAATGCAGGTGCTGGATTCACTGATAATTGTTTGTGTATTCTAGCTACACCATCCCTCAGCAAATTAACTGTTAGGAAAAAAAAGTCACAGAATCATCTAGGTTAGAAGAGACCTCCAAGATCACCTAGTCCAACCTCTGACCTAACACTAACAAGTCCTCCAATAAACCCTGTCACTAAGCTCTACATCTAAATGTCTTTTAAAGACCTCCAGGGATGGTGACTCAACCACTTCCCTGGGCAGCCCATTCCAATGCCTAACAACCCTTTCAGTAAAGAAGTTCTTCCTAATATCCAACCTAAGTTGTAGAAATGTAAGAAAGGGAGATCACAATTTTAAAATGCAGTTTGTTGTATACATGATTGAGAAATCAAGCTTGAGAGGATCTTATGAGAAGAGGCCAAGAGAATCCAGTCAAGCACTTGTTTACTTAAGCTGCCGAAAGTTCCACTCTTCATTCTATGGAGGCAAAACATTTGAGTCGGGACATACAGGGGGTTAACTTTGTAATTTGGCACTGGGCAATCTGGACTACAAATTTATCTGCAAGTCATCGTACAAGGGCTGAGGTGTTTGATCCTCCATGGGTCACTGAACACAGGTAAGTCATTTTATAAAATAACGTTCCTTCAGCCCTTCACTGTGTACAGAATACCAGACTTCCACACTGCTGAATTAAAGCTGTAAATTTGAACTGTCAAAGCCAAAAGATGTTGAAGCAGGCAGCAGGTACTTTTATGACATTTTCTTATTACAAACACTGAAATGCAATTGCTCATAGAGAGCATTAAATCAAATCATGAACGGAAACTGCGACAGAAACACCCCAGCTTCCTGCCTTACCACAGGCATTGCCAAAAGATTTGCAATTAACCACCGGGGCTGAGGAGCTGGAAAGTGGAGATGCTTTTCTTTTGGACAGATTTTGCCGTTCTAAGTTTAACAGCGCACTTGTGTCTAACCAGTTAGAAGTGTCTTGATGAACTTAAGCCTATGAAGTAACTATTCAGTCACACTTTTAGAACAGCATCTCTTGCACTGCCCAGTCACGTACGTGGTGAGAGACACTATGCTCCCAAAATAGCATCAGCCACAGAGGAGCAACCATGGCTCCTAGCCCTGTCCAAAAACAAAGCAGAAAGAATGATTTGACAGAATTAACGATGCAGATACTGTTAGAAAACTACTGTGCTGAACTGACTACATATTGGCTATACAGCTATTGGTTTGTATCTTCTGCAATCCAAGTAGTCCTCAACAGCTGCATATAGCAGAGCACTGTTGTTGAGAGAAGTTTAACTGTTTGCATGGAGTTAAAGTTTTTTCTGCAGTTACATCTCTTGGGACAGCAGAGAGAGATACTGTGCTATCAGCATCATTCAGCCAGGCCTTGGGTTCCCAATCAAAAGAGTTCACTTGCGTTTTGTTGTTAATTGCTCCACTTGTTCCTTCTTTTTAGTCAATCAAATTTACTTCTGTCTGTAGATCCAGTAATTACATGTTCTTGTTTTTATGCAGGGCTAATAGACCACCTAAAGCTTTGTGTAAATTAGTTAATGTTTTCTCCTCCAAAGCTGGCATTTCTCCTGTATTATGGTGACAGATGCAAAATGTTCCTTGTAAAAGCATATGGCAAATTGATGAAGTACAGCAACTGCTTATGGATTTTTGAAGGACAGGGTTAAAGAAGCATGTTCTTCATGATATCAATGAGCACAGTACTGATTTTGTAGTTCTTCAGTAGCCTGAAATGCCTTAAAGTTGCTTCTGCAAAAGCAGATATCTCAGAGGAAAAAATGTTATAACAAACATAGAGGGAAAATAATTTTAAGGGGTGCTTACGCCAAGTGGGAGTGGCCACACTGGGCTAAAATGGAGCATGGATCAGCGTCTGTCTTGCATTAAAAAGCAAAACCGTGGAGCAGAGTTTTTAGGCCAACCAAATAAAAATAAAGGATTGCATAGGGGAAGATAAACTTTAAGTACTTTGTCACTGCAGCTTTGAAAATGCCTGTTGTTGAATATTAATCTGCTAGTCGTATTGCAAGAGAACTGTGGTTCTCTGTAGATATCTGGGGGCAAAACCTGGCCTAATGAGGTCAGTGGCAACACTCCTGTCAACTCAGTACAGGCAGGCTTTTATTCCAATTCTTTAACTGTTTTTATTTCCTGTAAATAATCCCTGCTAGAATTGGAAAACATTTAAAGTGAGGTTTCATTCCTGAGTGCATAACTATAATGCATTAATAAATCAGGAGCCAAACTAAATATCTGCTGTTTTCCAATTATGTTTCAGCCTTCCCATTTATTTCTGTTTTTCCTCTTTCTCGTGCTATTTTGTAAACAAAAAATCCACATTTTCTGACAATTTTGGGATGCCCATAAGGGGGAACACATACTCCTTTCTCCGCCAAAAAAATTCCCCACTGTGTGCTCAGGCAGCATTGGATTCAAAAGTGCAGCTTTTTTTTTTTTTGGTTCAGCTTTGGTTCCCTTCACTTTCTGCTGATCCCATGAAATTGAAAAAACAAGTGGAAAAAAGCTGAAAGATCCCATCACATTTTCTCCAATTTAAAGTACTAACTATCATGTTATGTAAAAGCCTGAGGTAAGCCTCAAAGTTGGATCTCTTACACAGCAATTTCCTTGAAGAGTTATTGGATCTCATTTTCATATGGGTTTCTTCTGCATACAAGTATTTTATTGCATCTGTTTATCCCAGTGACCTGGAATTCATTTATTTGACAAAGACATTTCCACAACTGAGCTTCCAAATGTACAGAGAGAAGTATGACACATCTGCTTTTAGTTTGTTCTCTCCGTGGTTCATTTGCAAATGAACACTATAGAGAAATACGTGTGCAGCACAGAAGTTGCACATCGTTACTAGCAAACACCAGGTAGCAAACTTCAAAGTGACAACAACCGTGCCAAACCACAAAATTAATATGACTGTGATGTAGTGTGGGAAGGACTGCAGTCAGTGGGCATGCAGTGTTTCTAGGGTACTAAAAACTTGATGAAAAATCCTTTAAATCTTCTAACTTGTTCCCAAGACCCTTCCACTGTAATCAGATACTGTAGTGGGGACCTTATGTCCTCCCCCTCTCTAAGCAAGCAGCAGTGATTTCTTAGTTTGGAAGTTGACTTGCATACATTTACAGCTGCTGAAATGAACGTGGGGCCTCTTTATGCCTTCATGAGACAGAACCCTAAAGGAATTAGGATGGAGAACAAGTGCCATTATATCCCAATGCTGTGCAGGAACTTATTCCTTTCTTGAAGGGAAAAATAGTTAAATGAATGGAAACTTTTGAACCCTGATGGCTGCTGTATGCATTTAAGATTCATCATTTGCTGTGCCTTGGTGCACATCACTTCTGGCAGAACAAATGAGTATTTCCCTGATTAATCAGCAGTCCTCAGGGAACTGCTCTTTCTGCACATACATTATGATCATTAAGAAGTCATACTGTCCTGTGCTTTTTGCAGCATATGGAAAATGCAAAGTAAATTGTGCAAAATACACTACGTTTATTAGATACATTTCTCTGTATCTCTTTCAGTTACAGTGTAATTTGGTATCCTGAGATGATGAATGATGTAATTAACTTAATTTTTTCTGTGCTGCCCCATAAATGTTATTAACTCAAACATGCAAGAAGATGGAGATGCAATGGAGTTATTTTTGTCATCCCTGAAGGAAGCCCCTATCATGCACTAACCAGCCCAGACACAGTGCCTGCCTGGGGCATTTCTCCTTGCTGTGTTGTAGGGCTGGCAGTGCCGGTGCTGGTGCCTGCAGCAAAATGGGGATCCCAGCTCTCAGCAGGGTGGCAGGGAGCTGGGCAGGCACAGCTGAGCAGGGATGCCTGAAGCCAGGCTGCACTCACCTCTAGAGTCAGGAAAACCCAGCTGCATCATGGAGTGTTCCTCCCAGCAGCATCCTTAGACCCCCACAGACACACAGCAACCTGCCAAACTCCAGCACAGACTCTCCAGAGGCTTTGCCAGGCTCCCACTGCTCTCCTGGCTCAGCCAACCCTACCCACACCTGAAATCTCATAGGAGACCGCTGTGATTGGCAGACTAGCATAGCTTGGGCCCAGCTGTGACACAGGGGCAGGGCAGAGGGTAGAAACCTTTACTATATTGGAAACAACAGCTTTCACTTTGCAGGCAAATTACTGGTTAAATCACATTTGACAGACTCCAGAGTAATTGCTGTGTGAGCAGCCCGTGGATTTAGGAGGCAGGCGCGACGGCGTGTTCAACTGACAATTAGGTGGCTCATCCCATCAAAGGAAGCGTCTCTTGCCATTGTATGGTGTTGGACACCTAATTAAACAGCAAATGAAAGTGAACAGGTCCCCCTTGCACTAACAAAACTAACAACTCTGGTACTGCACAAGGCTTGTGCTACTGAAACATAGACATTTGCTTTTGGGCCATGGGGTGCATCTCCTGCCTGCCAAGCACATGATCACTTCAGAAGAGGAGCCATCATGCTCTAGAGAGCATGGAGCAGTTTTCTTTCTTTCCTTTCCTCCATCTTCAGGGTCTGCTTTCCATGGAAAGGAGACTCAGGCCTGCAGGGCGGAGAGACACATTTCAGTAGGCACTGATGAGAACAGCCAATGCAAGGCTGTTTTCTGTGTCCTGAGCTGTGACAGATGGAGAGAAAAATGTCCCAGGGCAGGCTGGCAGCAGGACCTTTTACTTTGCTCTGTCTAACACACGTGAGCATCAGCAGATCCTGCTGCCAACAGTTATCGCTTGCTGAGACTGAGCTGAGAGGTGGCTGCACAGGAAAGCAACCATTAAATGCTGCCTGCGTCTCCTCTGCAATCACAGTGCTTGAGTGGCCCTGCCACTCTGAGCTCTGCAGGGCACTTGGAACCAAAATGAAAGGAAATGGGAAACTGTGGCTCCATTATTTCAACACAGATTGCACAAAAGTTAGTGGGCTGCTAGAGGAAGAGCTTGGTCCTTCTCAGCTGACCTGAGACCTGTGCTCATCTGCAATCATCTTTTGTTTTAGGAAAATGTACAGAACCAAACCTGCTGACAGGGAGAAACTTTCACAAATCTTGTCTCATAGAAGAATTTCCACTAATGCTTTTCTCACATGAAAGAGAATTTGTCTGTGTAATATTGTTCCCTGATGGGCTTATATTGATTTCTTTTTTAAATATGAAAATATATGATGCAATATTCTTGAAAAATTAGAAAAACAAATCAGTCTGTGGCTCAACATAATATGTCACTTAAAAAATGCAAACTAAAGACCAAGTGCAAGGGAAGAGAAATAAGATTTTTTTTTTATTACAAGCTAAAGACTTAGCTTAGAAATTAGCTTCACTTCCCTGACCTGCGGGACTGGAGGGCACTGCATTTCTGGCGCTTACATGTTAACAAGATCATCTGCACTCCCAGGAGAAACTCAGAATTCATAACTGAAGTTTCAGCAGACAAAAAAAAAAAAAAAAAAAAAAAAAAGAGGAGAGTGATTTGCAGTTTCTTTACAAACAAATGTACTCAGATTTCCAGTGCACATGTCCCTCTCTATGATCTGGGTCTTCAGTAGTTTGTTTATTATGAAAGATCAATGCTTGTTTTATTTAAGCATTTCAGCTCCCCTTAAAAAAGAAAGTATAGAAAATAAATACATTTCAATGTCAGAAGATCCATAGCAGTGCTATTCTCTGTATTAATAAAACAAAGGGAATAATACAGATGTCCTTGAGAGTAACTGTTTCTTACAGAGATAAGATGGTGATTAATGGGAAATTTGTTCTTGCCAGAGGTGGCTATCAAGTAAAGTAAATAAATGGTATGGTTCCATTCTTGCAGTCTACCTACCATAAATATTATTACTCTGGAAATAGGAAACTGTAATACTACTGGCCAATCAAAGGTTCAAGATTCTGAAAACATCCTTGCCCCTTAGGTTATTCTATTGGTGCCATCATTTACTATGATGCCACAAAGAAAAAAAATGGCATAGCAACCAATTCAATTTAATTTTAAAATATTTTCTAGAATACAATGTTATTTTCTGATGGTGTCACTGCACCTTGTCAAAATTAGCTAAATATGTTAACCTTAAGAAATGGAACAGCCTTTATTAAGCTGGATTTTAAACCTGATAAAGCGTTAAAAAAATAAATACAGGCTATGTCCCTTCTAATGCGTTTTTAAGAGGTCTGCTTATAGAGTCCTGCGGCAACTCACCTTCTTCCTAAGCATTCAGCAGGATGCAAAATACTGCTAGGAGGCACCAGTCTCCTGCAGTTCTTAGCATTTGCCTGAAGTTACTGGCACAAGAGACAGAGAATTTTCAGTGCTACCTTAACTGGAGATATAAAAACTCCCCCACAAAGAGGGGGATTCAATCGTCCTCATAGTTTATTTATAGATTTTGTATTTCATGGTCCAGATATATTAACTAAGTTATTCTGTCAAGAAGTATAAATGATGATCATTTGTTAGCTGAACCACTTGAATAATTGTATCAAAATGTAATAAAGTTATTGAAGGGATTTATTAACCTGATGAAGTAACTCATTAAATCCTTTAAATGCATTAATGAAGGAGGAAGTACGGGTCCTTTTGGTATAATTGAAGATGGGAAATTGAGCAGCAGAGCCAACCTGATAAAAATAGTCAGATATCCCAAATCACTTGTATGTAGCTAGTCATTTTGGGTATTTCTATCACTACTGTGGATTTCTATATTATTTTTCAAACTAAGTGTCTCTGCCTCAGAACTCAAATACTTCTTTTGTTTTACCATGACCTAAAGTTACGTGTGTGTGTTTATGAGTTGGGAGCTATAGCACATGTCAGTCAACAATGGGCTTCTAGCTCCATGAAGCAGAGAAGGGACATGAGCCAGAAGCGGCTTCTGTAAGTACAACAGAATCGCAAAATGTCATAGTTGGCAGTGCCCATTGCAACCAATGACTTGCTGAGGTAACTATTGACTTGCTCAGGTACCTATAAATTGTGTCTGCAGTGGGAGGTAAAGAGTCTGGAGCCAAAATGTTAGCATTAATTCATTTGCACAGCTGGCAATCAGTACAGGCAACCTCTGCTCAGAAAAGTAGATCATGCATTGACTTAAGAAGGACAGGTCAGAGTGCAGGATGCTGGCAGACTTGTCTGAGGATTGGACCTGGGATGACCTGCAGAGTTACCAGGCTGCTTTCAGTGAATTAGCAGGTGCATTCCCATTTCCTATCTGCAGAGTATCTAGGGTTAAGCCACAGGTGATTTTTTTATAACAGTTTTAAAGATTAGGAAAACCACTGCATTAAAGATTAGGAAAAACACTACAAGCTGCACTTTTCAAGTTTGCAGCGTTCAAAAAAAAACAACAAACAAACAAAAAAACAACCTTCCAAGTATGCAGGTAGTATTTACTGTTGGAGGTGCAGCTATAACCGACTTCAGTAGGACGTAGCCAACCATATGGCTACAGCTGTGGCACCTGGGCTGTAAAAAGAGGGGAGCCCTGGAGAAGACAATTACTTCCAGCATTACTTGTGGTGCTGCTAATTTATGGTGTGCTGGAATCAGTAGCGTGAAATGAGGGTTGTTACAGAACTGTTTTTTATGATCAGGTGGCAGTACATGTACTTCTGCTGAGTGATGACATTCACAGGACTAGGATGTCTGAGAAACAGAAAACTCTAGTTTCGACCCCTGTCAAAGAGTTTTTATTACGAGATACGAAAACATGCAATTTGTGTCTTCCTGGCAGTTCCTGTGTCCTGGGAAAATGGAAGCTGATCTTTGCAGCTTAAATCAATTAGAAGAAGGATCTAAGATGCCTTTTTTGTTTTAAGCATGTATTTTTCATGGTTGCATTCCATATAAAATGCTGTTCTGTCAGGGATTCTAATCACCATTCAGCCATTTATGTAAAATACCTGCCTCTGAAAGAGGTAATGAATGCGATATCCCTGAGGCTTGAAGACTGTTGGGATGTAAAGTGCAACCGTAACGAAGTGAGACGTGGGCATTACTCTCAGGCATCAGGCCTCCTGCTACCACTGACTCAGCTGCCACATCGTGCATCTCCGTGATGTGGGTGACAAGATATAGAATGTGCAAAGTCAAAATAAATTCACTGTATGATGCCTTTACAATAAGGTCACCTCTGATGTAAGGCTAGCATGTAATGGCTACCAGCTTCATTATAAATCTGTTTTCATGAGCATCTGCTCTGCTTAAATTGTGAGTCTTGGGAGAGGTGGAAAAATTGATTTAAAACAGACCTATGAGGTCTGAGCAGGTTGGGAAAAGAAGGGAGCAAATGTGTCATGTCAAATCATGACATTTCAGGTGATCTACACATCACTGCCCATCTTTTGGACCTCATCCGCTGCTCTAAATAGCTATTTAGGAACTTGGAATTGACAGCCAGAGCAGGAGCCAAGACCTGCTGCATGTAGGCTGCGCAGAATCTCCGCTTCCCAGGCAAGCTGGCACCTTGGGAGAGACAATATGCTACAAGGAGATGTGTCTGCTCCCTCACTGCTTCCAGCTGCACATGGACCCAGGCTGATACTATTCTTGCTAGGGAATGAATTGGATGGTGAATTGAAGCTGCATTTGTTCTTAGCCAAAAGATCACAAGAAGAAGTATTGATTAATTTTTCAGTTATCAATTTCATTCCCTGCCTGTGCTGGACAGCATGCTAGTTCTGGCATGGATAGCTTAACTAACAGAAGCAAAGCATTTATCACCTTTATTTCTATCAGTAGAAATGGAGCTGAGCAGCTAACCAATGTGCATTGCTTAGAAAATATGTACCATATTATGTTTACCTAAAATAGAGCAACTGAAATATGCATTTTTATTAGCACTTCTTAATTGTTGAATAAAATTTAATATAGATAAGGGAATGCAGGCACATTGCAGGCACAATACATCCTGAGCATGCTGCTCTCATCTAAAGAATCCAACACTTAAATGTGTCAATATTATATTATTACTCTGCTTCTGTTTGGTGTTCTGAAATAGATGAAGTGAGCATGACTTCCATTATTTCCATAAATTAAATAGAAAATATAAATAATTATTGGAGAAATTTAAAAAATAGGATAATTCTAATGGCTTTCAAATTAGAGTGCATCTGACAGTCCCAATTTCTTAACTCTCTGAGCCTTGTAACATTCTGTGTAACAATCTGCTATTCTGAGAACCACTAGTTCTTGTCTCTCCCTTTTACAGTCTGCTAAATAGGCTGTATATCTTCTAACCTTGCTGATGACAAAATGCACTCCTTCACCACAGTCCACACAGTGCTAGATCACTTCAGCCTTTTTGAGTAAATGGCACACAACTCTATAACTGCATGATTAGGCCCATAGATTACCAGATTACAACAGTAAATCTTCACCATAGCTACCACTCACTTGGCAGAAATACTGAAGTTTCATCATTTGTTCTCATGTAGAAAACATGCTGTGAAACGCAACCTCAAAGGTCACTGGGATGGCATTTTCTTTTGTGGCCCTTAATAAACTTGTAGCTAATGCAGCAATTACCAAGGCCAATTACCTCTATGTTGTCTTCAGAGAATTTCTTTTCCAAAGTCTGGATTGTTAGATTCCACTTCCTTCAGTTAAAATGTAGGGTAGATTTAGCTACACATTTCTGTAACAGGCTGTTTGTGCACTAAGGGCCTGTCTGCATGAGGAAGCTATGCCAACAGAACTTGAGTGGGGTATTTAAGTGGTACTAAAAAGATTTCTGCAAAAAAGGTGTGTGGGCACTCTTATTTCAGTGTTAGTTTTATTTAAAATAACCTCTTCCTGTTCCACCTCAGCTAAATACAGATAAACTGAAACGCTATAGTAATATTATCCAGCTTTTTACATACATATATTTCTCAGTAGTTTTGCATATATATACATATATAAAAATATAAGTTACTATATCTGATGCAGTACCTCAGCCTGCGAGCTGTAGTAACATACTTAGCATTTATTTATACACAGACTGAAACATTGTACAAACCAGTACATATCCTTTGTTAGCTAAGAAAGGATTTAGACATGCTACGTAGCTTTCTTTATAACCACATTTATTTTATAGCTGTGAAGTTCTAACTTGTGAGTTGCACCATTTAGAAAAGCTAGAAAAAGAACTGGTATAATCTACTTATTTGGCAGCAGTCCAGGAGTGATACATGTTCTTCAAATCACAACATGTTTGACTGAAATGAAGCCAATGGAATAATTCTTTAAAAGGAGAAGAGCTAAACTGTAATATGTTAAAAGTGACTGTATCATTATAACTAGTTCCAGGTCTTTGTTCAGAGGGAGGCAGCTTCATTTTGATACCAAGTATATGGACATTATTATCACTTTTCCCTTCTCTCCATTTTGCTTTCTATGGAGAAAACAATTGCTAGGGCTGTTTTCAAAAGTTTGAATTATGGGTACCTGACTTGCACCTGCTAGTTCTGTAGAGGAGAATGGCATTTAACGGTGGTCCCTGTTTGCCTCACCCCTCAAATATTTTGTTTCCATCACAGCAAGATTTTGTCTGCTTTAGTTTTATCTTTAATAAATCACTTTTCCAACCATTTTATTTATACTTAATTGACGTTTAAAATGAGGCCTGCTGATCTTAGATGTATTTCAGCTTTCACCAAATTTAGTCTAGGTAATTCCTCCTCTTCTGAAATAGCCAAAGGAAATTGCTCATCTGTGGATAGCCCCAAAATGCCTCTTGGTTCTGCTTGTACAGTCATGTGCAGCTATTACCATGGAGAACAATTGTGACCTTGGATTTTATTTAGCATTGTCTTAAGGCTTCCAGTTGGTAGAAAAGACTTAAATATATCTCATTTTTGTACAGGGGAACTTGCACCATGTACGTACAAAATATCCTAAATGTAGTGACCCTTCAGGCATGCTATAAAAATACTTGCTAGGGAAGAGTGCTGGAAATTACTAAAAGTAGCCTAGCCAGTGCAGTAGGAAAAGATGATGCCTTTGAAGATTTCTGGCTGATTTACTGGTTAAAGGTTTTTCTCAGTGCAGCTCAGATATTAGCTGTATTTCTGGCTTTGTGTTAGGGTGTCTGTGTTTTTGGATCAGCATCTACCTTCTTCTTTAAAATTATATTAGTAAAATCAAATAAACATAAAGAAAAAGCTTAAGAGGAGCTAATAAAATTATTAGAGAACACCTGAGGAAATGTTACTCAAAGTCAACTGAGTGTGCCTAAGATGAATTGCCAGCTTTAAGAAGAGAGACAATGGATTATATGTAAGAGGAAACTTCTTGATGAGATTAGTGAGAAAGTACAGCTGCTTTGGTAGATTAAGTTTTGTCAATAAAAATTTTCCAAGAATAGATAAGATGGTAAAGTAATCTTTAACACATTTGGAAGAATACTCTTACTCGCATAGGATTCAGCCCTAACTCTCATGATTGATGAGAAGTCCTACACTCTTGCAACTAAACCATAATAGTTACAAGTATCAGGAATATAATTTACTCCTAAAGTAAGCAAATTAAACTTCTAAGACAAAATAATCTTCTTACAGCATGTAATTCCAGGAAGATAATTCAGGCACACAGCATATTTTACTACTTGTAATCATTGTTACACATCATTTAAACACATTAACAAATACAATAAAATAAAACAATACCCCCTCCATTGTTCTTTTTGATCTTTATATCTGTGGACAATTTCCATCTCCAGTTCTTTTCAGAGTTTAAACATTAGTATGGAAGGATACACATAATCTTAACCAAGTATTCACACTCCTGCCTCACGATACAGAAAGCTGTTAAATTATTTGTTTCATATCTTGAAAACTCCAGCAGTCTTTGGGAAAGAAGTGGAAATGGAAATAGCCATTTTTTTGTGCATGGTATTTAAGACAGTTGTACATTAGTGCCCTCTGCACATACTGTAGAGAACTGCATTACTTTGGTTTGTCTGGTTTAAAATTAAATCAATCACAATGTGTTTTCCTGTTAAATGCTTAAATAGTACTTCAGAAGATTAATGAAATAAATGAACCTGTGCAATGACAAAGAATTAAAATTTATTGTATTTTAAAATAGCAGAAAATGCTGCTTTTCCCTGAGTAGTAATGATATTATTTCAGTATTATTTCCAATTATAATTTAAAACTTTTTGTATAGAACACTCTGTGTTCTCCATAAAAAGGACTCTAATTTTTTTTTAGAAATTGACAAATTCACGTAGATTGTTTGTGGGTTTTTTTTTGGTTGTTTGGTCGTTTTTTTGTTTGTTTTTTTTTGTTTGCTTGTTTGTTTGTTTTTTAAGAGGAAAACATTTTTAAAGTCTTGTTTGTGTAGCAGGTAACAAGAGCACAGCCTTGTCTAGCAAACCCTTCAGAGGAGAAACTGTCAGTTGCCATCTGGCTGCAGGACACCAGTGAAGTACAGAGAACATGAGAGGAAGAATGAGACTGTAACTTTTTGTCAGGGCAGAAGGTTAGAAAGCAGAAATTAAAAGTGACTTACAGTTGAATCGATGCACATGGACTTGACTATAATGACTTGCATTCAGCAGTGGCTGTGACATTTGGCGGTGGCCTGTGAGAACTCAGGTGATGACGTCCTAGCAATAACAAATACCATGTGTTAGATACTAAAATAAAAAAAAATAAAATGCATGTTTCTAACAAAACACAGTAGTTTATGGCAGATAAGTGTCAAAAAACAGTCTGAGGAACCAAATGATCAGTCAAACCATGTTAAAAAAAAACCAACTATCCATTTTACCAGCAAGTCTGCTCTACATTCCGTATGCTTCATATTGTAGAAGAAGCCCAAATATGTTGTCTTGCCTTCTCATGATCTTCTATGGCAGTGGGATTACACTGTATATAATGGTAATACACACTCACTGCTGTAGTCTGACACGTTTCAAAGAGATGTTTGTTGTTGGAAAACCATGCAGAGGCATAAGTGCTATATGAGGTGCCTAAATGGAGTCCCACTGTTTCTTTGTGTGTTCTCCCAGCTAACTGCACTGCTGATAGACAGCACCATTAAGCAGTCATTAGCACCATGTCTGAAAGCTTGGCTTCTGCTGATAATAACAGGCTATTCAATATTTTGAGCCTTTGTAAGAAAGAGGGCACCTAAATGAGAATAATGAGGCCATTCTGTGACATGCCTGAGGATATGAAACCATGAGTAACTTTTTAGCCCATTTGATATGTGAACACATTACATTCAACTGTCACAGATTATTTCTATCCTTACAAAAAATATATATAATAAAAAAGCTTCTTCTATTAAATCAAAGTATAAAAACAAAAACATCAGCACCAAGTAATCAAAACATTAGTGTCACTGTAAAGCACAACCTTCAAAATAACTCTGTAGCTGGGTTACCCAACAAAAAAAGAAAACATATACACGGACAGATTTATGAAGTAGAGCAGGAGAACTGAGATTCTGTCAGAAAAACAGCAAATTCTAACAGCAAAGTTTAAAGGGATTTTATGATAAAAAGATTACTTCCAATTGTGCATAATGACTTCTTCAGCTGAATGAGATGTGTGGATTATTTTGGCTTTGAAAAGGTGAATGAACTGAAATTTTGCTTTTAGACCTGATTCTTGCTTAGAGAAGTTTCTGTTTCTCTTAAAACTCATTTGCTTTCCTTTGCAAACGGCCCTAGCATTTTACAGAAGTTTTTCCACCATATGGTTATTTCAAGATTTTTAATGCAGTCATGCAGTGTGGGTTCTGAGTGGGTCTGTGCTGCAAATCCACTTTACATCACAGCCTTTTCAATAGTATGTTGTTCCACTTCCCATCTGAGCCCACAAGCAAATGCTACAGCCTAAATAGTTTTATGGGTTGATACCAGTTTAGTATACAGCTCAGCTTAGATGTTTAACATTCAAACTTTACAATAACATTAGGAAA
The DNA here is from genome assembly GCF_963932015.1 of Anas acuta. NCBI lineage: Eukaryota > Metazoa > Chordata > Aves > Anseriformes > Anatidae > Anas > Anas acuta. The sequence continues at coordinate 4,019,492 of NC_088997.1, forward strand.
AGTCCTCTGTTTGTTCACCGAGATTGCTTTCTATGTTCCATTCCACAGAGATGGTACACTATAAATTTTCTTGGCCATGCAAGTGTGCCACAACTTTTTAATGAACAAAGAAAGCGTGCTGGCCCTTAGCTCTTTTTCTTCTTTTGGGAAAGCTCAGTGACCTTTGATAGATAAGAAGGTTGTGTATGTGTCTAGTTTAGCTTCACTTTGTATTTATTTTTTGTATTATTTTAAGTGGTCTAATATGTGCAGTTAAGGTAGCTCTGCATAATACAACTAATTTCTTTGTATTTAGCTTCAGTTTCTGTATGTTTGTTTAACAGTAGAGTCTGAGCACACAAGCACAGCTGCTAAGAATTGTACAGTGCTCAGCATCTTGGACTCCCTCTGGTTAAATGTCATGGAATGAAAGGCATGCGCTGAAGGTGTTGGCTGGGCTGCGAAGGACCTTGTATGTAGCATCGACACCTTCGTACACCTTAAACCTGGAAAGAGGGGAAAGCCACTGTGTTCTTTCCTTGTGAATCAGTGTAACCTTACCATTCACAAAGGTGATGAAAGGGAATTAGAGTGGGTGTGGGAGCAAGGGAAAAGCACCTGCTCTCAGAGAATTCCACTTACTGGCAGGCAGTTTCTCTTTGTACCCTTACAAGAGTTACCCTAGAGGGAAACAGACTTGCAAGTTTGCCTCTGTTCCAGTTTCTCTCCTTTTAAGTTCTATTTTCGTGGTCTTACTGTTTTTTACAAGGATTAACTCAGTGGTTCCACTTAGACTAGAAGAAAAGGTTTTATTCAAATTATTAAGGGACATTACAAGCCGAGCACGTTAAAACTTTTGAGGTCAAGTAACCTACAAACTTACTAAAGTTTTTTTTAATTAAACAAGATTAACGACTGATTGTTGTTTTTAGTGGATAGTTCTAAGACTTAGCCTCTCCAATATTATAATTGGAGTAATATGCACATGCCTTACCTTAAAGGCAATTACAAATTCAGAGAATAGTAAGTAGTATTTGTTTTATCATCTTAATGTTTCATTAAATATTTGCTGGTTATGAATTATCTATTAGCTCAAATGTAACAGTTAATTCTGGTTACCACTATTCCTGAATTACTAATACACCTTGAATTTGAACAAAATGCTATTCTGGAAGAACAGAAGTTCAGAATAGGGTCTGCCTCATAATTATCCTCCTAAAAAGCATAAAATAAAGCCTTTTAAAATACACTACAGATTTTAAATACAGCAGTAATTCATTAGCACAAAATAAAGAAAATTAAAACAATAATTTCTCAGTGTTGTTTTAAACAAGAAGTGTATACAATGGCTGGGATGGCATAAGCCTTCATATCGGCCTTGGTCAGCCCCTCTTGACTTCCAAGGTGGACAAAACCAGGCCCTGAGCATTGTATTGGAGTATTATAATGCATCTCTATCAGAGCCATGATTTACACCTTGACAGGCTTATTTTCAAAGCTGGAAAAGTAGTTCTACTGTTCATTAATTGCATAAACCATGATATTTAAATATATAATGTATTCACTAAAGACTAAAATCTGCGAAGTTCTATTAAAAGCTAACAGGTAATACACACTGTAATTGCAGGTGGCAAGTCTGGCTTTCAAACATCAAGAGGTAGCTTAAGCTTTGCTTGCATTTTAGATACATTTCCTCATTATACACTGGATTAATCTGCTAGCGTATTTGGCTTTAGGGAGTAAAAAACTTGCTGCTTTCCTCTTACTTTAAATTTGTGCATTTACACTGAATCTCCAGATTCTACAGCACGTCTTGTTATCTTCACTCTATGGTTTTAAACCTAAGCTGTCAAAACTAGGTAACATGGAAACTTTAGGTCTTAATTTTTAGGTCTTTAATATTCAAATTTACAGAGAAAATACATTCTGAAAGATTCCAATGCTCAAATCCAAATAAAAATGAGACAAATTATATTTTCTTCACCTCACAATCTTTGGGTCAAATGCAGGATTATTTTTTTTTTTTTAAACAAACTGAGTTTTTAATACTGAGAATAATAAGAAAGTGCTTACATTATCAGAACTTAATCAGCAGCATCTGAAAAAAATCTATTTTATCTCTTTCATTGAAAGTTTTTATTTGGCAGAACAAAGTTATTGTTTGTCTCAAGTCTGAAAATGCTATTGAAAAGATAATCAGGCTGGTTTGGAATCTGCAGTCTTAGGAATTCTTCTCTTCTGGATTCCCTTATATCTGAATCATCTTACTTTTTTTAAATGGTCTGTATTACAGAAGTTACATAATGGGCAACAGTTCTCATGAAAAAATATCCCAATGCCAACTTGCTGCCATGTTATGACACTGCTGTCCATTAGAGGTAATTATGAAAAGGAAAACACTATGACAATTGGAAGGTTCTTTTTTAAGCTATAACTTTTCCCATTGATTTGAACATAACATTTGCCTTTCTAAAACAAGGATTTTTTTCAAAGGAATTAAATGTTCAATAATAACTGTGTTTTTCTCCTCTTCTCTAGTGTTCATAATGGCTTCTGGGCTTTTGGTTTACCCTTTTGGTTTCAACTCTGCTACTGTGAAGAGATTCTGTGAGAATTCAGACATCTACTATGCAGGAGACTGCCAGATTGGATGGGGGTATATGCTGGCAATTGTTGGGGTCATGCTGTCTGTCTTTTTACCATTCTTTGCAAAATATGCACCAAAAGAGCACATATCTCCAACTCCAATACCTACTATTTTATAGTATTTTATTACTGTTTAAGAACAGAACATTCCTGTCTACAGGCAATGGGCAGAAATTATTATAGCACTTCCACTTAGCTGTATTGCTAAAAAGAAGGGGAAAAAAAAGGAGATGGGAGAGAAGGTCAGATTCACAAAGACCAAAAGTGCATTGATAGTCTTCCGTAAGTATAAGTAGCGAACACTCTGGAATTGAACTAAGATTAATCAGCAGCCTTTTTACTGCTCTAAACATACAGTGGCATAATGCCTTAGACAAAAAAAAAAATATATCTGTTTATCCTCAGAACATCTGTCTACCTCCCAAAGTTTCATTTGTGTCTCAAAACCGTAAGTCTTTTAAAAGCTTCAATTCACTTTTTATATATTATTAAATGTCAAAACTTTTATGAACCCAATAGTTTTAAAACCAATAATGATATTTTGTTATAATTATTTTGATTAGTGAAAAAAGACTACTAGTAGCCATGGCCTAAAATTAAGCTTGGTAACTAAAAAGAATTGTATACAAGAAAAAGTTTCTTTTTAGTCTATATGTATTAATAATACTTCCATATTGTAAATTGTCAGCACACTTTTTAATACCAATCTAATCTTCAAGATTTACAGTCATCTTCATTAAGATAAATTTTAGATGACTTTTTTCAGAGAGACAGAGAAAGTGATTTAACTACTTCTAAGGGCTCCATGATGATATAACAGGTTACCAACTGAAAAAAAAAAAAAAATCCACATTTCTTAGGATTGTAACTTTATGTGGTATTTTACAAAATGACTTGAACTATGACAACTGTAAGCTTTTTTTTGTTTGTTTTTAAGGCTGTAAAGAAAACACTGTGTTTACAAAATGTATGTGCCCTATGGCCCTTGTACGTAGTGACAATATTTGCCAGAATTAACTAGTTTCTAATATTTCCATTCATATTAAGATCCCACTATTGTAAAAAACAACAACAAAAAAATGCTACTGAACACAACAAATATGATGAATCTGATTCTGTGTCAGAACTAGCACATGGACATATTTCATGGACTTGTATTTGAAATCTGTCTAGTTTCCTCGGTAGCATTGGATTCATTACTATCAAGGATTGAAATAAGTGCACTTGATCGTCTTAAACAAAACATTGGGTTCTACTCTCACCCCACTATTATGTTTTTCGTTTAAAATCTGAATTTTAATTCTATTTTCTATATTTTATTTTGTATTATTTATTAACAAAAAGATAGATTATATTTAATTCAGAGCTGTACTTCTCAGTTTTGTATTTTGGCAAAAAACAAATGATCAAATTTATTATTTTTCACTTAAGTGAGCCCAACTAACTCCTGAATTTAGTTTGCCTTTTTTTTTTTTTTCCCTAAATGGAAAGTGTATATGAAGGGACAGAGAGACATGTTGAGGATGTATAAGAAAATGCAAACAGATTGAACAATCACTGTGTTATTTTAATACGTCAAAGACTTCTATAGTCTAGTTTACATTCCTCAAACTTATAAACTTAAATGGAACATTGCATTATTTTTCAAGATAATGGTCTGTTGTTGTCATGCACTCTAAAGGCAAATTCTGCACATAAACTTAGTAAGTTCCATTACTAATCTTTGAATACAGATTTTGAAGTAGAATTAAGTACATTGAGAATGAGAGCACTATGGTTTTGCTCTCACTAAGGAATTGTATCTTCCAACTATTTAATAATGTTGAAGGAATGTCTCTAAAATAAGCAAAAGAGATTTCCATCATTTCTGTATAGTAATGTGCTTTTCAGTAATGTCTTTAACTTTTGTTTTAAAAGAATAGCTGAAATTGATAATTTTCATATAAAAGTCAGAAAAGTGAGGAATAACAAACAACAGGTAAGGTCATCACCACGAAGTAGAGAGAGACAGAGAGGCAGGCTTTTCTTTCCTAACCAACCTGTGCCTTTACACTAGTACCATTATACAAGACAGGATCAATATGGATAAAAAAAAATCAACAACTGAAAAATGTTAAGTAATGTGTATAAACTGTATTATGTAGGGTTTTTTCTGTTTTGTGTAATGTTTACGACTGTTACTTAATGTTTCACTAGAAAAGTGATTTGTTAGTGTAAAGTAGAAATATTTTTTCTTGCAAAACTCTAAATACTGGAAGTAAAATTAATTTAGATTTTTATTAACATCCATAACATACTTAGTAGACACAAATGATCTATTCCTATCATTGTTTCTTAACATAACTTTTACATATGCAGAAGTGGAACCATCAATCAATCAACTGAAATCATTAGAACTACATTTGTGTGATATTGATTACACACATACTTGCAGGTCTGGTCCCATAGTTCAAGCTTCCTTTGTAACTTTGACTTACTTTTATAATGGAGTCCTACAATTTACAACGCCGCTGTACCAAATCCATTACTTTGTAAAACTCAAACTCTTCTGTTGTGAGCATTGTCAAACTCTACTTTCTGCAATATTCTTCACCTTTTATGAGTTAAACTAATGCTTCCATTTGGAACTTTCTTTAATATTTTATAATATATAAAGGAAATCAAGTATATGTATATCACCCTTACAACTGGACAGCCAAAACTTTCCTTTAAAAATCCATGCTCAGAACCAGCTTAGCACAGAACAAAGAGATGATAATGGAAATGATTCTTACTACAGTTAGTAAACTAAGTTAGTGACTTTAGCTCCTCAACTGACAGATTTAGAGGGTGTTGCTAACAATACATGTGCTAACACTGACAGATCACTTTTTTAAATAAAGACTGTCTGCGAGTTAAACTGTGTAAAGCGTTTTCTTGTTAAAAGTCAAAAAATTTCTGGGATCAGGTTCAAGTTTTATTCTAAATATATATAATTTTTTAAGTGTAACTAAAAGCTGTATTTTCCATTAATGTGTTTCTGCGTTGATTAGCTGGCTCCTTTTTAGAATATTAACTGTTTTCTGTATTTGACTTGTTGGATACAATATTTCAATTATTTTAAATGTGAAATTTCCAATTGCCAACACTGTATAATAATAATAAAAAAATCACACTGATCAGTATTTTGATATCTTATTTTTAAAATAAACAAACAACAAACACACAAACAAACCACACACACAAAAATAATTCCCAACAGATTTGGTACAAAGCTATTGAAGTAAGGAGAAAAAGAAACAGAAACAGCAGGAATAATCTATGAAAGTCAATGTTTGAAGGCTAAGACACATAAACATATACACAGTCAATCCCTCAGATGATGTTCCTATGGCAAAGGAAAGGAAGTTCTGTGTTTAAGTAGTTATTTCTCTCCAACTTCCTATGTGTCCTTGAACAATGTCCCTACAGCTTCAAGGTATGTTGCTATTTTATACAGGTGTTATAATGATTCACAGTTTTTAAAGAAAAATATAATCTGATAACATAAGAATGGAAACCATATGAATACCTAAAATATGTAGCTATATCCTGTGAAATTTTTCTTCCATGTCTATTATGTTCATTTCTAAAAAATATTCTACACATATTTTTGTTATTCAGAAAGGAAAGGGAACCCATTAGTTGGAATTGAAGTGGAATATACTATCTTCTTACTTTCTGCAAAAGAGTAATTTTAATGAAATTACACAGAGCCAAAGAGAACTTTCTTGATGTTTGTTAGCTATTAAACTTTGACCAAACAAATACTTAAAGGACGTATACAGTCAACATTTTGAAAATAGGTATTGAAGGAAATTCTAAAAATTGAAGATAAAAGGCAATAGCAATCTGGATTAGTTTTGATATCATTTTTTAAGACACTTGAACTACTTGAGAGAGTCAGGTTTGTGGTTTTGTTTCAATTACCTGCATTTGCAAATGGACAGGTATTATAAAATTTAGAAATAACATTTCACTCATCAAATTGTTGGCAAAGGTCTAGATTGATTGCTTCTATGCAACAAACAAATTAAAAAAAAAAATAAAAAAATGACCAACAGTGGAAAACAGTTGTCTGTAGATGATTTACTTGGGAAGACAGAGTTGTGTCAGAGAAGTAGGGGCCTGATGCCTAAATTTTCAAAATATATTTGAGAATTCCTGCACACTTAGGCCATCTCTGAAAATGAGATATTAAGGGAATAAGATGAGATATAAGGGAATTTTCCATTCCCTTTAGCCACCTGTGATTCTGCCTCATTTCGCCTTCTCATGCGTCAAAGGTAGTTCTACTATTAAGTGTTTTCTTCACTGACTGGTCACTAATCAACCTATTCTGCTTTTAATGATCTGAATCCACTAGGAATAACAGACAAAAGAACTATGAATGGGGTATTCCTTGTGATTTTTGCAGTGAAAAAGATCCATGGATAGTGAGGTTGTTTGTGTTTTTTGTTTTTTTTTTGTGTGTGTTTTTTTTTTTTTTTATGAAATTGATTGAACTGTCCATTTCTTTCCAGAAAAATAGAACTTGACTGATCCTAGTTAAGCAGGAACAGCTCATACAAATAAATTATGTACATATAAGCAACTTCAACATTTTAATTCAGAATTTTTCCAGTAAAATCTAATCAGCTACATAACAAAACCTGCACAGATAATTAGAAAATATGAACTATTAAAAGTAATAGTGGAAACAAAATATTGTCATTAACATTTGTTGGATAACATAGCATAGTAATATTTGCAATTGTTTAATGACATTTTCAGTATTAGTTTGGATAAATGCTTTAGGATGTCCAGCCTTTTTGGTAGTAAGGAATGAAAATGGGTTTCAGACAACCATTTTGACTGTTTTAAATTTCATTCATTGTTTTTACATATGCTGTCATCTCAACATCTGCAATTTTAACAAATTCTTGGAAAGTGTTTTGTTCTGGAATAGTTGCTGGTCTTACAGAGACGCACTTGAAAATATTCCTTTTTGTGTCATAGTTTCCCATACATCTGTGCACTCGACCTCTAATTAGTCTTGGGAGCTCGCGGTCCTTCATCAAAAGCATAATAAACAAAAAATTATATCACCTTTCTAACATGAAAACTTTCAAAATGTTTGATTGTTAGTGGATTTCTGATTACTATATCAAACACAGAAGGAATTTACAACAGCTTTTTTGCTATTATCAAATATTTAGGATTTGAACTGAAAGTCCCAGCTGCATCATCAGTATTTTTGGTGAAACAGAAGTCTGAGGATGCCTAAATAGTGGTTGCGATATTGCTCTACAACAGTTTGGAAACAATAAGGTATAAACATCTAGCCTTCCTTTTACACAGTAATTTTCTGTTTCATTGGAACGGTATATTATTAACTTCTTAAAAGGGATTGTAGGTAGTGGTGTCTGTGTTGTGTGTAGGAGTGGGAATACTTACAATTTCATAAAAAACACAAGGCAGACTCTCCTTTCCATCTCTCAAAAGAAAATTCTTTGCTCCGTATGCTCCAGATGTGACTGCAGAATCAAGTGTGCCTACAACATATAGCAATGACAAACTATGATGTAAACATCACAGCAGTACTAAATAAGGTGCAAAATTATCACGACAACATTTCTTACACAAAAGCACAAAGATACATAAATCAGCATCAGCATCCTATCACAATTCACGCTGACAGCACTGGAAGTTCCTATACAAGTTACAGGCTTTACAGTAAAATTGTGTATGAAGTCTGTCTAAACTGAGTGATAAAATGCCATTTTCACAACTGTCAAAGTAAATGGGTTATTCTCCTGTTAATCATAGCAAAACTAAATTCTCTGTTTTATTGATCCTCATTTACAAATCAACTTTAAGCATTACATATATTTGTAGCCTTGTCAAAATTATAGTTTCTGAGATGCCATTACATTGTGTATTTTTATTCATCTTGATTTAAACAGTTTAGCCAGTTTTGATCTCTTGTCATGTTCATTTCTCAGATAAAGTCACTTAAAACGCAAAGTGAAACACACTAAAAGTCATCTTCATTTAGAAGCACTCCAGGCTTGAATTTATTCCCTAATTAAAGATTATTGTAAATCTGTACCCCTCTACAGAAGGTTCTTTTTAAATAAGAAAATTTATAGAATGTATCGTAACAAGGAAAGTAAACGAACTGGGTAGAAAGAGCTTAAATGTTGATGGGTGACTATTTTAATATTTTTGCTCCTATTTCAATCACCTTTGATAGCTGAGTAGATCTCCCAGCAGGAAAATTAAATAGCACTAGTATTTTGCATTTTTAATTATTTCAGCTATTGTTCCTTAACAGTTAATAACACAGTTTCTCTTGGCTGTTGTCCTATCATTATTATTGGTTGTAGCACAACCTATAACACCTACCTAAAACTTCAAATAATAGTGCAGTTTTGTAAGCATATTGACTCCAGTGCTTCATACTTTCAATGACTGCAGATATGATTCGCAAAGAATTCCTTTTTTCTTTAGGTTTTAATTCAGATGATGAAACTTCCTTTCAGAGGAAGAAGAAAACTCAAGTTAGATACACACTTACAGAATTTAAAAGGCAGATAGATGTTTATGTAATATTGTTATATATCCAGTATTTACATTACAGTATTTGTTCAGACTATACAAATAACCCTTTCCAATCTGTATGATCATGCTGAGGACTGAAGGCTATTACAATATTAAAATCTCGGTTTCAAATTTTTAGAAACGTAAGGGTTTATTAAGGCTGCTGGGACTGATGAAAGTCCCATCTTTCCTCAACTTTATTTTTCTTTACAGTTTTCTTCATTGTTTCTTTCTGTTAACTCTCTCCAGAAATTTACCTGAACTTTGTCTTCTGGAACACAATCAAATTGTTTTTCATTCATGTTACTTTGCTGACTGTTGCAGTTAAATTTATATGCCAGACCATGATCCTGCAGACTTCTTGGTACAGTGTTAGCTTTCACTGGCCATTGTCCTGTACGTGCATATGTTTGGTTAGTTGCTCTTGTTTTGATATGCTGAGGTGAATTACAATTATCTTTTTTTTTTTTGCTGCTGAACAGTTTTCAAAGTATTTGAAGGGTTCTCAAACTTTCGAATAATTCCACTATCAGATATTAAATCTGTCCTGTTACTTAGAGGAGTATACTCATTTCTGTTCCAAACTTTAGTACTGGGAGTCTTCTCTTCTGCCCTGAAGCATAACATAAGACACAATTTAGTATCAGAATATCTATTCTGAATACTCATATTCGTAATTACGGTATATAAAAACAATCTGTGTATTGTTTCAGTTTTAAATCTGTTAAATATTTAGACTCAATAAATATTTGAACATACATTTAAATTTATCCATATACAGAATAGTGATTACATACTTGCTTAAATCCCACTGAATTCAATGTGACTGAAATACGATTTTAATATGACTGAAAAATTGCAGTCCCAAGCTGGGAAATAAATTGTCCTACAGAGGGATCTTTCCTGACCTAAGATTTACAATTTTCCATAAGTCTCATAACTCATAAGTTCTGATTGAATGTTTCTATATATAATTGCCTTAATGTACACTGATAGAAACTATCGATAGTCTCTTGATAAATGATTCCTAGAATTCTCCTTCTGAAGTTCTCTCCTGGTGCTAAGTTGATCCCCTTTCCTCATACAATTATTCGTGTGAAACCCAATTAAACCAAGAGATTTAGATACATCCTTGAGCACTTTGTCAATGTGAAACCATTATGATAAAAAAATAAAAAGGCTATATATTAGGCCTCATTAGGTGCACTGGAAAGATACTCCATATCAGTTGTTTTTGGCTCATAAGCAGAATGTAATTGTTTAGGCCTATGGTGATGACCTTAGAATTAAAAGGGTCGCTCTAAATGCTATTAGAATATGGAATAATGCAAGGTGTATCACACCAGAATAAAAATTATTTTGGATAATCGTAGTAAAAATTAAAGACTTAACTAACCTGTAGGCATTCAAGTTTTTGCCAGCATTTGCTAAATTAGAATTTGATGCATTTGGTGGTTTCATAAGGGAAAAAGCCATCTCATGTTCTCCTCGGCTTTAAAAGATAAGTTAAAATATCAGTAACAGAGTAGCAGCTTTATTTTAAGACACGCACATGGCTCATAGGTTGTGAAACTAATAGATAGTACCCAAATAAAATCAGTAAATAACAAATAATCTAGTTTTACATACCCATCGTTCACTGCTTTCTGTAGTTCAGCTCCTTCTGGGTTCGCAGTTCCCCAGCCTAATTATCAAAAGACAAAGGATTGAATATATGTACAAACTGAAAAGATCTAAATGTCTGCTTAGGCCTCCTACTCTTTATCTGCTTTACTTTCCACACAGTCTTGCTCAGGAGGAAAAAAAAGGGGGGTGCGGTGTGATCCTTTGATACCTATAATTATAAGGCAACTTCTGACAAGTTGCTTTTCTAGATAATGCTTAACTTATAAACATTAGACATTTCTTATAAGCACAGAGATTTTTATTTCAAGTAAAGCATAATGAAAATAATAACAGATTGAATTCTGCATAGTCCTTTCTAAGGACAATTTGAAAAAAAGTTCTCAGTTACAAGAAAGACATCTTATGTTTCTTCTTGTAACACAAGGCTTGAATTTTGATTGAAATAAACTGAAAACAAAAGGTCAGAGTTTCAAGAGACTCTATTTAAATGCCAGTGCTACTTCATTCTCTAACACACAAAGAGTTGACCTCCCTCTAGGCACAAAGTAAAAAAGCTCAATTGTACAGAGGAGAAAGGAACTTCCTGGAGGACATTTTTTACATAATGAACTTTTCAGAAATAAATATAAAGGATGCATGTAGATCTTTATAAATACAATATCTAGTTTAATAATAATAATAACAAAGTTAACATTTAATTGGATTTAGAGCCGTTAAAATTATACGTATCTTATTTACAATGATGTAGGAGATAAGTCATAAGTACAAGTCACAGAACTGGTACCTGTCTCATTTTTAAGTGGATTTGAAGTGAGGGGCTGTCTATTTCTTTTTTTCTGATTGAACAGTGGTACAGGCAGACAACCTAAAATTAAAATTCACATAATAACATTATACCAACAGCAAAAGGATACACAATCCATACTTAAATTATGTAAATAGTAATTATCTGTATATTCTTTTATTTTACATCATCCATAGGAATTATACTTCATAAACACATAACATAGATGAGACGTTGCTTCACAGAATTTGTATCTCTAGAACTCAATCCTGCAAATCAGTCTGTGAGTTAAACATTTCACTTAGTGACTAATCCCATTACTCCAAAATTTTGCACTGTGCTGTAATAACATAGAAATTCAAACAAGTCTACTCGGGAAACGAGTAGACTTGTTTTTATGCATAAAAATGCATAAACTGTAAAGCACAAAAGAATGAATAGTACCTGCTGTGGTGCGAGTTGAAGTGTCAGATAAACTCCTTTTCATTTCTGTACTGTATTTTAATAGGCAACACTGTATCAATTACTTCAAATTTGCTGCATGAAAGGTAAATGGAAAAAGTAAACTAATTCATATTGTAAACATGTTCAAATTTTACATTACTTTGTAGCGGTTCATTTTAATTCTTGGTATAACTCTGTTATACACATTACTTTAGAGAAGTCTATATTGTGTGAGAATTTGAACCAGATTTAGAAGATTCACAGGTACACAAATAGCATGCAATTGGTCTTTGCAGATTAATGACCCAAATTATTACATTCTTGCACAAAAAATTATATTCTCTGTTACTTGCATGCCATAAAAAATACTGAATTCACTTTTGATTTTAAAAGTAAATATACATTCAAAAATAAAGAATATTTTGTAATTCAGGTAGATACAATACTAATAAAAATAAATACTTAAGCATTGTTTGCAAAACACGAAGACAAGGTATATTGCTTTGAAAAAAGACACCTCATGATTTAACTACGTGTGAGATACTATGTAGGTTTTTGTCATGCTTTAAAAAAATAACCTTTTCTGTACTGTATTGTACAGATTTAAAGTCTTTCCCCAAAATCCTCAGAGAAAATATTCCACACATCAAAAACCGTTACTATCAAAGATTCTTTAAAAGATTATGACCAAAAGATAGAAATCAGCATATTAAATTAGCATATTAAATACAGATAGTTTACTATATTTGCTTGCTGATTAAAGTACTTTTATAGGAAATATCCATAAATTATAGCATGCATTGAGGATACTACAAAGACTGTTGTGTATCATTTGTTGCTATTCTCTCAGTTAGCTACTGATTTGTATCACTTTTAGTGGCATATGAATAATACCACATACTTATGCATAAATAACATAAACCACTGCCTTTACATTTATTTTGTTGTTTTGGCAGTTAACTGTATGCAGCTGTTACATACCTTGATAAGAATTAAGCCCAAGTATCTACCACAGCTGAATCAATTTACTCTTTAATTCTGTAATACACTCTAACTACACGTGACATTACAGCAGCTTCCACTTTATTGCTGTTACCTAATTTATATTTAAAATGCATTGGTAGCTCTATAAAGCTTAATGACAATCAGTAAATAATACACTTGTCAAATAAAATCCCATAAACCTGGAATTTCAGCTTTTGAAGACAGTTTTTGTGTTGTGCAAGATCTTAGATTATCTTGCTTTGCTTTTTGTCTTCTCCTGAAGATGAGCAAGCCAAGGCCCCGAGTTAAAGAAAAAAAAAGTAAAACTAAAGATAGGTAAGGGGAGATACCGAGATAAGCCGCCTCAGAACTTCACACAAGAGCAGCACCCCTCACAGACCAACAGAAACGACCGGCCAGCGGCTGAGGGCTGGGCCTGAGGTAAAGCCCGCCAAAAGTAACGGACCAAACCGTCACGCCCTCGTGAGGCGCGAGGTGGCAAAAGGGCGGGAAGGAGCCGATTCCTTGCGCCGGTGGTCATGAGAGGCCGCTACTGAGCGCCCTGGGGCACCGGCGGGACTGGGGACTCATCCCCGTTCAATACCAATATAGGAACAATAAATCGGTGTTTCTAGGATTTAATTAGGTATCTTTGCCCTCGGGTACCAACCCACGTGTTTGGGGCTCGCAGAACCCTGGGCACAAGCTGAATATCCACAAATGGTGAACACAAGCACGGCTGCAAATAAAGCTATCTCCATTCTTCATGCTGGGTTTTTAACACAGCTGTTTGCAACCATGTAATTTCTGTCAGGCTCCTGTGTTAAATCTTAGCTTTCAGATCAAAGCGGATTCTGTCTCAAATTGCTAGCTTCAGAGTACTCTTGAGTTTTAGATCAGGTCACATCAGTGGAAAAGGAGGGATTACTAGCGAATGTAGTGCTGTCATTAATAACTTAGTATATGACTAAGGAGTGGAGAAAATAAGTCAAAACTCTTGTTGAAAAAAAGCAGTACATAAAAACAATATTGAATTTTTAATAAACCAAGTATGTTCCTACATAATTGTCAACATGCAAGTATTGGCAAAGCATAGGAAAAAAGGAAATAAGAAAATTGAAAACATTTCAATTGTCTACATTTATGCCACATATTCATGGGTGTTTGTAATGTCCCGGGAGACCAGGAGTTAAAAACTCTTTGGAAGTTAACTTGCTCTAAGGGTATAAAAGAAGCTTCCATGGCTTTAGTTCCTAACCTCATTTGGAAATGCACTGTATCTGTCCTAAAAGAGCTCTTAGGAAACAAACTTCTTGCATGTTAAGTGAGGTAAGTGCACAAACGATCTCTGTATTTCATTCAACATTTTGCAAGGAATTATAACCATTTCAGCACCATCAGCAATGAGAGCTAAAATATGTGTACTAGCACTGCATATCTGAATTTTGCTCTTTACTCTTCAAACTGCTGTGGTGTTTAAATTCAACAAACCAAGATTCAGAGCACAAGTCGTTTTTTTTCATGCAGCATGTAAATACCCATTTTGGCACCTTCGCTAAAGAGACCAAGGTCAAAGGACAGTACAGACTGTCCAGTGCTGTAAAATAGAGCTTTACTGCTTTGCTTAATAAATTACTTACTATGATTAAATAGCTGACAGCTTACAACAGTCATACAGCGACAAAGTAAGCAGTCTATCTATATTAACTTGCTATAAGGTTCAGCAAATCTGTAGACATAAGCTGCAATGTAGAGAATAACATTCTTAGGAAGTATATGACTGACAGAACTTGTCTAGGTAAGTCCTATGTTTAGCTTTATTTTCATAGACATATAATTTATCAACCTGGGTTATAAAACCTCTCACAGATACTAGTCAAATACTCTGTCAGTTACTGGAGTATATTCTTAATAAAATAGAATAGTTTGATAAATATTTTCTATTCCCTTACAGTTTAACATTTTTGTATCTATATTGTGTGCTGGACACTAGTTGTGAATAATTGTCATTTACAGCATTAAGACCTTGTTTATTGTTATCAAGATCCGTTCTCTAAACGTTTAGCTGAAGTTTCCTTTCAGAAATCCTACCTGAATGCTTTTGGAAGTGGAAGAAGTTGTTGACTAAGTTTTTTTGGGGGGAGAAAACTATTGTCCCTCTGTGGTCTGTATCAATTTCCTTTTTTAATAAGAGGTTGCAGATGTTAGAAGGGGTCTTCACCAAGTTGTTTCAATGTCATAGAGGTCTGTGTTAGCAGATCCCAAGACACAACTAGAGCCGGGAATACTAGGTGACTTATGGGTATATTGCACTTTAATTTCAGATAGTGCTCATTCTGATCATTGTTCTTCAGATATTATAAAACAAAAAAGGTCATACAAGCAACAACATGCTTTGAGGAACTCAGCTGTTCTTGTTTTTTTAGATGAAAGTACTTGATGTTTCAGCATTATGTGTTGATCTAGAGCCAAGATATGATTCATATTTTACTATTTTTTTCTCCTTTTAAATCATTCTGCTCTTTAAATCATTCTGCTCTGTATACTGTAATGTTTATGTAATGTAAAACACACATGAATATACTTGTTACTTGTTTTGCTTGCAATGCAAAAATATTAGATGTTTAAGTACATTCTCAAAGTATGCATTAAAAAAGTTTCTTCATACTTTCATAGCACATTATTTACCTATATATCACATATTAATAGAGCTAGCCGGGAAAAAGTTAACTTTTGAACTGTCTAACTGTACCATTACCAGCCTTGGAGGTATTACTAAATATGGTAAATGAAGGGGAGGGATCCTTGAGAGGGAGGAGAGTCCGATGAGCAACTCCCCGCCTCACAACAGGAATCTGAAACTGGTAGAGAAATGTTAATTCTCTTCGTTCACGTCTGACCTAAACAGGCGTAAATAATTTCCTATTAAAAAATATATATATATATTTTTATTTTTTTTCTTGGTGACACAAGCTTTACTTTACCCTTATTTTCTGTTTTGCTTTCAGCAATTCTTATAGCTGCTGAAAAGCATGACTTCCTGTTCTGTTGTTCATAAACCTCCAGTCAGAAGGGTTGCTATCTTTGGAGGAACTCATGGTAATGAATTATCAGGGGTATTTTTGGTCAAGCACTGGCAAGAGAATGGAGCTGAAATTCAAAGAACAGGAATGGAAGTGAAACCATTTCTTACCAACCCAAGAGCTGTGAAGAAGTGTACTAGGTACATTGACTGTGACCTGAACCGTGTTTTTGACCCTGATAATCTTGGGTAAGAATAGTCATGCTTTCTGTTGTTTTAATTTTCTCTTTTTTAAAAAAATTGTAAGGTGCTTCTTTTCCAGATTAAACTGTAAACACAAGTTCCACTACTATTTTAACTGTGCAGTCACATAACTTATATTATTGACCTTTAACCCAAAAAGAACAAATTGTGTGTTAGCAGTTTCATTTTAGATTTGTTGCTAATAAAATGAGTCTCAAACCAACACATAGTCTTAAACATAGCATTTTAAATTAGTATGAGATTAGCTGTGTTTGTGTAAACTTAAGTATTGCTGTTCTGAGTTGTGAAGTCATTATTTCTCATGTCTTCTAGTGCAATGAAGCTCTGGAGCTCTTCTGAGTACAATTATACTTGTAGTAATATAGGATATGTGAAAACATGAAACAATCTAAATGGAGACCCCCGTATCTGAAAAAATGGCATATAAATTGGGATACAATTTAATTTCAGTTACATATAATAAAAAATGAAAACTTGAAATAAGGTGTAAGAAATAAAGAAATCAATGACAAAAAGATCAACAAAAATTCAATAATTTAACTGTCTCTTTATATTGGAGAAGTACAATCTATAATTACTGTACAGTAGTAATTGATTTCACATTTTTAATGGGATTTTATGTTTCTCTGCTTTCGAGACATCTATTCCAGAGGTGTACATTGTGGTATGAACCAAACACTTTTAATGTTTGGTATAGTTGCATGCTGAACAGGTAATTATGTATCAGAAAGGTCTTAGTGGTGAAAATGAATATCACTGAAAGAAAAATGTATCATGTTTATTTTGTAATCAAGGTTATTCTTAGCCTGCATGCTTTTTCATCTGGTTGTCATTTAACAATTTTATTGCTAGTTATTAAATTAGATTTTAAAAAATTACACAGAAATGTTAAGGCCATTCTTTTAATTGCTTACTTAGGACAAACATGAGGAAAAAAAAAAAAAAAAAGTTGTTTTGAACATAGGACAGTTGGAAAAAAAAAAGATCAAAACACCTCCAGGTTGTCATCATTTTTAAAAATAATATTCCTTTGTATATCCTGTTACTCAGTCCTTTTACAATAGTAGTGAATATATTTGAATGATTTTTACCTAATCACTTTAAGTGCAGACCCTTCAAGACTGCAAATGATTTTACAAAATCAGGAGAGGGAAAATCCTGATACTACTGAAAGGAACGGTGGGAGTCCTATTGGCTTTGACAAGAAGTATTTAACAGTTTTATGTGAAGGAACCCCAAATTTCAAAGACAGAACTAGAGAATACAATGATAGATTCTGTGATATACGGAACTGTAAAAATAAGGAGTTTGAGAGGCTCAAGTAAGAATTCTTACCCACATCACATCCCACCAGTAGATCAAGTTCACATCACCATTCGTAATAGATTACCTTGCCATTTCTTTTACTTCAGCAGAGCTGATCCCATAATTTCCTTAGCAACCTCTTCTGATGTTTAAATATCTGTGCAGTTAGCAAGGTGTTTTGCCAGTTTTTAACAAACCTTTCTTTATGCAACTTAATACCAGTATTTCTTACAAAATCAAAACCTTACAAAGCTTGAGCTGTACTGAGGAAAAAAACCTGAATTTAGCACAAAAGATATTAGGTGTTTCTGTATGGTACTTGGGTAGCATCCCAAGCCTGTCAAGAATACCAAATCTGCTGTATATGCAGAACAAGTCTGAACTGCAGCAGCTTTTTACACTGTTTAAGTAAGGAAGGTATCTTGGCATCATATATCAGTTTCCTATACTTCCCCTATAAAGGCAGGAAGCAAATATCTCAGACCATTCCTTAGGCTAAGACCATTTTTTAAGTCTAGTACTGATACAGCCACCTGAGACTAAAGGTATTAAAACTTTGGAAGAACGGGTTTGAGGTAGCAAAATCTTCCATGAGCTTTGAAGGCCAAGAGTACTCAAAACAACAGGCTGTAACAAAATCTGATCACAACACAAGAATACATGAAATCAGGTTATGAAAGACTTTGTAACTGAGGTCCATGACAAAAGGGCATGAAGCAATGTCCAAATACCATCTTCAGTAGAAGCTGGATTCAGTCTTGGAAGTGGCTTAAGTTTTTGATAAATTTGGGGTTAGTTTTCTGCATGGAGGTAAATGGAGGTATGGACTAGAAGTCAATGTAAAGAAATAAGAGAGAAGTAAGTAGTCTATAGCTAAAATCAGATTTAAAAAATCTGCATGAGATAGTAAGATCTGTTTTTCATTAACAATCATATTTGCTTCAAGCACAAACACCATATTTTATGTAAGGCACTTAAATAGGTGATTTAAACTCCAGTCAATTAGGGAATTAAAGTGAAAAGAAAAGGATATACATATTTTGTTGACTGTAAAGCCATGGAATGAGTTTACTAATTTTTTTGTACTAATATTAACAGCAGGACAGTGGTGGAAGATATTCCATATGAAGTGAGAAGGGCTCAGGAAATCAATCATATATTTGGTCCAAAAGGTAGTGATGATGCCTATGACCTTATTTTTGACCTTCACAACACCACTTCTAACATGGGTGGTACCCTTATTCTTGAAAACTCCAGGGATGACTTTACAATTCAAATGTTTCATTATATCAAGGTAAAACTAATTTAAATGAACTATTAAAATAGATTCTTGTTTGTAATGTATTACTATATACTATTTCTTAGTTGCTTTAAATATTCTATTTTCTTATTTTGTAAAACTGTTTAAAATATTTAATCATTCAGGATTTTTAAAATCAGAGATAATTAATAGTTTTATTATAATATCAGGTAATTCAGATTTGACCTCATTCATAATCTTCATGTATTAAAATGAGTTCTAGTAAGACTGATGCACAGAGAGTAATGCTTAGAATAAAATCTGTGAAAATAAATGTAATTTAATCTGATGCCACACTGATCTCTCAGCAATTTAAATAAATTTGGGTCACACATACTAAACAGTTAAACATTAATTTTATGAAATAAAGACATGGAAAAACTAATGGAACCAGGTAACAAGTAATGTTCCCCTTGTCGCTACTTACAGGAATATTAATATGCTTTTGAAACCTATTTGATTCTGCTATTTCTGGGGCTGAAAAATATCAGTGAAGTGAGGTTTGCAGAAGTGCTGGTTTAAGTAATCTGGTTGATGCTATTGGTGACCTAGAAAATGAGTGAAGAAATAAAGGTTAGGCCAATGATGTGCACTTAGATTATTATTATTATTTACCTTAGAAGTAAGGCATATTTTAACATTTGATTTGATCTAATTTAAATCTACAAGATTTGCTTAGAAATCTGCTTTAAAGTATTTTGCTTATAAATTCTGCAACACTGATGCGTAGATTTTTCTTCCTGTTAGCAATTTAAGGCCA
Source organism: Anas acuta (assembly GCF_963932015.1). Lineage (NCBI taxonomy): Eukaryota > Metazoa > Chordata > Aves > Anseriformes > Anatidae > Anas > Anas acuta. The sequence continues at coordinate 4,039,206 of NC_088997.1, forward strand.
GCACTGTGTTCAGTTATATTAGGAGACAGCAAAGTTCAGTGGACCATGCCTGGCATGAGTTAATGGAAAGAAGACCAACAAATACAGCTTTGTATGTTTTCTAAAGATGTCCTACTTCTTTGAGCACTGTGAAATAAAGGCAACATATTGAACACATTGTGTAAATCACTTCTGCATCAGTAGTCTTTTGTGGCACAACATTTTAAAATATTTGCATAACAAAGACATTTCTAAACAATCTCCACAGAATGCTTTGGCTCCAGAATGCTGTCCCGTTTTGCTGATTGAACATCCTAACTTGAAATATGCAACAACCCGATCTGTAGCAAAACATCCTGTTGGTAAATATGAAAAATAAAGACCATTTTTAACCTACCAGAAATTATATAAAAATGTCTGTTTCCTGATCAGTTCATTTTGTTACATTATACAGCGTGCTCTGATCACCAGTAGCTATTTGTTTGACAATGTATTTTACCAAATCAAATGTTTATGATTTTCTCTTCTGAAGTACACTGATTTTTACTTGGCTTACAAAATACAGAACCCAGATGGAAATTTATAAACTTAGTTAACCCACTGTTTTCAGAAAATATTTATAATATATGAGGATAAGAAAGAAGTAACAGCTTCAGAAGAGAAATATTTAATTCCTCTAAATAAGCCTTGCCTGAAACATTGGGCCCAAGCCAAGAAGGGAAAAAAAAGATGATGTAATAAAGGAAGGTGAAAATTATTTTCTGTATGGAAGTTGTTAACTTTTTCATTTATGGAATCAAAATTGTAACAAAAGGGGAAAAAACAAACAAACAAACAAAAATGTTATTTTGCCTGTCATACTAAACACTGAGTTCTCCAAAATGCATCATGGAAAGATAATTTTAAAAAAGAGTAAGAGAAATGAACATATGTAGTGACCATTTCCCTTACCCAAGGAGCACACTCAAAAACGTACATATGGTTCTTTGAACTGATCCTTACTCATGAGCTAAATTTCCTGCTTGCCATCCAAAATCACGTAACTGTATAGTTTAAAGTTTGTCTTAAACATAAAACACAGACCCAATCAGACATGTATTTTTCCTTTGTAGTCTGTGATATATTATGGCTATATTAATAATCTCCCTGATCTGTAAACAGGTGTGGAGGTGGGTCCTCAGCCACAAGGTGTTGTTAGAGCCGATACTTTGGACAAAATGAGGAAGATTGTCAAACATGGCCTTGATTTTGTTCAACTTTTTAATGAAGGTAGAGTAAGTAATGAAAGAATAAACCCCCCTGTGTCATGTCAGTGGACTATTTCAAGAGTAGCTTTTCAAAAAATAAAATAGGTTGAGCTACAACACTTTACATTTAAACAAGTAAAATTGAAGGGGATACAGAGCAGGTGTTGTCTAGATGACCTAACTGCAACATCAGGAGAAGGTCCGAAGTATTCTCTATAGCACCTTTGGGTAGCTTTGAGGATATTTCCCCTTAGAAAAGATTCAATATGTGTACTTGATTTTAAAGTTGCTTTAAGAATCTGAAATAGTAGCTAAGTATTTGTGTAGCAGTACGTTCATTGAGAACACTGTGTACATAAATTAAGGAGGTGTTTAATTTACACATTTTCTGTGCATTATCTCAAATTACAGTCAAGAAATCCTGTAAGATTCTTGTTATTACCTGTGTACACTTGTGTACACTATGTAAAACATACTGGCAAAAATAGGTGTTGAAAATTCTTTTGGAGTACATTTGTCAGTAGGCTATATTTGGAAGTAGAAGGAAAATAATTTAGTTGTGTATGTCAGAATCTACATTATTGTGCTGGAATTGTAAAGATGAAACAGCACTGACACCATTCTGTGTTATGCAACAATATCAAGCATAGGCCTTTCAGCTATTTCTTCATCTACAAAATAAGTATTTTTAAGTATATAGTGAAATGCCACGTTTCAGCACCACTGATCAAATTTAGATCAGGGCTATGTATGCAACAATACACAACAGAATTATCTTTCTGTAACTTGGATTCTAGGGGAAGAAAGACCTGGAACTAGACATGCTTTTGATGTATGAGCTAATCACTAGTGTGCAAACCTTAACAATGTACAAGCTAATAATTTAAGCCATTCTACAGAGAATAAGTAATGCATTGTTCTTTTTAACAGTCCGTTGTTCATTTTGACGTTAAACCACATTTATTCTTTCTAGGAAGAGAATTTCCACCATGTACAATTGAGGTTTATAAAATAATGGAGAAAGTAGATTATCCCAGGAATAAAAATGGTGAAGTTATTGCTATTATTCATCCTAAACTGCAGGTAAATTTTATAGCAGTGTCCATTTACAACATTTCATAAGTATGCCTGTGTAGCTCCTGCTACATTATAGTATATTTTTAATAGTAAATAAAATATTTAAAATGAGAATATTGCCACTGGGTTTACTGAATACTTTAGATCTTCCCTATAGTAAGTTCTATCACTAAGGTCATACAATATTTCAGTAACTGATTTGTAGATAAGTGAATCTAAAATCATTTTTGAACCTAAAACTGAAAAGAGCATGACAACAGGATAGCTTATATTTTAAAATGTGAATCTTAATTCTTAATTCTAAAGTGAGGGTCTTTTCCAATCAATTGTGAGCATACATGGTTTCCTTTTAGTTCACCTTTACCAGTAAGTTATTTCAACACAAACCTGAAAATGAGGGCCAGAAACCCAATATTATGTAATTAAAAGGAATTCTTTTAGAAATTCTTTTAGAAACTTTTGCCATCAACTGTAGGGAATATAATTATTGAGCATAAATTTAGAATTCACTTTAATTTTCTTTTTAAATGTTCATGTAAATATATTCTATTTATTTTCTTTCTCTAAGGATCAAGATTGGCAGCCACTGAACAATGGTGATCCTCTATTTTTAACTCTTGATGGAGAAGTAATTGCATATAAAGGGGACTGTACAGTCTATCCAACATTTATTAATGAAGCTGCGTATTATGAAAAGAAACAAGCTTTTGTAAAAACAATCAAAATGGAACTCACTGCAAAACATATCAGATCCTCAGTTTTAGACCAGAGTACTTCTTGAAAACTTTTTACAAGTTATCCTTACAAATAGTGGATTTCTTCTCCATGAAATTCAGTGCCATTCAGTAGTTATTCACAGACTAAATATATACAGAATCTAATTTTAAATTGTAATTTAATTAACATTGTTGAGAACTTTTAAGATGAAAGATAATGTCATAATGCTAATTATGGCTACTATTTACTTGTTCTAATAGATTACTATAGATACAAATAATATTTTTATGAAGTTTGATAGTTTATTCTATATAAAATAATTATATATGTTATATATTACAATATACAAGATATATTGATGAGTAGCTATAAAGAATCTATCCAGAATTACATAGAAAGTAAAAGTTAACCCCCTCAAACTACATGATAAAGAAGAAAATACAGCAATTATTTTTTTTAACTTTTTTTTTTTTTTTTTTAACTTACTGTCTCCACCTCCTGCTTGTAACATTTCCAAATAAAGTTTGCATCAACTGTTGTGCCCTGAAAAGTTTCAAAAAACAAGGCAGGATTTAGGTAATTATGCAGGCTGTGTTGAAGAACAATGCACTAATCATACCTGACTATCTGAGAATGGAAATTAAGAAGAAATCTGTATGGGGAGACATCGGAATTTCAAGACTGACTTATTCTGTATTTGTAGAAAGAAAGCCTGTCATACTAGCTGAAAAAGAGAAGAAGATGAGGATTTAATTAACTTTTTACAGATGTTTTAAATGTATTTGACAATAATCAGAGACAGAAAAAACTTTAAGAACTTTGCATAAATTCTGAAAGCACACAATAATTAGCTGTTTACTAACTGATTTGTTACCAACATAACCCCTAAAGTATATACTTCAAAAAGTGATGCCCTCCTTATTCGCTACTAAGCAAAAAACCTTTTTAGCTACCTTTGTGTAACTTTACAGAAATAAAATAAAAATACAGGACAGAATGAGATGTTTATTGAAGTACATTTTATTTCTTTATATTGAAATAAATATTGTATAAAAAGTACAGAATGATCTGCTGTAGTCATTTTTCTCGGTAAGAGCCTTGAGATAGGAGACAACTGGTATGTAGCAGGACTCTATGGCCACAAACACAAGGTATTTTCTCAGTGAAGAACTTTTAGAAACAATCCCACCCACCCACCCCCTTCCTCATTTGTATCACATAGCTTTGAACCTGGACATGGCTACAGCACATTCCTTACGTTTTTTGTGTCTTCCCTGTTTTATGGCTGTGCGTACAGTCTGACCTCAGTACAGTGCAGAGACATCTGAACTTGTTTTTAGTGACAAGTCTATCCATAACAATATGGAATACAGTGCAGACTCATTTATTCCGGTTCCTGAGTATATGTGACGAGGTATTTTTTTGGTACAAAAACTGGCACTCAAAAGAATCCAAATGGAACTGCATAGTCCTAAGACAATATTCTTTGTTGTCAGTTTCAATGCAAAATCAACCAGCACAGATGAAAGATTCTGGAAGATAGGATTTTTTCTTCTCATACTCACATATCCTACTAAGAAGGTCAAACAATGCTCAGATACTACATCAGTATATTGATATGCATGAATGTCCTTCCCCTAGAATTCCTATGCACTGTGAAAAAGTAACTGAAGATTTCAACTTGATCCCATCCATCCGAGCCATACACGGTAGCAAACGCCTCATAGGACATCTGTAGAAGACCAGTTTGGTAGCAAAAAATATGTTCACCATCACTGCAAATAGCTTTGCACTATCCTTTCCGATGGAGAGTTCCCTCACGTTCTCTTCTGTGTTAAGAAAGTTTTTTGGACCATTTTGCGCACCTCAGGCTTAGCTGTAAGAATCCAATGCAATTCATATTATCATTCAAACACAAAACAGAATTTACCTGAGTGTTTCCTAAATAGTACCTTTAAAACAGGCACCAAATGTATATACGACAAAAATCCATGACAATGAAGATACATATTGTAATAATTGAAATCTACAGGTACACAGGACAACTATTTCTTTTTATACATACACAAATAGAAAAGTAAAAAATATAATTTATAGTACTAGGTCATCACAAGTAATGAAATAAAAAGTGCTACAGAAATGCATTACACAGTCCTCTGAATTAAAAAAAATAAAAATAAAAATAAAATAAAGTCTGCAATTATATTGCATTTAACTTATTCTGTTCCTTTGGGAAGAAATTGACTTTCATCTTTCTGAAGTGGTTGAATGTAGAAATTGATTTAATTAAACCTGAAAACTTCCAGTGTGATAGCAAGATTCACCAGTATGGAAAAGCCAAGTAGAAACAGGAAAAATAAAGACATTGTGACTTGAACAAACTCAGAAATTCTCCATTGTGAATTGTGTTTCTGCCCTATTATTTTATGGGAAGGCACATATATAAATAATGAATAAAAATCCACATATGATCCACATGAATAAAGACCACATTTGTACCCTAGGTAGTATACACAGGAAAATAAATCACAAAGCTAATGAGACCCAAAGGGGCTATTTTTCTACTTGAGGCTTTCTCCAAATTGTGGGATAAAGATTCCAGTAACACTGACCATCAATACAAAAGTTTCAAATGTTTCCAGAACATTGTTATTTCAAAGTAACATTCTTCATTTAGTAGTCTTCAAAATTGAAATGCCTTTCTTTTCTCCATGACAAAAACTTAAGTTTTTTCAGAATACAATGTGCTAAAGATTTGAAAACAAAAGACATCAGACTGGGATCACAAAGATCTCAGTTTTCCACAAAAGGAAGAAATATCTCACATTAGACCTTTTTTTAACCAGTACATAGTCTAGATCCAAGTTTGAATAGTCATACATACTTGGACAGCAATGGTTTTTAAGAGGCTCAAAATTGAACCAGTGAAATAGTCCATTTTATTTTTAGCATAGCTGCACTGATTAAATGGGTTAAAGTCATCAGACCATGTCACTGTAAGTTTGTGTTCCAGCTGGTTACAGCTGTCCAAAATACTAAAAAAGCTTTCAACATCAGCTTCTGATGCTTTTAGCCTCCAAAGCATCCACATATGAAATACAGAAGAACTAAACAGAAGTTTCAGGCAAATCATCCATTTCTTCAAACGTATTCAGGGTTGTTTTGCTATTAGTTCTTGAATTATCTTGAACTTTGCTTGGATCTGCAAAAAAGTGCATTATAAACAAAACAGGATATGGTAGAAACTGTATATGCAAGACCAAATTTTTGCACAACTAATTTTTTTTTTTTTAAACATGCATTTAATTAAATAGTAAGCTGTCAGTTTGCTACCATATCTTATACAAAGTTTTCCGTCTGCCCCTTTTCATTGTTGCTGAGATCATTCCACTAAACAGAATAAATGTTAATTGACTAAAGAACAAACTGCAAAACAAATCTCTCAGATCCTCATATGCCCTTATCATACACTCCGACGTTTGTTCCCAGAAGGACATCTGACACCTCAAAGTTAGGTCATTTCTCTATTACACTTCCAACACTGTCAGCAGATGGGTATCTTGAATTTCCTGGTTAACATTTACAAGGAGCCATTTGTCATCCAATGTGTATCGCAAAACAAACATGAATGTTTGAGGACTAAAACATAGCAAACTACTGTATTGTTAGGTAGAATCAGTCTGATTTCTTGCCAAATTTTGCAATGCTGTATGTAACTATTCAAGGAGGAAATTAATGTAGTTTGTGACAGCTGTTTCAGAACAAAAATATTTTGTCTGTTTACAAGTTCTTCACTCTTATACCATTCAAATGCCTGAAGAAAATGTAAAACTTAGATCAAGTGTAACTGCTTAGAGAAAAATAAATATGGTAACATTACCATGTTTCAATACCAAGGCATAAATAATGAAAGTTGTAACCAAACCTCTCTCCAAATTTTTTAAACTAATTTAACACCCCTACCATACTAGCCATGAGTTTCCCTTGCAGTATTTCCCTTGCAGTAAATAGAGTTTTTGAATATCTAGGTTACGCAAGTTTATATTTTTAAAGGTATAAAACTACATCAAGGCATTTCTAAGGAAAAAAAGATTTCACAAATACTGTGGTGTAAAATTCAGCAGTACCTGTTGGCCCTGGATCTTCATTAATAAATGAAACATGCGTTTTCCACTCGGTCCATCTCACTTCATTAATCCTGTTTATATTGTATATAAATTATGTTATTAGCATGCATTCTCTCCTAGCTACATAGCTGCACTTCCCCTTTTATTTCCTCATTCCATCTTGGGATTGCCATGGTTTACCATCAACACCTGTCTTACTAATACTAAAGGGCTGACTGTCTTTTGCAGTGTTACACATTGTATGTAGATGGGAATGATATTCAGACTATTTTGTAATTCCACACATTATGAGTATAGTATTGAAACTCACATTAAATATTTGAGTGTTTTTCATAAAACAGCATAGAAACATTTTCTTCAATATGCTAATCATATCAATTAGCAATTAATTCCAAATATAATTACTTTTAAGTTAACATTCAAAGGTGATTATGACAAAATTGATATCTCCTGCAAGCAAATCTGATACTTCTACATTAAAAACATACCTGAGGTTGAAAATCAGTTCTCTTATAAAAAATTACGTATTTTCCTTACGTATTTTCCCTTTTCTTAAGCAATTGATCAGAACTAAAAAACCCAAACGGAGTTTCAGTACAGTAAATGCATTTACTATTTCTTCTTATAAAGAGCTATGTATTAAAAGCAGAAGATGTTTTGTACAGATGTATAAAATATTTCAGAGTCTTTTGAAGAGAAATAACCTTGAAGAGAGATACAGAGCATAATCAATAGCACAATATTCTAATTTTGCTTTACCTTAAGCACACCCTCGTGTCATTTTCAGCCACTTTACACCGTTCTCCCAGTTGGAATTTTTTCCTCAAAGATTTTGGTAAGAATTTTTCAAATTCCAAAATGGTTCTAGCTCTCTATTAACAATAAATAGTAACATTAGTATGGTTAACTACATTCAGAAATGTCTGTATATGCAGTTTATGAGCTCCGTCTTTCATTAAAACATGTTATACCCTTCCATCCACCATCTATAATTGATACACACATCAGCAGCAGTAAATAATATGGAATGACACTGGTTATTTGGCATATGCAATTAGACAGTCCACAACTTCCTCTAGTTAGACCCAGCTCAGGAGGCATGCTCAAAGTAGGCTCAGTGGTTAGGGCTTATCCCCAATACCTTCATACCAACACTCTGCCATGGGGCTATATCTCCTTCAGTGGGATGCTGCCCATCACAGAAAGCAACTCCAGTCCTAATTCTGACTGCATTTGTGATTACAGTTTGGGACTCAGAAAGCACGCTTAGGTAAAAAATAGAAAATCAGAGTGAACTCATGCATTGTGCAAGTTCAAGGGATGAAATCACAAAGTATGCTGTGTTACAGATTTCTGGGCAGATAGTGAAACAAACATTCCTGGTGACGTACCCATGGGAATGAAAGTCACAAAGCTACGTGACAGTACATGGAATTGAAAATTCAAGCCATAAGATTACCTTCAGGATAGCTATTAATTCTATTAATTCTGAAGTTATCAGGATATTCTTACACTAAACGTACATATTTCCATTTTTTGTACACATATGCAAATGGAGATTCTCACTGTCAATATCTGTCCCCTACTATGAGCACAGTAAGTGACCACATATACAGCTTAGAAGATTTTGGCCAATGCATCAATTCTTCATTAAACAAGCTAACTCACAAACAAACCTGGAGTTTCCAGATGTGCTCACTCTCTTTAGAAATATCTTCCACTGTTTCTCCCATTAATGCAATAAGCATGTTCAAGAGAAGAACAAAAGTCAACACAACATAAGTTATGAGGAGCAGAAGAAATAGCACAGGGTATTTTGAATTTTGCTGGATCTCCAGATCACCCAGTCCTAGAGTGAGCTTAAAAAGATCCATCAGAACAGGTCCCAGACTGCTGTTAGAATGGCACTCACTGCCGTTTTGGCAAGTTTCAATCAATGCAGCAAGAGCTGAGGAAAAAGCATGAGAAAATTTTAATTACAATAATGCTTTATTTATACATCACATTTTATCCTGAAGAATTCAAAAAGCACTGCATAATAAAGAGCTACAGCTACCCAGCAACATACGCACCAGCAGCTAGGTGACAGATTACCAAAAGGAAACAGAAAGTACCCACATGCAGATGAAATTGCAAGCAATTGAGCAAAAGCCAAATTACTTATCTGTTCAGATAGTTTCTAGGTAGACTTTAAATCTCTAAACTTGGCTTTTTAATGTCCAGAAGAAACCCCAACATGAGCTCTCATCATGACAATAGGGTTCTTATTCATAATAATGCCAAAATTTTTACTCACACAGAGCATCAGTGCTTTTCTCCAGTAATATTTACCTACGCCAAATCCCAGCAAAAACACGATATAGACAACTAAAAATTTTATCACATCTTGCAGGATGACCTAAAAATTAAATTAAATATTTATCAGGAATTAAAACTGAGAACTAGTTTTATGCTTATATATTCTGCTAGCATACATGTGCAGTAAACACTGAAGTATCAGATTGTTTTCATTAAGCAAACTGATTGTAGCCTCAGTGGGAAGAGAAAACTTAGGTCTGTTTTTTTTTTTAATCTTGCAAGTAAGAGCCTGGTATGCTGTGTACTTCTAATGGTGACTATAGCTGCACAATATAGGCGTTAAACCTATGATGCAATTAAATAGCAGAACTCTTTTTTGAAAATCACAAACACAAATTACTTGCATATTTAATAAAATCTTACTTTTAAGATTCAAGGTAGTCTCTGCTATTGAAGTTATAAAGTAGATTATATGCATTATTTCAGCAAAATACAAAAATAAGGAATTTCAATATGAATCATAAAATATTTTCAAATTGAACATGCTTCATTAGGATTGTATAGATAAGCAATCACTGTAACAAGGCAGATAAATAAACAAACAAACATACTTGCCTTTTGAATCATAACACTGTATATTCCCATGGACTGGAAACCTCTGGTGAAATAGAGCATATTAGCCCATCCTAGGGCCATTGCCAAAACAAGACACACGAGGTGTTCTTTGTAGGAAAACAAGTACAAAAAGACAGAGAAGATCACAAGCAAAGCTTGTATAAAACTGTTAAAAAAACACATGTTTGTAAAAGGGAAATTACTAGAACAAAACCAACAGCATTATGGAAAAATACGAAATGACTTGTTTCTTATGCTTGAATTCTAATTTCATATTGCATTCCATTCCCCATTACAAACATAACCTATATAATTTAACAATAAAATAGATATCTTAAGAAAATGTAAGTATATTAATATATCATGGTTATGTTTATTAAAGCTTACTTTAAGTAAACCCTTCTCCCCAGAATAGCTGGCCAATTGATTTTGCTGGCAAGATATTAGGAATCCTTAATAGCATCTCTGACGCAGCTTAATTAAAGCTCTAGTCTAACAAGATATTTCTATGAACCTCTCTGCAAGGAAGACACTAAGAGAACATGTGATGCACTCTGATAGCGTATAGACCAGATTCTTGGCAGCACAAAATTGGTATTAGCATGATTGTAGAAAGAGAAAGAAAAGTGTAGTTAAGACACCTCCTTTTACTGATCACACAACCTTATTCTAGAAAGGAGAGGGAACCATCTGTGATCAAGACCAGCTGACCAACTGAACCAGCTTTATGCAATTTTTCCTTCCTGGAGGAGTTAAAAACTAGATCTGGTTTATTAAAAAGATTTCTTAAACACATTTCTCTATATACAGCATGAAGAGATACAGCATCTGGAGGAGATAAAGACAGTCTGTACTTTGGGGAAAAATACAGCCAGTACACATCAACGCCCAGTATTGTTATTGATCAGTGAAAGCACTAGTGTGTGCTACAGAAAAGCTGCATGGAAGATTACATCCATCCCTCTGAAAACTAATAATCTAAAGAAAATTGAGCATCTGCTCCAGGAATCATTCCCTGTGACCACAGGATAGATAAGTATTATACAGAGAGCATCAAATACATGCATGACAGACTTACAATGCAAAGTGGAACCACGCATCTGAGAGAATTGACTGCAGGTCTGAGGGCCTAAGCAGAAAGATGGCTACACTCTATGTAAACAGATAAATATAATACAGAAATGGTCGTAAGAAAAAGCAGGGCTCAAAATCATTTTTTCAAAATCATGCATTTGAAGTTGGTCTTCTAAAAATCTATTGATAAGACAAGATAATAGCTTCTAGAATTAAAAATATTTTACGGAGCTGTAACAGCAGAGTCTCAATTTCTATCATCTTTGGCATAATTTAACAACTAGATACTGTTTTTAATTACTTATAGTATATGGTAAAAATTATGCCCTGCTTTTTTCTGTTATAGGTTCTAATTCAACGCTGTACTTAACCCCAGTAATTAGACAACATTACTGTCATATAAATATAAAATCTCTTTATCTTAAGAATTCCAAAGGAAAATCCCTCACATATTTGTTTCACAGAGCAATACAGTCATATTCAAATAAATATCCAGGGTCATTCAGAATGAGTGACATATTCTACTGAATACTTTTAGACATTACACAAATCATCAGCATATTCGTAAATCTAGACAAGTTCTTTACCTACTCTGTTATGTATTTGTTATTTAAAAGTCTTACCTCTTTTATGGCTAAAAATATTGCTCCTAACATAACCATCACCTGTCCCGATAACTGCAGCCATCCCACACCACGTGTTAGAGCTAGTGGATAAGGTGGAGCCTGCAAGATAGGTCCAAAATGAAAGACTGAGTTCCATATCTGAAGGGTAAAAGGCAAAGTAACCGGAAGCCTCATGTATTTAGCTCTCTGGGTACCCAATTTCTGCCATTACTCTAACAGTTGAATTCATGGTGGATTTACAGAGAATAGCAGAGGTTTCTTTCTTAAAAGAAAAGCAAAACCCCTCCCCACACTTTTAGAAACTTAACTACCAGTCTTTGTATTATGTGTCTTTTAGGTCACTTTCACAAAACGCAAATAGAATTATTTCCTCTGTTACATCTCTTCCTTCCAGATGCAAAGACCTGATCTGGGAGAACCTGCTCTCACTGTAGCCAGATAAACTGATATCTGGTTTTGGTGGTGTTTTTTTTGGACTCACCAACATTTTAAAAACAGATCAGGAAGTACTATTGCAATTTAAAGCAGTAAAATTTGTTAAGTTACTGTACTCACTTCATTTTCATTAGGTCTGTGGTAGGAAACTAACGTCAGTGTTATATTGTATAGGAAATAAAAACAACATGACATAAAAAACATGTGTCGTGCAAACTTCTTCCATTTCATTCGCAGCAGTGAATTCAGAGGCTCCAAAGTCAGCATTTCATGACGATTCTGTAGAAAGCAAATGAACAAACAAACAATTAGGATTTGAATTTTCCACCTGTAAGGAAACTGAGATGATTTCAGGTATGTATTTTATAAATTTCATTCAGTATCTTGCTGATCTAGAAACACATCTGTACTCAAATATATTTGTCAGACCCTAAATTTACAAGATACAATGAGCCAACTTCAATTCAGGCTGTGATAACCTGCCATGCTTTGTTAAACTGTGACTGTGATAAAACTGTAGTGTGAACTTCTGCACTTGCTTCATACAGAAGCTTTATGACAGTTTTTTAATTCAGCAAACACCAAATTCTGGCTTTGAAAAACTAAAATTCTGTGATAAGGTTCTACCCTAGATGCCTAAAATACATGTATGTGAGGTGAAGTTTTTATTAAGTAAATATACAACCCTATGGCTTCCATGACTGTTAATAGAACCTTCTTTTAGAACAACTGTGTACAATACATAAGTTAATTGTAGTAATTGTATTAATAGGACAAAATAGGGTGTTGTTCTGACAGCCTAAGAACACTTCATATGCCATGAAAATAAACAGTAGCACAGCAATAATGGTATTAGTAAAGACAGGCAACTCCTGTCCACAGGCTTCTGTGGGTGCTAAGCATTTCATCAGGGCACAGAACAAAAAACACCACCCCTGCCTCCAAAACCTGGTGAGACGCAATTTGCTGAGGACAGGTGGAGTATCCTGTGAATGCATTGCTGCTTGCTTCCCCTATTCTCAAGAGCTTTCTTAGGCAGCTGCCAGTGACCAAACCATGGAGGAATTATACTAGTTTTGGTCTGACCAGCTGGGTCTTGTTTATGTTCCCATGCAAGGCAAATTAATGCTTTAAATGTAGAAAAAGAAACGCTCCCAAAATACTTAGCCAATGTTTGAGGATCTGAATCCATATTCACTTACAGCTGAGAATCTACAGAGATGTAAAATTAACCTTGCTTCCAATACAAAACTAAGAAGCAGAAGTTATTATTTACTGTTTTACAAGTTCTTCAGTCAAATGAGTAGGCTAAAGCACCTGAAATGAGTATACTGCTAGAAAATATATGAATAATAGTAATAGATAACTTACACCAATATTCGTATTATAAACAATAATCTCCAGTACTGAATTGTCCGTGGTGGTATCTAGATCTGTCAGATCATAAAGAGAAGACTGAACAGGACCATAAGCCCAGTCTGTGAATTTTCTTGACAAGCTCCTGTTAGGCTTATCTCTTATCTCTCTGCTCAGGATGTATTTCAGAACCTAAAACATTAACAGAATCATTTGTAAGCACATGCATTCTTCGTGGGAAAAGAGAAAGCACACTGATGCACTTGCCAAAACCCATACGTTAAAACTATCACATTTGCTAGAGTACTGCAATTCAATACATTTGTAATTCCGTCATTTGATAAGTGGTGTTAGAGGTTACAGACCTCTAGGAAATAAATATAGTATTTTAATGCCTCTAGCCTTTCTATCAGAGAGATTTTTCTAAAGGATGAAAGCACAATTTTCCATGAGTTCACATTCCCTTAACTTAACCATTTACTTTCTAAATTAACCCACTGTCAACTCTTTACCAGAACACAGATGATTTATGAGGGCCAAATGCCACAGCAGCTTAACAGAGCAGTACTAGTGAGTCTTCTGAAATTATACAAAGATTTTATATTGTATAATAGTTTTGTAATAAATGCAATACTTCTGAGTTTCAGTACAATACAAAGGTTTGCAAGGCTGTTTTTAAATAGCATGGATACAGAAAGGTATTGTCAGAGAAAAACCTTGAAGAGCAGAAGCAACACTGCAATAGAAAGTTTTGCTTTTATGTTGAGCAAAATTATCTCACTGAATACTACTGATACATAGTAACAGCATAACCAGCATGGAAAACTACATGCTAGAGCACTAATGTCTGAGTACATGGTTGGCCTTGACTCTCTCTATATTTAATTTCTCTTAGATACTACTGAACTAATACTTACCTCTAATTTCCCAGTTTTTGCAGCTAATTGTAGTGGTGTCAAACCATCCTTGTTCCTTGCTGTTTCCAAATTTCTGTCTTTACTTTTCAACAAAATCATATCATACATTCTGATTACAAAGTCATTCTGAGTTTTAAAGTCCTCCGCAACAGTAACTAATGCATGCAAGATATTGTTTCCTCTGGAATCCTGAGAAGTAATATTAGTCCTGGTATTGTCCATTAACAGCTGAATTATGTCTGGTTGATTGGTACATGCAGCTAACGCCAGTGCAGTTTCACCTACAAAATTATAAAATGTAACATCTGTTCATGTTTTATTACAAGCATTAAAATTGTATTATAGAATTGACTATGTTAAGCATCTTAGTATTTGAAAGCACATTTAAATATTGATTAATTTTAATTTGGCTTTTGCTTTAGAAAAACTTCATTTGCAAGAAAACATTGTTTGGAGACAATCTTCAGATTCAAATTTATGCCAATTTATTTGCTATTCAGCATTTAATAATTGTTTTACAAGTATTTCTGAGTGTTTATTATACATTGCACTCTGACAAGTTACCTTACAAAAGGTACTGTGACATTTTCCTATCTTGTGATGTGACTTTCTTAATATAGGTCAGCTAATAGTAAAGATCCACACTTGCCCATCTTCCATACTGACTTACTTGTTTGGGTATTCCTTCCTGCCTTTTGGAGAGAGATCACGTTTCTACTTACCGAAATAAAAGCCTTCATGCTTATGTTTGGGATTAAAGAAAATACCCTGGGCGTGAGCATTGACATCAGCTCCTTTTTCTATAAGGCTCTGAGTGATTTCATATTGTCTTCTTTCAATGGCAATATTTAGAGCTGTCTGGCCTGAAACAGCAGACGCAGGTATTTAGTGTGAAATCTCTTACGCACATTATGAAACATTAATGCTGTTTCACAACAGATAGCACCAATAACAATGAATCAAAGTTGTTTCAGGAATTGAAACCATTCTTAGAATGTTGGAAGAAAACATTACATTTATTGATGGTATATTTAACCATATTCCTGAACTGGTATCAGATGGCAGTACCTTTATAGGCCTCTTCTGTGTATGCTGCATTGATAAACCTCTCCAAAATACCATTTTCTTCTGCAAAGGAGAGTAGCATATTCACGATCTCATTTGTGTTTTGGTTGATGTTCAGTAGAGCTTTCATCAGACATGTTTTGCCAGTGTCTGAAGCTGTGAATTTTTTCATCAGATAATCTGCAAGAGTAAATTTTGAGATTAGATCACGTTAGGCTTCATTATTTATTAAGTGGAAGGAAAATAATTCTAATCTTTTGTTTATTTGGGGTGGGACCTGGGGAATATATATGATATTATTTAGCAAGCAATTACTCCTTATTCACTCTCTATTTGAGCTATTTTGTGAGATGACACTTTCAGAGATGTGGTACTGATTTATAAGGAGGCCAGTGTATTTGGTTTCTTTTTCAGATATCCCACTGCCATGGTAAATGCAGACAAACCCCAAACCCTTTCCTAACTTCCCTACCCACTCTGCCATGCTAACATACATCACAAACCCTCTCTATACTGCAATTAGACTGACTACAGGGTGGTAGAGACATCAGCTTTTAATCCCATACTGCAAAAGGCTAACTTACGTATGGCTCTGGGAATACAGTGCAGATAGACCCTCAGCATATCATAAACAGTGGACAAATATTCTCCAGTGTTGCCTCAGAGACAGCAAGGAGGTAGCTTTCTGAGTATCTTAATCTTTCATTTAGAAATAAGAAATGGCATATATTTAATTGAAAACAAGTGACTTCAAATTCACTTGCAAGTAGCTGCTGCGTTTCCTAGTTTTAGACTATACTATGCTGCCAGAAGTGGTATCAGTATTCCTTCAGGTAACTCCACTGCTTACCTGGCACGGTCATGTTTGTACATGCATTTGATCTTTCCTTCAGCTCTGCGAGCAGACCTTGCAATTCTTCCACATTTCCCTCAGATACTGCTCGAAATATGTATCTTTTCAACTTCTTCCGGGCACTTGTCTGCTCAGGACCTTGTGGTATGTTAGCACTGAATTATCAAAAATAATAATGAAATTGCTGAATCAGTTTACTTGGGTTTATTTTATTTTCTGCACAAGAGGAAGAAGAAATGCAATTACTTACACCAGATTACATATACTGGCCCTATTCCCATATATATATATATATATATATATATACATGTATATATATATAAAACTTGGCATAGATCTACGTTTATGTAGGTTGCTTATTTGCAGAGAAGTGGCTATTGAGAGCTTTTTTATTACAATGTACATTTTTCAAGTAATTTTGTTTTGCATTTTTGTCAGTTTGTCCATTTTTCTATAACAAAGGCTGAGAAACAGTAATGAATATGCTTCTTTCCACTTTTCTTCATATTGCCTTCAGTATTACTCCCCTCCATGCTTCTCTGACCCGTCTACAACTTTATGACTTCAGTGCCTGAAGTTATCTGATGCTGCACTCCAGCTGCACCCATCCCACTCACAGCAGAAGATTGTTTTTAATCTCACGTCTTCTTACACAACTTTCCTGGTCATACGTTATTCTGGAATGATTTAATACTTTACCCCCAGTCAGAAATACTCCCAGCTGACTTCCTTTGGAAGCCTCATTAATGCATCAGCTATATATCTTCTTTTCACAGTGAGATTAGCTATCAGGATTACTAGTCCTCAGAAGTGTTAAGAAAGGACATTTTGTTCATTCCATCAAGCAAACAAAGATTTCTTAATACTGACTGAAACAGAGGGCAATGTTTCACCTCTAAAAGAAATGCTTTCTAGCCTATGAGAGTTGGCTTTTGAAGGAAAAATACATTGTACATTGTATGGTTGGTACACAATACTGATTTCTGGGAATTTTCTCATGCCTTGTTGTGCATAAGGGTTTAGGTCCTGTGTTGTCATCTATGAAACAGAAATTATATACAAAGAATCCTCATACTAAATATGAGATTTGAGAAAAGCACAAGTTAGAGTTGTTCATTTCAAAGTTTAATTATTGAAAACTAAGAAAGGCATAGGTATCTTTTTTCTGAAAAATGTCAAACAAAATTGGTGATATCTACCCTATCATAGACTTGTAGAAAATGTACTACTCACCAACTGTCTACATTAGGGCTATATTCAGTCACATCATCCTGAAGAGACTGTGGGGAATCCATATCTTCCCCATTTCCAGATGCACTGCAGAAAACAAAAAGCATAACTGCTAAGTCAAGAAGATATTGGAAGACATTTTGCCAAATTGCTTGATGAATCAGTCAATGCTAGGAAGCCGTATCTACAGTAGAACTGAAATTAATCTAATTTGACACTGATATTAATTTTATCATTTTATCTCCCTTGTATATATTCAAGTGAGTGGTACGAAGGGTGAGACCCAAAATACTTTATTATATTTTAAAAATCCTTAGGAAAAACACATGTTTTGTTTTACTATGTTATTTCATATATTTTACTATCTTATTTTACTATGTTATTTCATTATCTGTGGGATTTTTATTTTTTATTTTTTTTTAATGTTCAGTGCTTGTTATGCAACATCCTTAGTGCTGCACCTTGAAGCTTACATTCTTCCTTTTCACATCCTGAATTTGTCATCTGTCACAAAACAAGTGCTAAATCAGTATGGGTTGCAAACAAACAATGAAAGTGATTTAAACATTTACTACGCAGTACACTGCAGGCAACGCAAGAACATTTTGCAGCTGACTGAGATGGAAGCCTCAGCTAAAAGAAATCAAAGACTGGGCTCTAAATACATATTTCAGTAATAAATTTAAAGGATCTCGGTGCCATTAGTATTTTGTAATTACTTATGCCATTTCCAGACATTCCTAAAGGCAGATCTGACTTAAAAATGAATTGATAGCAATTTTTTTTTACTTATAATTTTGTTTTCTATAATGTTCAGATTTGATGAACAATCACCAGTTAATAACTTCGGGAGACTAAACTATTAGCTATTGACAAAGTGGATGTATGGACAAAAATGCAAGCATTTAACATTGCCCTGCAGATATTTATTTGAAACAAAGGTGGTTGCTCAGAGTCCATTCTTATTCAGTCCATCACTTCTCTGCAGAAAACCGTGAGGAATCTAGTGACAAAGCATACACGTGTCTTGTGCAGGTTTGTCCCTGAATGAGAGGCAGAAACTTTGATGCTTTTCCTTTGAAACCAAAATAAATTGGTCAGCTAATTCCAAAAAGCTGACCAGACATTCATCAAACAAAAAACCATTTGATAATTCTGAGTTTATGCTAACATTGATACATTTTCCCGTATTCATAATCACTGGCTTTTAGTACCACTCCAATTTTTAAAAATTAGGTGTGCTCTTCCCAGACACATTTTTTTCTCTATTCATTCAGCATAAATGGCTGCCTTAAACATCTCAGACTCAGTATCTTCATGTTGTTTGGTAGTTAATGAGCAACAGAGCAAGGATATTAGCACACAGAGCTGGGAATGTGGTTTACTAAATTAAGCTGTGGTTTTCACCTAGCAGAAAACACACAAAGGTGTGCATGGCATTTGTACTAACATATCCCAAATAAGGGGCTTAGAAAAAAAAAAAAAAAAAAAGAAGACAGTATTGATTTTAAATTAATTCAAATCTGAGGCCTGATTTATTTGATGTGAATGATAGCAGCAGATAAATTATCTAGCAACAACAGACCTCCAGTGGAGTTTTGTCTTTAAAGTGACCAAAATCTATGAAAAGCCACGAGAAATTTTAGCTCTGAAATATAAGGAGAAATATGGAGTAGCTGTTGAAAATAAAATAGATATATTTGCAATATGACTACTGAATATGCATCTATAACTTACCATGGACGAATATTTGAATCCATTGGTTTTGAAAACACAGGGGGAGATGTATTATTTGGAGTTGCATTGCTTTCAAAACCATCAATCTCCAGAAAGAAGTGTGAACTGTTGAACACATTGCATTAAAAATATTAGTTAAAAAAAACAAACTGAACCATAAAATAAACAAAGCAGTGCATGTAAATGCCTGGGACAATGCTGACAGTTTAAATTTGCTGGTATTACATCTAATAAGGTGATGGAAAGAGACTTGTCTACTTTTGCCTGGGAGGATCCCAGACTCCAACATTTAGGCAGCATCCAGTACTTACATGCTGGCAGATGGGCAGAAGATCCCAAGTTTTTTTTAGGAGGCATGGCATCAGGTCCTGACATGTCTAAGCCACTACACCATCAGCCTAAAAACAGCCTTGCACCTGCCTTCTGTACAAAGCGCTAAATGCAATGCCATACATTTATTGAACAGACATACATATATGCATACACACAGAGACATGTTAATATGCTCGCCCTTCTACTGCAGCCCCTATTTCTCCAGCCAGGAGCCATCAAAATAGATCATTCCAAACCTATCAGCAGTGATAAACATTAAATCAGAAAGTTTGAAAGGTCACATGTTTAATGACATAAGACATATTCACCCTCCAGAACTGAATCTTGCCAGTCAGTGCATGACATTTAACAATGTCTAGCTAACGAATAACTATTTATAGGAAAAAGAAATGAAATTTGAAACAACACAGAAAAGCGAATATGAGAAGAATTGTAAGATTTAGCCTTTTAAAAGCCTGCAGAGTTGGGAGGCAAAGTCAATGGGTTGGTATTACTAGATCTCATTAATCCACGCTACATTTCATCTAAGACAGGGGAGTTTCAGTGGTGAATGTACTAACTCCCACAAGGCTTCTCATTCAGCAACTGTCTTACATATCAGTCACCTGAAAAATATCTCCAATTCACCTAATATTTGTGGTTTAGTCCCTAGGGTATTTCTTCCTTTCATTTAACTGCATCTCCCCCAAAGAATCCTGTTGAATCAAAGTACACATACTGATGCTAAAATGCTTTATGTTATTAGGACACTACTGAACAACCCACTGATATCTGCTAAAACTAGCATGATCTAATAATGGCCCTAGTTCATATCATTTTCCAATGTCTTGGGGATCCCAGTGTTAATTCACTGCATGTAGGTGTTTAAACTTATATACCTTTTAACATTCAAGATGTGCAGCTTCTGCCTAGCACGACAGTGTCCCTGAAATTACCTAGGCATAGAGTTCTCCTCAGAGCACAGGAAAAAACCTAGACAGAAACAGGACCATTGCCATCACTTCTACCACACTCACCAGGTTCACAGCTGCTGTAAATCACTGTTGTTTCACAGAGATCCTGGCAGAGAGACTGACGAGGGGTGAAAACACCATGGGTTCATCCTGCTTTTGCATTCCCTGGCTATGATGTGCAGGATCTGTCCCAACAACTGTTGGAGGCTACAGTGAATCTACAGAAAGCCAGAAGTGCTGCACTTCAGGCTTAGCTGGACCGTCCCACCTGCACTTGGCTCAGAACCAGGAGGAGATGGTGTGCTACAGGCTGATGTCTCTCCCAGGAGTGTGTTCATGTGCAACCAAAAGCTATACAACAGCTATGAAGTAGGCCCTGTTTTGGAGGCTGACATACCTAACCTATACTGGCATGTGGGTTACATGGCGATAACATGGGGGGAAGGGGAGGGAAAACAAAAACCACCATGCAAAGTGGACAATTGCCAAAAAATAACCAAGTGCTTACGTGGCCATGGTGCACGCTGTCAGGAACACTGCCCACAAACATAATCAGGCTCCGACAACGTTGGCAGCACTCCTCCCCAGCGTACATGTTGGTTTTCCTGTACTTAATTACATACTGCTAGTCCACCCAAATACCAGCAGCTTCAAGAAGGAGAAGTCACTGTCTTTCCATAAAGTACACATGGCCAATACATTTACCAAATGAGAAATGCTACCCATGGAGATGCACTAGCTGCTTAGTGGCACAGCATACCAGAAGGAAGCATTTTGAAGCAACAGAAGTACAGCAGCAGCATCGAAACATGTAATTAATAGAACACGTTAAACCACTGCATTAAAATTCACGTGATCTTCATTCCTTATACTCCAGGAATGTTGGTGGTCACACCCTGAGCTGCTGGTAGAGAGATGGCAAAATCCCCAAGGTTACTGTTACTGATGCCACAAAACCAAATGGGAGATAGGGGATAACTAAGTGAAGGGTAGTATTTGCCACTGTTTGCCAATATTTGTTTTAACTATAAATCTTCCATGGAATTGCCCATTTTTGGAGTAGTAAGTGTATTGTGAGCTGTTCAGATAACTCAATCTCCCTATTCTACAAGCAAAATGCAGCGATTCAAGTGAAGAGCTTCTCTTTTTACATTTAATGACAGGAGGAAAAATTGGGCCACCCAGGCAGTGGGTCTCAAATAACTTATGACACCTTTTCTGTAGAAAGTGATTCCTCTGATTATTAAGAAATTATAAATGTCAGAACAGCCACAATTGCCTAGGCCTTCAGAGGTTCAAAAATTACTGTAATAGCTAGTAATTAGCCACAGAGTGAAAAGTTTATGAATGAAAATCCATCCTCAGTCTACAGTAACTTAGGTAGTTTCAATAACAGTATCATGGATGAATTACTGCTTCTATTTCTCTATTCATATTAAATTCAAACCCTTAATCATTGTATTAATTCTCTAGCATAAAATATGAATTAAAGTGAATATTTTATAAAATAAGAAATCTCATTAATCAGAATTATGAAAAAATAGAGTGAATTCAGGTTTCTGTTTGTAATAGGATTTCCCAAACCTCCTGCTCTACCCAGACCTTATTCTTTAATTCCACCTCTGTCTCCCCGTAATCCTTTATATTCTCATGTGACGCTAAATTTGAAATGTCCCTTTTTTTCAGGCCAGCATGTTTTATATGAAACCTGGTGTACCCTGCCATGTGATCACTTTACATTCTCCTATTGAAATGCTGACCATTAATTGACCACAATTGTGTAAGTTTATACAGGTATATAGATTGGATGCAGAAAGCCTGCCTGATAGGAGACGTTAACTTAGACTGGTGCTTGAGTCTGATGTCTCTAGGATAGGGGTTATGTATTTGTCCCATCAGGGTGAACACATTGTATGTCTAAGTAAGCAGGATACTCTTCCACTTATAAACAGTATAAGCACATGATTTTTTGAAGGCACCTTCTGTTTATCAGGTCTATCTCATCCATATATATAGCATGAATAAAGATGTTAGTGATATTGTAGTGCAAATATCTACTACAGTAGATATAAAAGGGAGTTGTAATGTTTTAGAGTGAGCGAGAGTCCTACCTTTTCTTTGTGGGAGTGCTCTCAGTTGGCTTTTTCTCTTGCTGGTTTGAAGGGGGATTACCAGATGGATTTGTTTTCTTGCCCATTAGTGGAACAACTTCTTTGTTATCTTTAATCATATTTCTGCAGTAGATAGAATCACAGTTACTTACCACTTGTACATTTCAAGAAGGTTTAGTGACCAAGAGTTTACAATCTCTTCACATGTGAGCACACAACTCTTAATATCTTTTCATCTTTCAGTTATTAGGCACATACATGTTATTCTATGTGTCAAAGCTGGAGGGTTATAGTCAAGACTGATTAAATTACATTGTAGAAGTTCCATTATGAGTGGAAAATCCACACCATAAATCCAGGAGAACTGTAACTTCAAGTATGTGCTCAAATTAAACTGAAGGGCGTTTGTCAGTCACAGTGCCAGTATATCTTATATAGAGAAATGCAAACAGCACAATGTTCTCTTCGGCTTTCATAAGTTCCCCTATAATGTGTGCATATTTACAATTATTCTAAACAGTCAGTTCTTGAAGAATTTAACTTTAGAAAAGTGGCCAGTTACAGAAAGATCTGTGCAGCAGGTATGATGTGAGAAGGGAGGTTTCATACACAAAGGGTAGTGAACACAGAAAAAGCCCTGAACTTTTTGAATGCATCAGAATAGCAGAAGCAACAGGCAGACTCTAAATACTGTATCCAGCCTGAACTCAGCTAAACAAATGGTCACATGGATGACATCAAGGACTTTTGTGTGCTGTCAACATTTCTCAACATTTCTTTGGGGAAAAAAAAAAAGTCATGATTCTGCTATATGGAAATGATCAACAGCACATAACATAAACAGATGTTAATACATGTTATCTGCTTATAAACGCTCATAATAGGAATTCTGTAATTAATGAAGAATAATTATCTTCCTCTTTCTCAACATAATACTCAAGGGCATCATTTTAAATCACCAATGATACCCTGGAAGCAAACAATATGAATTTAGGATCCTTTAAAATTCACTAAGTGTAAAAACACTAAGTTTTGCAAGGTCATGGTTCCATTCCCAAGCAAATCAGGGCAATGCCCTCCATACCCAAGGATTTTATAAAAATCATTTGCATGCAGGATTGAACAAAAAGAACTACATGTTTTTCCTTTCCTACATCCACTTCCCTTAATGTGATGAATGTACATACAAACCTTCTACTTCTGTCTCAAGATACAGAAAGCAGATTGTGAAGCATGTTTGAAAAGACACCTAGTGTGGAAAAGGAGACAGGCATATCAAATATTTGAATATAAATCCGTTAATGTATATATGATTGATGTTTACGTATAGGACATTTTCCATCCCAAATACAGAAAACTGAGAATTTATAAGGCCCAAACACATGGAAGTGCAGTTGTAATTTCTTTTCACTAACCCAAACAGAGAAGAAATCTGAAATATTGGAAAGTACTAACTTGAAAGGGTTGGCTTAAAAAACAATCATGAAAATAAAATTTTGTGTTTTCTACCACTGTTAGACATGTTTACAGGAGAGATGTGACATCACACCAGTGCCACTCAGAAATATGCCATGTGAATGTCCTAAGAACTCATATTACAATATTCATAGAAATAATTTATAAAGGACAAATTTGATTAACTTAGTACACTTGCATACAAAGGAAATGGTAGCTTTCACCACAATTAGTGAACAGAAAAACTGAACTAGGGCATTACATATTTGAAGTAGGAAAAAAGTTTTGTCCGTGCCTTTGAAAATGCAGTTCATATAGTTTTCAGACACATGTTGTATGAGTTCATAGACAGATAAACATTTTAACTTAGCACAGCTAAAGCAAGTTACTGTTGTTGTGCTTAGTTCATAAATAATTCTGCGATTTACTTGGTAAGACCAAGTGATTTTAGAATACACAGCAGTTTATGAGCAGAGTAAAGACATTTCACATCCAGAGGAGGAGGCGAATGTGGTATTTGACATAAATCAATTATAGAGGACTACAATAAGATGGAGATGGGCATTAAACAGCTTTACAAAAGAAGCAACTTTATAGGAAAAGAATAGTTGGAAACAGACCAGTAGATCAAAAAATGTGTCAGCAAAATGTGATGCCAAGTTGAGAGGGACACAGCTGGCACGTGTCAAAATTAGAGGGGTCAGCGGGAGCGATTGCAAAAGTTGGAGAAAATAAAGACCAAAGTTAAAATCTGTAAAACACAACAGACAAAGCAAAGAGACTTTGATTTGTGAGCAATGCTAGAGCTGCTCAGATACGGCACCACATTTCTGCATGGGCCATCTACAGGGGGAGCAAGACAAAGCCCCACCTGCAGCTAATTTTCCCTGCAGATATTTTAGGCATTTAGAGAGGTGAAAATACTCAAAGGTAATAATAAAAAAGGTAAATTGCTTAATGAAGCAATTTAGGGAGAAAAAGACGAAAGGTTCATTTTTTAATACATGGACTACTGCTTTCAAAGGCACATCTACGACTGGACTCTCAGCCACAGAGACTATTTTAAATGAGATGTCAGAGCGCGCACAAGTAAATAACTGCAGGCACAATGGTAGAAGTACCTTGCTACAGTGCTGAAGTAGCGTCTGCTTCTCATTTTTAATCACGATTAATTGCATGTCTAGATGAAAACTGAGCCTAAGCTTTTGACAGTATCTCCTACAGAACTCAGTTCCTGTTTAGCTATACCCATGCAAATCTCATGAAAGTTAATAGATTTTTTTTATGCTTATCAGCTTCTTACCTCCCTCTGTCTTGTTAGTTTAATGACATCATCATCTTGCTGTGCACTACCATTTTACGTAATCTACGAGGTACAGAGAAAAACAGTGCAACAGTCTGGAGAATGTCAGATAATAAGCACTGTAGCCTATGTAACCCGATACAGAATGTCATCTTTTGTTGTAACTACGTTTTTCTTTCATTATCTGGTTAATCCTTGCTTACAGGCTGTCACAGAAGCGGTTTATTTGAAGTAGGCAGTGAGACAAAAATACCGTGTTAATTTTAGTAGTAAGAATTATTTTGGGGAGGATTCTGAGGACATCGAGGACTTGGTATGTCACCTCCAGCATGGTGGGGATAAGGAAAGGACATTTATCTGTAATGATGAATGGGACTCTGCCACTTTTACAGTACGTTACTTGCTATCACAGACTCACCTTGTGCTTACCTGAGACAAAGATAAATCATACATATTATTATCTCTATAGATCAATGACAGTATAAACACAGTGGCTAAAAAGAGAATCCTACAAATAAGAAGAAACATTTACCCAGGCTATCATGGCACAAAGGTCTCTACTTCCTTAGGGGCAGAGGAGAGGAAGTGATTACCAATAGCTGTTTCATTCACAGGACCCTTCAAACACCCACGGCACATACCGTGATGCTTTCTAGCACCTATGAACTAATTCTTACTAACTCATAAAAAGAAATCCCCTTTCCCAGAGGAACGGTAGTAAAACTCCATTTTGAATTTTGTGCACTATTTATGGTATATAAATCCAATCGGCAGGAATCACACTTGACAAAAAGAGATTCACCTTTCTGTAAGATTTTCAAACTATCTGTAAGATTTTCTAACTTTTGAAGGGCTGTAGTAAACCTCAGGCACTACAGAAAAGTAATTTTCTTCCTGGTGAGAAATTTGTTCTTTTCCTATGAAGGTTTTTCCTAACAGAAATTTTAAAAGTGTCTGTGAAAAGCAATTTTGTTTTGTGTGGAAAGCCCTTTAAAATTATTGACCTGCTTATCTCCAAATGTAATAAAAAGAAGAAATTTTAGTGAGTTGAAATAAAGACTATTCTGCTCAGCCAGGTATTCTGCTTTTGACAGTCACTACAGTGACTGAACCTTTCAGTAGGAGAAGACAATGCTTTTTAAGGTTAGCCTGTATGTCAGTATATTTTAGACACCCTTACCACAGAAATTAGGGAGTTTCACAATACATCAGGCCGAGAAGTATAAATGAAATTAACGACATATTTCATAACTTCTGAATGCCTAAGGAGTCCATGTGGCACATCTTGGGAGAAAGACAGATTTATAAATTTGAAAAACAGCAACAAGCACAATAGGAAAGCATTCTCCAGTTGAAAGATATATTCAGTGAAGAAAGTTCAGCAGATTTCATTCTCCACAAAAGCATCACACCTACACCGAACACCCACAGAAGCTCTGAGAACTTACCCTGTTTACAAAACTTGCATTTCAGTATAAAGAAGGCACCTCCGAAAGGTACGAATGAAGTTCAGGTTTAGGGCCCACTGACACTTCAACAACATCCGAAGAGACTGATCTGCCAAACGAGTAAAACTGTATTCAAGCTCAAAACTATCCTAAAAACGCAAAAACACCCTTCTTCAGTCATCCGGTTTGCTCAGCTGTTGGAAAGCACAGATAAGTACAGCGCTGGAGTACTGCAGCCTTACAGGGTTTGTTACATCTGAAATTAGGCAGCAGAGAGAAACTTGCTAGACAACAAACTCTTTACTTCATAGCTGCCAAAGTGGGATGACACACACACACGCAATAATTATATACTGAAATATTACTAAAGCCGAGTCGCTTACAGATGACTTAATAGTACCAGTAGAATATCTCAAACGATCACAGTGCTCTGCAGTTTACATACTGTATTCAAAAGAAAATGGTTATGCACATGCATTTGGGTTGTAAATGACATCCCTTAATGTCATGCTTAGTTTATTATATATTATGGAACTATTCAGAAAGCACAAAGCAAAAATGAGAAAACGATCACGCTAAGTGCTCCAGAAAGCAAACATTTTTGCTATCACTTTGAAAAAGTAGAAATGGGCTTAGAAAATATTACACTTTCATAGTGATAATGTCAGTGAAAACATGGTGGGTGTGTTTAGATCTTTCCCTATCTGCATATTTTCTGATAAACGTGTACCCTTAGGGTCTGTGAGGATACAAAGAGGCGTTTCACATAAACAGTGCTAGTGTTACTTCTTGCTACGTGAACTACAGGGAATGGTGTTTTTCAGCTTTGCTAGTTCTGAGCTGTTGAGCAATGGTTAATGCAGACTCCTTTTCTGGGATGTGCCAGAAGAGTAACCATAAATTCTTCTGCTCTCCTAATAGAATCTTTCCATTATCACCAGAAATAGTACACTTAAAATTTGTATGTCTTTGCAGTGAGGCCAAAGAGATGAATATAGAGCTCCTCTTTCCTTTACTTGATTAAAAGGTGTGAGTTCAAGGGGAACTGTGCAGGCCAGAAAAAAAAAAAAAAAAAAAAAAAAAAAAAAAAAAAAACAGAAATCTTTCTCCAGCTGTAGATAAGGTAAGAAAGAGCCAAGTGTTGTTGTTTTTTTTTTTTTGGTAGGAAATGGACAGAGAATTTGGAAATACAAACATAAAATACCTTTAGGATGTTTCTGGTAATGAATCAGCTTCCACAGAACAGCACGGTGAAAAGGGCCATGCCTAGGCCAGTTTGATTTGGCATTAGGAGAGCATTGGTTGGATGAGCTGAGCACAAATCCAGCTTTGCCTGACACAAATTTATGATGATATATTCCAAACCCTGCACTGGGTAAAGTTGTTCACGCCTTGTCAAATGACTGCCTAAGCTATTATGCTGCAGTCTAGAGTCAGTTGCTTTGATGGACTCTTAGCTGCTTGTCTAACCACCTGGAATAAGGACTGAATACTGGCATTTAATCTTGCCTGGGAGAACGTTGGCTT
This sequence comes from Anas acuta, assembly GCF_963932015.1. NCBI lineage: Eukaryota > Metazoa > Chordata > Aves > Anseriformes > Anatidae > Anas > Anas acuta. The sequence goes on from NC_088997.1 coordinate 4,067,689, forward strand.
AGTTCTCCACATACACTACAAGAGACTGTTTAATTGAAGTCACTCTGAGCTGGAGTACTGCATGTGAAAATAGGCAGTCTGATTAAATCTGGGTGAGGGTGCATTTAAGGACTCTTTGCTTTAACTCTCCTATAAACCACAGAAGAAGAGCAGTTAAAAAATTCCTTTGCTATGGAGAGAAAATTAGTTTGGCAGCAAGCAGTACTTTGAACTTTGAAAGCTATATCTGAAAGCACCCAGACCTGTGTGGTTTAGCAGAGTATAGGACCTATCAGTGTGGTCTATTTATAACGTCATGGCAGTTATCCAAAACGAAAAACTGGGACAAGCTACAGCAAGAGTCAGAGCCCTGTATCAAACCTGCCTATGAAAAGGTGTAGGAGATTGTAAGAGCTATAACAATTCACACGCCCAAGAATTACACTTCACCCTGGCTGGTATACGTTAACAGCTTCTCCTTCCATTACAAGGACAGCCTTGGCTTGCTAAACCTAAGTGTGGCCTTTTCCCTGCAATTGTCAGATTTAAAAACCATGAACACAGACTGTTTCTAGCTAATCTTCCTGAAAACAGGTAAGAATGTCATGTGCTTACACATAAGTGTTGTGAGCCTGAACAGAGAGTTTTTAAGGGAAGACTTACAAGTCAGGAAATGAGAGGCAGAACTATAGTAAGTCACATCTGCACAACCATTTTCTTATAGTTTTAATTATTAACTCACTTAACCTTTATGTTCCCTGACCTGTTCCAGTCTAAGATTTCTGACAAGCCATGAAATGTTTTGCAATAGTCTGTACCGTGGCTGTGCAGACCACTTTACAGAGTTTTACAATGGCTACCAGATGCTTCAGCTAGAGATATGCCATAGAGGTCAAGAACATTAATAACTAGGCACATCTATGAAAAATTACTTGAAGACCTTGTATCTGGATAGTCGGCGCAGCACCAATAAGCAGCAGACGTGTTATCTGGCATTCATTATTTTGTTTTTCTAGCAAGTGCTAGACTCACTAGAAAGTAAAATGAACAAGATGAAGGAAGCCCCAGATGGGAGGGATTGAGCATTTGGAGATCTGCCATTTGACATCAGCGAGTCAGAATTGCATTTTCTGTTCTGCTGACATGTGACATAATCTGTGTTAAACCTGAATTAGAAAATTATTCAGATTTTATATTTAATTCTGTGATTTTCAGTACCCTAACAGGGAGTCACTAAGAGGAAAAGTCATTGTCTAAAAAGCATTTTTAACATTAACAGGTAACAGCATGGATAATTGTAAATTACTTATTGTCAGCATTCCATTCCCCAAGCTCCTTAAAAGCTTAAGTACTAAAACACTGTGCATGCCAACTACCAGTAGCAGCCCAATTCCCCTGAGCATAGTGTTTAATTGATTCATAAGAGTCTTTCATGATTTTTTCACTGTGGAAAAAATGAACTTAAATTCTCTTTGTTTCTGTGAAAAGGGATTCAGAGGTGTTGGTCTGTTGTGGGAAGACTCCAAAAGATCTATGGTTTTAAAAGAATGTATGTGCATTTAATGCAAGTAATACATTTTATACTGAAGAACCACATGAAGATGTACTTCTGTAGGGTATGCTAAGAGGTGTAAGATACTATCACTTTCCCACAGGCTTTCCAGCTAACTTTTAAGCAGACGGAGAGACAGAAAGGATGTGGGAGAGAATAGGAAAATTGCAAGTGTGGCCACAGTGCTACTCTAACAGAGCTCAGAAAGGCTGCTTTGTTGCTCACTGTGTTTTAAGGTAGTGTAAATGCTGCAGCTGTTCCAGGGGGAGTGACGCTGTAGCATGGCAGAGATCTCCTGATCTCAGTGGCTTGTTTGCTAATATTGAACTCCTGATTTGGGGAGCCAGATTGTTTTGGTACTTATTTATTCCCCAGTCTTAATAGGATTCACGCTATTGATTTCTCTTCAGTCAGCTATGATAAGGAGTCAGTTGTCTCTCTTGCAACATCTTTTTTATATCACCAGTAAAAAGAGATGTCGTCCTGTCTCAAATTGACAGATTGACCTTGATCCTTAGCACCTTCCTTCAGTCTTACACAAACTTTATAAGAGAAAAATAATAAAACAGCTATTGCTTAATAGATCAGTGTTACTGTCCCTCATTTTCCTGTACAAAAGAATAGAATCACATAGAATTCTATGTGAATTCAAAGAGATGCTTGTTGCATTTCAAAGGCTGCTTTTCCTGTTCTCACAATACTTCAAACAAGTATCATCTCAGATGGAAAATCTCCCCTACATATGTATGCCAGCATTTCCCCATTTTAGAGATAAATTCAGTCAGTTCTGTAAATGATTTGGGCTTTTTTAAAATTATGAATTATGTGTGATTTTTCATCTTGAAAATCATACCTTGATTTACAGATGTTTCTGTTCCTCACTTTTTTTTTTTTATTATTTTTTTTTAAACTGTTCTCACTCTGAGGTATTGAGAATAAAGGACTACGAGGAACAGCAGAAGTCTGCACTGACTTTGTACAGTGCTAACACTTTTGGACACGCGTATTTTGCTATATAAAAGTAACTAATACTAAACATTCTCAGATTTGGACACTTCAGCTTGAAGAATTAAAATAGTATACTCCTGACTGCTCTTCAAGAACATAGCTTCAGTAATACTATCTTTCATAAAATGTTCTCCTGTTCCTCCACTCAAAGTTGAGCTTGTTCCAGGATCATATCTGTGTGCTGCTTCACACATGTATGAAGAGCTTTTCATACTGTTCCAGACAACTGAATAGCACTTGCAAATATTTAAGTAGCATGCTTATAAACCATGAGATAAGAGATTGTTTTGTGCAGCTGAGCAACAGAAAAATAAATTAGCCTGTAAGTGTTTGACCATCACCTAACAGGAAACAGCCTGGAGGAAGAATCCTTCCAGAAAAATACTGGGATATCGCCTGCCAGTTGGTACAGTCCAGGCTACACGGGCAAGTCAGCCTCTTTAGCAGTATCATTATGTACATTTGCATAACGTTCAGGCCTGGATATTTTATTCCTCAGAGATTCCTGCCATAAAAGAGCAATCCCATTCCCAAATTGATAGAGAAGAGTTACTATAGGCTCCATCACAACTATACATCCTGCAAATATGTCTCTATGCAACTTATTTGCACCCAGAAAGGCACCACGTCTCCTACATGAACCAACGTGTAACACTTCATTGCGAGCTTTCAAAGCACAAACTTGGCTGTTCTGAGCCTCACAGTCCCAACTAGGTCAGGGTTGTTCTACAGCTATTTCAGAGTGAGTCCGTACCCTTAGTAAATCTTCAGTTGTGGTGCATAGTTTCTGGTAACGCTTAGCAGCGCAGGGGAATTAAGCAATATGAAAATGCCCCAAGGAATACACCGTGAACAAAGCGTGCCCCACCTATACGCTACATTTCTTTTGCTCACATCTGTTCTGCTGCTGTTTGACTTATTAGCCTTTCGAGGCTAATCATCAAAACTGGTCAGGAACCTTAATGTTAATCATTTCACATTGAACTAGTACTTTGGTCGTTTGATGGTTCAGTCAAAGGAGCATCAAATTTCCTTCTTTAAAAGGAAAAAAAACATCATCAGTCTCATCCATCTGCATCTGTGGAATAGTTCTTTCCCTTTCAAAGATCTAGTTAGAGATGGGAAAAAAATGAGGGAAACAAAAATTCACCCACTAGCAGGTTATATACTGAGATCTAAACTTCACTTAAACTGTAGCAGCATATCAGATGCTCATTAACTCTAACAAAATAAAGTCCCTGCAGGTCCCTTCCACTTACTGTCAAGCTCTTTCTGGGAAATAAGTGAAGCAGAATTCAAGGCGAACGTTGTCAAGTTGAAATAAATCCTCTGATACTTTGGTTTCCCCAAAATGAGAGAGCTAAATCTGTAGGTCCCATGTTGCTGTGGTCAGGATGACGCTGGATGTATTTGCATACAAGGCCTGAAGTTTGAATCTTCCAGTGTTTTCAAAGGGAGTTCTTTGAGAAGATACACATCATACGTGCCCCATGGACAGATCACCTTGTTCAGGATACATTTTCTCTGTCTTAATTTCAAATGATTATTCTCATTAAAACCTCTTTTATTATGCAGATCATGTCCTCTCGTTGTCAATGCTTCTGTTTTCTGTCATTCAGTCCTTAGCTAAGATATAGCTAACTGCTTCCATTTATTGTTGCAAATCAGTCTCTTGAGAACCCTCTACCCATTGCCAGCTTCTTCACTGTTCTGTATCTTGCTGGTAACAAGGGACACTACCTTTACTGTGTCTTGCTCTATACCAATTGAACATTCTTGGCTTTCCCCCTCTAAAAGAAACTGAGGACATGATCCCTTTTCTCTGAGTGGTTCATTATTCACATTCTCCTTTGGAATACAAGGAATTGTCTAGGTTACACCTATTATATCAGCTTGGAAATAAATGGCTTCCATTTGATGACTTGGCTTAAAACTGCTCTTTCTGGCTGAGTGAGTAGGACACTTCCTTTTGCTTCCTGTAACTGGGAGTTGCTCTCCCTGTCTACTCCACTGTCAGCTGACATGGCAATTCCAAGCGACATAACCTTTCATAGCAACATTTAGGGTGACTAAAACCTTCAGGGAGGTTGATTACAACAACAGAGAAGTACAGTTCTGTATGATGATGGAATTTGAAAACCTCAGTGATTCTGTAAACGTTTATGTTTCTTCATACCCACTCATTGCCTGCATATTGAAACAGGAAGCGTTACTAATAGTGATGCAGCTCTGCCAGTTTCACAAACACACCAGAAAGGCAGAAGTCTCACAAGACCATTTGATTTCCTCTCCTTTCCAGAGAAATAACTATTTCTTTCCATCATCTATTTTGAAGTGTTTTGTACAGTTTAACATCTGATGTAGGAGAAATTCAGTCCATATTTTCTCTGTGGAAACTATTCCAGAGTCAGAAGTAACCCCAGTCTGCGTGATGTGGGTGATGGGAAGCACTTCAGAGCCCTGTAACCACATCAGAAGACCCAGAATCTCGATGCTGCATCTGGCAATGTCAATTAAGACATCTTTCCAGGCCCCAGTGAATCTATGCCTATTGCCTAACGGAGCAAGGAAGATTCATAAAAAGTACCATCGTTACAAGAAGATTCTCTCTAATGGAACAAAACATACAAGCTGATATTAAATATCCAAACACACCAGCCAACAGGAGGTTATTCCAAACATCACCTTATCGGGGATTTTTAATGTACATAGATTCTTTTGAATTTGACAGATTTAACACAACAATTTATTTTTCATTTTTTAACCTAAAACATACCAAATTCCTGTTGATGGTGCTCTGAAAACTTCCAGCATCAGAACCTGAGTCCACTGGCTTTATTCCATAAAGTTATGGTTTTGGCGGGATGCCCTGTGTTTTGCAGCAGTACAGCAGTTGTTGGGGAAACACCCTGGGGATTTTTGAGTACCAGGGACTCCAGCAAAGATGCCAGCAAAGATTGAGTAATGTGTTAGTGTGACATAGATGTTTGCCACCAAAGAGCAATGGGATTACCTGGCATTTGGCAAAAATAAAAATGATTCTGCATAATGAATCTGATGAGGGGCAGCAAAGCAGGACAAAGTGGTGTCAGAGGGAGAGCAACATTCCTGGGGCAAGGCAGCTATAGGGTACTCCAGAGGTATTGGGAAGCATCCCTGAACATAGCTAGGGGGCCCTCTTGTGGGCTGTGGAGTTTTCCATGGACCTTACCAAAAATATGCCTATATGCTGCCTGAGAAGGGATTAATATTAGTGTTTAATTAGGAAGAGGGCTATTCAGGTTCCAATGCCAGCTGTTGCAGAGGGCACAGTAAAGGACACTCTTAATAACGGCTGTGTGGCTCCATGTTTTTCAGGTAGGATATATATTGTAACATGATTGAGGTGTTCCTGTCCGGCAGGGGGATTGGACTAGATGATCTTTCAAGGTCCCTTCCAATCCCTAATATTCTGTGATTCTGTGATATTTTTCTCAACTAATTCAGAAATTACTGGAGCTTGAAAGATGCAGCAGCTGACATGACTGACTAGGCACAAGTCACATCTCAGGTATAGCAGTGCTGTAACATACTGAGACCACAATTTGGCTTTTACACATTCAACAGCCCGTGTTCAATTCAACTCACCTTAGTCCAACTCACCTCTTCTTGCTATCTCTTATCACGCATTTATGCTCATTACTAATTAGTCACCCACAGACAGGAGATGTGAGCTCATGAACACCCTTCATTTCCTTTGCTTTTGAGCCAGCATGGTTATTGGGAGCTGGTGGATATATACAGTTGTTGAACCTGGTCGTCTTCTATTAAGCACTTACTGTGGACACAAATTAATGTGACTAATAACTGAGAGGATAGATTTTTACCACCCGCAGACCTCAAGGAATAGCATGGGAATAGGAGCCATGTGCGATTTCTAACCATGTTCAGTGTGAAACAATTATTCAAACTTCAGACTGAAAAAATCCCCGAGTACTCAATACACAGATTCTGTAGGACCATGGCAAAATTCGGCTGCCAAAGTAAGCAGAACATTCACAAAACATCTGCCCCCCCCCCCCCCAAAAAAAAAAAAAAAAATAAAATCTCAAAGCCACACTCCTCCTCAGACAGTGGAGATGTCTAGTAGTACAAATAACAACGTGCAGATCCTAGCAAAGCCATTCTTAAAGCACAAATACTTCCTGACAAGCCACGTCTCTTCCCTTGGGGTTTAGTCGCAACCCTCCACAATGGAAGTAAGTCTTCGTGTTCTCTGCTCAGAACCAGCATGTCCCCTGTAGGCATCCTGCTCAGTCTGCCTTAGCAGAGACACACCTTGATTTACAAAAAAAGTTCTATGCACTTAGGTGCAATGAAGATGAAGGAAGTAAACTAGCAAACAGAGCCATGGCCAACTGAGTCTAAATAAACATGTGACACCCGGTTGGAGTGCCAAGCTATACTGGCCCAGCTCTGGGAAACAAATTTCTATCCATGGAAAAAAAATGAGTGATGATATAGACGGAAGTTCTGAGAGGTTGGTAATAACTTACTTTAGGAAAGTGGTATTTTTTTTCTTCCCAGAGAAGGCTAAGGGATTTATAAAAAATACAACCAAAAAGCCACCAGCACCACCCTATCCCACAAATATAGGCCATTTACATTTTCAACCACAGCATTATACTGATATATATTTTCACTCCAAATTTCAGCATTTAATTTTTTTCATAAAAGTCCCTTGTGCTCTGGATAATCCTGTTGGAACAGGAAAGGACAGGAAGGCAGAGATCAACATTCTGTTCAGGTTACACACAACAGCTGATCAATCCTCCTGGATAGGACCTTCATGTAATAGAGACAGAATTTAACCAGTAAGATTAGGTCTCTATACAAGCAGATAATTACAAGAAATGGATCCCTCACAGGGAATTATGAAACTTCAGGAATGCTTTCCAGATAGATAACATTCCCCACATGCATTTGTGCATAAATTTGTGCTGGCACATAAAGGCTTGGAGGCAATGAACCTATGTTTTTCTGGTTGGCCCCTTTCTACATTTATTATTAACAGTTGGAGTTTCACTGCCTCAACCTGTCTTGTTTACTTAGCTGTACTTGTTTTATATACAGATTGCCTCTTGCTGTGTTCAGTGCGGAGCATGATCAAGTCTTGCATAGAACCTATAGAGAGTCCCGCCAAGTGCTTAGAGATACACCTTTATAATGGTATACCATTTAACATCCTAACTTTGAACATCTTTTGTGGTCTCCCTGTCCTCGAGAGAAAAAGCTTGTTGGCTTTCAATTCTGATTTTGTGAAACAATTATTTCAAATCCTTTGGCAAGTTTTTTATGGGTATGCCCTGCAGAACTCTATCAAAAAAGTGACATTTGTCCTAAATGACTTAGTTAATGGAAGAATCAAAAATTATTAGTCCTCTAGATGGTGCTACTATTTCAAAGCTAAATGCTTTAAGATTTGTTGAACTCTATTGCTTTAGTACCCTGTCAAAAAGCAGCACTGTCAGAAATCCTGACCCTAGTAAAAGAACCAACTCCAAACAACCCAGAATCCATGTAACAGTGTTAGCAGTGGAGGGCAGTTTGCCCTCTTCTCTTTGCTTCTCTTGTAACTCTAAGGTGAGTTGAATTGCTTCTCTTACAGAGTAGTGAATGTTTCAGTATCTTAGTAAATGCAGAAAGAAAAAAATTAAGATGTTTTGAAAATTATCTTTCAAAGGCTGACTCACTTTTCTACATCTTTGATTTCAAGTTTCCCAATGATTTGCTACTGACCCATCTACCATACCACTTTTCAACCACAGTGACTCATGAATGTTATCTGACCACAAAGTTTGGATGCGTCAGAGGACAAGCATGACAGGCTCTCCCTGACAAAAGGCTGTGTGCACTCTGGCCGAATTTCACAGAAGCGCTTTAGCACAACTGTACGTTGAAAGCAGCCAGAGAAACAGTGCACATGCTCAAATTGGAGCTCGTGCTTAAAAACCTTGTTGATTTAAGGATATTTGTACACGCACACTCTACTTGGACATTAAAAGCTGTTAGGTCTATGTGCTCTAGTGATACATAACAAGTAAAGAAGGTAAAACAAGTTACCTTTTCTTGCCCAACAGGATTGCACGGGTTCATCACTGGATTATTGGGCCAGTAGTCTAAGACAAATTTTCTTATCTTTACTTTCTGTCCAGTCACTTTTCACGAGGATGCCAAGTCTCTCCTATTCTTTCCTCACATTCCAGGTTTCTATCTGTAGTTTCAGAAAATTTGCCTATTTTGCCTCTCAGACATTTTTCCTGATTCTTTAAGTCGAGCCAGATGGATTTGCAGCATCACATTTCTTTCCTCCTGTTGTTGCTGTTAAAGTCAAGAACAAAAACTATGATTTCAAGATAATTATTGTTATACACTATTATACATCTGACCTTTGAAACATATATTCTCTATAACCACTATTTCTTACTTAATGAAAAGGTAATCCATTATCTAAATAAATGTCTATTTTGGGATCTTGTTAAGCCTTTGGCCTCAGTAACAGTAACTGTGAATTCTAGAGTTTACTCAGACACTGTAAGAGAAACACTTCATAGATTTTGACTATCCAGCCTTTAAAATTTCACAGCGTATATTTATTCTTGTGTTATGAGAAAAGAGTAACATCTTTAGATCATTCATTTTCTATTCTTTCACTGTGTCCCCCCATTTATCTCCTTTACAAGGAACATTCTTCACAACAACATACCTCTGATCTCTTGGAATTTTTTATTGGTCTTTTATGAGTCCTTCTCCGGTTTTGTTATAGTATGGTTAGTTAGTTTTCAAGGCTGGGAAGTCACGAAATTGGGGCCTGTAGCTGCTCACAAAAACACTTTTTAAAAGAAAATCTAAAAGCAGACAAAAAGTATGAAATCCATTATGTCCAGAGAGTTGAGTGCTAACCATTTTTCTACAGGCCCTTTTGTTATTTTCGTATTATCAACAAAATATCCACCATTATTGGCCACTTGCACCAACCCACAAAACTTAGCAATACTCCTGTTAGCTAACAATGAATATGTCAGCTCAGATCTCAGAAACGCGGGAGAGCACTTTCAAAGAGCAAAAGAAATGGATGAAGACTGAGAAAAAACCTGCAGCAAAAAAGATCTCACTACTTTACAGACAGCTCTGAATTGTGGGAAATTCTCACTGCATTTAATTAAAACAAATAAACCAGTAAAAAAAAATACAGGAATTGTTTCTAACACTTCATGAGACAGCCTAGATGCAAATATCTAGCCAAGTGAATACCAACCAGGTAGTAAATAGTCACTTTCTTGCAGATTCATATTAAAAATAACCATGAAGACATGAGCTTAAACAACAAGTAGTTTATTTAGCATACTTAATGAATCCTTGCACACAGTCATTTCCTTAGTCCTTTGATCTTTTTCAATAAATCTCTGTTCTTATGAAGGAAGTGCTCTAATTGCCCTGCTTTGTGAGGACCAGCACAGGCAACTAGAATTAACCTTCTGAAAAACAAAATAAAATTAGACTGACTTTGGAAGAGAATCCTTCAATGTCTCAGAATCCTCTGGCTCATAATAAGGTTCCAAAATGGGTTTTAACTTGATTTCTTCTGGTAGTTTTTGTGTCTCTTCTCTCCTGCTCCCATCTCTTAAAAGTGGAACCAGAGTTTTCCAGTTTTTTCCTGACACTAAAAAAGAAAGGAATGGTTATTTTTTCTCCTCCATAGTAACAAAAGAAATACGTGCATGCAGTTTATATAGAAAACTGATGAAAGGAGGATGAGAGGGCCTTGTGTTGTGTTCCCCCACCCCCACTGTTCCAAGAGTTTTTCATATTTCAGCTGGAAGCACAGTCTTAGGGTTAAACACTCAGCTGCATTCCCCCAAGCTATAGGAAGCTTTCTTTGTGGCCTCCAAAGTAGCTTGTTGGATGTCTGTCTACCATCATGCACTGTCCCAAGTCCTCAGAATTTGCACATATTATCCGCCTTATAAAAATCTAAAATTAGAATGATGAATCCATGAGACTTTTATTCTACTATAAACCACTATGTGAATAATGAACCTATTTATTCTTTTACATTTTGTATTGACTGAAAAAAATATTACATTAACTTATCTACTATCCTTAAGCGTATAAATTAACTGCCCTCTAACAATCAACCTGTACTGTTTCTATCACTAGAATCTACATCCCTGTAACTCTCACCTCTGCCAGGCTTAATAGAGTAACTGGGATTTCTTTTGAGGTCCCCAGAGTATCCAGGATCTTCATTGATTATGCCCAGATTAGTATTCCACGTGGACCAGTTCACTTCATCAACCCTGGGGAGAGAACAACAAAAACAATAACTATTCTAAGCATTAACAGACAACTCCAGGATTAGTTTGTATCACATATTGAGACGGTGCTAGTACACTGCTTGTCAGAGGAGTGCTCCAGAGGGAAAGTTCTGCTTCCCAGTACCCACTATCAGATACCTACATCTTGTTTGTCTATAAAAGATTGTTCATTTGACATACAAGCAGGTTACCTAAAGCACCATCTGTAATCATCTTGGCCATCAGGTGTGACCCCCACCAAGACTTGCTTTCCAGACCGGAACGAGCGCCTCACACAGTTCAAGTAGCTGTTTTCAATATCCAAGATTGTGATGGCTCTCTAACAGGTAAAAGAAAGCAGACCACTGAGAAGCTGCTGTTTCAGTCATGCAAATCCTGAATTCTGCCTTTATAAAAAAACAAAAAACAATCACTTATCATTTTCATCATCTTAAAAAAGGCATTGCACCCATCTCTGAAATATCATCTCTGTTAATATGGGATTTAAAGTGCTGAATTACTGCCCTGTGGTTGGAACTATGAAGTTCCCTTTCTTACCCCCAAACAAAAGCAGATATGCCTTTGTCTGAGATTCTGTAAAAAAATGGTTTATTGTCCCTTGCATAATCTCTGTCTTCATACACTGATCAGGATTTTCCATCATCAAAAGCCCAAATAATTCTGTCTAATTACAGAAGTACTTTTCTTAAATTCCGAACATGTGTGCAACACTGGGAACATCTGCTCAGAAAAAACATCAAATATACACGGAAAAGAAATCAAAATACTTTTTGAGGGGGGAACTGTTTGGGGGAATCAGAAAGAAGCTGTGGCCTGTTATGTAGATTATGTACACGTCAACTTCTACTGATTCCCTCTGAATTTTCTTATGGTTCCCCACACCCTCCTTCTTGGATAACCTCATAGAACCAATATACCTGGAGTTTCCAGATGCTCTTGCTCTCCTGTGCAATTTTGCTCACAGTTTCTCCCATCAGTGCGATAAGCATGTTGAGCAGGAGGATATATGTAAGGATGACATAGAGAACCAAAAGGATGACAAACACAGACTTGAACCTGTAGTTCTCTGTAAACTCTAGGTCTCCCATTCCAATAGTGAACTTGAAAAGCTCCAAGCAGGTATAATATAGGCTATTGTAGGATGTGCGGCCTCGTTTTGTATGGCAACATCGGGTGTATTCAGAGATATTTGCATCCTGCCCCTCATTGTCATCTTCAATTAAAGTCACCACAGCTGTTACAAAAGAGGAATACTATACAAGATGAAAATATAATTTGAAATCTTAATTCTCCTGCAAGCAATGAAAATGAGCATGAAGGTATCGGATATGACACAGTATCTTCATGGCACCTTGTCCCTAACGAAACCACTCTATAAAATATTCCCCATTACTGACACCATTTCAGATGCATTGTCTCAGTTTTGTCTACATAGAACAGGCTTTTTCCATTCAGCTTTCCTAAGCAGTTTGAGATCCAAGGGATAAAAAGCAGTATGAAGTTACTACACATAATTGTTATTCTGAAGATATTTTTGTAATAAGGTTGATTTTAATTTCTCATTGAAAATAAATATTCTAAGCCACTTGAAACATAATTTTCTGGGATTCAAGATAAAAAATAACCTCAAGTATGATATTACCTGTGGAAAATCCCAAGAGGAATACTAGATAGACAAACATGAAGCGACATAAATCTCTAAGGATCATCTGTAATGCAGAAATAGAAAATTTATATATTGCAAAAACTCAAGTATAATCTGAAACAAAAATTGGTAGAAAATATTCCTTCAGCTCAAGAAGTTCACTTGCTGTGAACGGGCCGCTCATGCATTAAACAGTTATTTATCCCACTGAGATAATCAACGTTAATAAGAAAACATTTTTCTGTCATTCAAGCAACAGTTTACACACATATGCAAGACATATGCATGACAAATAGTTTCATCTTTGAGAGTACAGACCACATTAAAACAATTGCCTCTTTCTTCTCTTCTTGGGCTAGCTGGCTACGTCATATATAGAGGTTTATTAGCCAGCTACTGCCTCTTAGCTAATTGCTCTGTTGGGTAAGATTTAAGCTATTCCTAAGGAAACTTCCAGCTGGTAGAAAGCTGTGCCACTTCATACCACATGAGTATGCACTATTCTCCGTCTACTTAAATCCACATCTATCCAACTGTTATTTTGAAGTATAATAATAAAAATAGAATGTATCAAGACTGCTATAAAACGCATGGATGAAGAGTGGGTGTTTTTTCTACGTGACTTAAAATGTGCATCTCTTCGCTCAGAAAATAAAGGCAGATTATAATAGACTGATATAGGCCTTTCCATGGAAGGCAAACATGGAAACATGATGACTTCTCTCCTGGAAATGGGGCTGTTGGCAGCAGTTTCTGATCCGACCTCTCTGCTGGCCTCACCACCCACTAACTGGACTGACCTTTGCAATCATGACAGAGTAAATGCCCATCTGCTGGAAGCCACGGGTGTAGTACAGCATGTTTGCCCAGCCCAGTGCCAAGGAGAAGACCATGGAAGCCACGTACAGTTCCTGGCCACAGAAGTACAGCACCACAGAGCTCAGGAGGAGCAAAGAGTGAACAAAGCTGAAAGACAAGCAAGGAATAGGAGAATATCTGCACATCCACTGCATACGCTGTATTGCAAGTCCACCTTGGAGATCTATTCCTAACTCTTCTGCACTACACATTCACCACACTTCTAAACACTTCATTTGCTTTACCTCCAAAGGAAGTTGCTGATGCAGATACATTTGTTCAACTGCTATTTTGTAAGTACCTATGAAATTATAGCAAAGTATCTTTAAGGGTGTAGAGGGCAAAATATGAGGAGCAGCTGAAGTCACTTGGTTCATTCAGCCTTGAGAAGAAGGGAACTAGGGGAGACCTTGTGGTAGCCTACAGCTTCCTCACGAGTGAGAGTGCAGGGGAAGGCATTGATCTCTGCTCCCTGGTGACCAGCAGTAGGACCTAAGGGAATGGCATGAAAATGCAACAGGGGAGATTCAGGCTGGATATTGTAAAAAGGTTCTTCACTGAGAGGGTGTTTGGGCACTGGAACAAACAGGCTCTCCAGGGAAGTGGTCACAGCACTGAGTCTGTTGGAGTTCAAGAAGCACTTGGACAACGCTCTCAGACATATGGTCTGATTTTTGGGTGGTCCCATGTGGAGCTAGGAGCTGGAATCTGTGATCTTTTTCACTTTGGGATATTCTATAACTGTATACCTGTTAGGAGTGGTTTAAGCTAAACATGCAGATCTCACACACTCGTGTTTCATGCTGGAATACAGTCAGACACTGGCACTTACAAAAGAACCTCACTGTAGCTGTCAACTATCAGCGTCTTCAATGATGGGCGCCTCTGCACAAAGTACTGTATCTGGAAGGGAAAAAAAATGGCATAGTGAGCAGGGAGGGCAGATAAAGACCAGGTTTGCATCCAAAGAAGGGAGTAAATATCCCATGGGAATGCATCAACTAAGTGTTGGTATCTATACCAGGGAGCTGGTTCTCATTCAGCATCGCAAAAGAATAGCTCATACAACACTGTTAAAAAATCCAGGGAGGACTCTCTTCGTAACACTACATTTCCTTTACATCTAGGGCGTCTTTTCATGACACCAACCTATTCAAGTCAGTGGTCTGAGGACCTGTGATTCACTGGATACTATCCATTGGCTGCCAAGGGAAAGAAGACTGCCTTTAAGCTAAAACAGAATCTTTAATGTAGGCTTAGCTACTTGCAAAACCCAGGCTTAAGCTTTGGCTAGGCTAATTACTCAGATGCTCATTGACTTCTTAGGACCTTCTTTTTTATACAATAGATAAAACCATACCTTAGCCTGAGGGCTTGTTAGTAACCTAACCAGGCCAAGGAAAAAGCTTTGTAGGTCTCAGCTAAAATATGAATTATCTTGTCAACCTATTTTAATGAATGCAAAAGACAGGCTTGGTTTTCACCTACACTTAACCAAAGAGCAAAAAGAAAAAGTTTCAAATATCTTACCCCTCTGAAAAAAAAATAGAGTCCTCCCAGTACACTCAAGATCTCTCCAGTCACTCGAAAATATTCCCCAGTGCTGTGACCAAATGTGAAGGGAGGCTGTGTAAGACAAAAGACAGAGATGTTCAGCAAAACTGGAAATAGGAAAGGCCTGTCCTTGCCAGCAGCTGAAAGCAACTTCATTTCTGAAGGAACAGGTTAAGCTTCTGAATGTGCTGCAGCAAGGGGCAAAGCTTGCCTGGAAAGCAAGCAGGGCCAAAATCTCCCTCCTAACTTCAGGAAAGGCAGAAAACTGACCTTATGACCTTAGGAGCACACATTGAAATGGGAGGCTGATCTGGGATAACATGCACTGTGTGGTTCCCCTGATGTGTGACAGGAGTAACATACCTTTTCTTTCTTATCCACAGGTCTGTAGTAGGCAGCTGCAGTGAGAATGATGATATGCATGGTATAGACAAAGAAGTTGAAGTAAAATAAGTGTTTGACAAACCGGTCCCACTTGTCTTGCAGCAGCCTGTTGAGGGGTTCCACCAGCAGCATCTCATGACGATTCTGAATGAAAGGATGAAGAGAATCTTGACATGACCGGTATGCACCAGTATGCTTTGAAAACAGCAAATGACACTCAACTTCAGCAAACATTCCCTCTAATACTCTTAAACATAGGAAAGAAGATTGCTGTTTTACAGCAACGACACAAAGATACACTGTGTAGAACATGGAGCTCTTCCCCAACAGTCCCCAGACTGCAAATAAAATGCCAAGGAGGTGCATACTCACTGGCGTTTCACTGCTGTAGGCAATAATCTCAAGCACTGAATTCTTCTCACAGGTGTCTATACAGGACAGGTCATAAAGCGATGAGTGGACAGGCCCATAAGCCCATTCAGTGAACTTTCTAGACAAGTGCCTGCACTCAGGGTCTTTGATCTCTCGTCTGAGGATGTAAGCGAAAATCTAATTGCAAAAGAACAATACAAACAACATTTCAAACAACATTTCAGTGCTAATGGGCTTTTAGTTCCTCAGTATCTCTGTAAGAGTGGATTGCTTTAATTTATATTAACACAATTTAACTATGCTGAAGTCAATCTGCTGGAGCACTGCAGAGATCAAAGTCTGAAGTAAACAATATTAATTTAC
This sequence comes from Anas acuta, assembly GCF_963932015.1. Classification (NCBI taxonomy): domain Eukaryota; kingdom Metazoa; phylum Chordata; class Aves; order Anseriformes; family Anatidae; genus Anas; species Anas acuta. Next base: position 4,083,761 of record NC_088997.1, read on the forward strand.
TCACTGTATGCTAGTGGATGAAAAATATAAATGTGGAAGGAAGCCCATTTCTTTGCTTTCTACCACTTATAACTTGCCATTATCTGTTTCAACACACAAGAAAAATACAGAGATGTACATTACACATCTCTGACCTTACAGTCACACTGAATGGGGACTTCCAGTCAGTCAAAACTACAAGACCTCTAGTTCATGTAACAGCAGAAAGCCACTTTCTGTTTCCACCTGGGCTGTCTTGTATACTGCTAGCAAATATGTAATGCCAGTTGGGTAGGTGTGCATGTGCACACACACACCCCTCACAGCCTTTAAGTACTGTGCAGTTTTGCATGTTAAACTGCAGCATTAATTCCTCTTAACTGAAAGGCCCCAGCAATAAGCAATGATAAAATCTGTCCTGCATAAATGTTTTGCATGTACTCTGTATAACTTGATGCAGTGATGGGATAGCTGGACACGTTTGCTCACCTACCCCTATCTTCCCAGTTTTAGCTGCCAGAGTTAATGGAGTCAGCCCTTTCTTGTTGGTGAGTTCTTCTAGCTTCAGGATTGGATTAATTTTGGCACCGAGGATCAATATGTTATTATACATCTTGGTAACAAACTTGGTATTATCCTTAGTATTGTCTGCAATCTCCACCAGGGTATGCAGGACCATATTGCCCATGGAGTCCTCAGCGGCAATGTTGGCAGCCTGGTATGGGTTCTCAAGGAGGAATTTCACAATGCAGAGCTGGTTAGTACAGGCAGCCAGGGATAGAGGCAGCTCTCCTACAGATAAACAATGTGAATGAATGGTCAGAAACCCCACCACATGTGCAAGCCTTACTACACATCCAAAACCAAAAAGGAGACCATGTTGTTTTCAACTTTCGCTATGAGAAAAAGAGGTGAATTTCTTTATCTAAAACAGCATCAATTCTGATAGCTGTTTGAATCACATTTTCTTTGGTTTAACTGCACTACAGAAACATGGCTGCTTAGAAAAGCACCAAAACGAAGACCAGTGGAAGGTTACAACCTTTCAAAGAATATAGTGCCCAGGAAACCAAGGGATGCAGACACCAAGCTGACACTGAAAACCATTAACTACCAACTGTGTTTCATTATAATCTAAGCCTTTGGAGTAAGTGTCTTGACTAAGTGGTGGATTAAACCACTTATGACTTCTGAGCCTCCAGTCTCACATGAACAGGATTATTTAACAGTTTGCACTTGGGATAATGCTAGGATAACTCAATCAATAAAGCCCATGCTATGCTTGCTCTTACCAAAATAAAAACCAGGTTTCCCTTTGATTTTCCTGAAGAACTCCCCACAGGCTCTTGCATGAACATCTGCTCCATTCTGGACCAAGAGCTTCACCAGGTACATGTTCCTTCGCTCAATGGCAATGTGGAGTGCAGTCTGGCCTACAGAGACACTCATCAGAGAGAAATCTTAAGCATTTAATATAGAGTGAGAGCTTTCAGGCACCACAATTCATTCAGCTCCATGTAAGATGGTAGAATTGAGAGCTCGTTGGAATAAAAAAAAAAATTAGAATTAAACAAAAAATGTGGCACAGACAGCAAATGCACGTCCCCTGATTTGCTGTTAAATCACCGTCACAAAGAGTAGAATACTGCACCTGTCTAACAAAAGACTGCACTAGCATGAATTCACTGATTGTTAATCACACACTGGAACTTTTGATGCTGCATCCTCAAGCATAAGACCTCATGCAAAAGACTGTTTGAGAGCCTTGCGTTACCCTATCTTCAGTCTTATCAGCAAGAGTATTCACAGTATTCACTGCTCTCTTACCCTTGTAGTAGTTGTCAGTATACTCTGCGTTAACAAACTCTTTCAGAGTTCCAGTTTTCTTTGCAATATCCAGCAGCAAGGGAATGGTATCATTTTTCCCATCATGTAGATTCAGCATGGCTTTCAGTAAGCAGGTTTTCCCAGTTTCTGGTTCTGTAACAAACAAAATCACAGCTACATAGAAGTGACTAGAAACCCACCATCTACTTCCAGACATACAGGAATTAATTAAATTGTTATGAAAACACAAGAAAACCAATTCAGAGTTTTACAAACTTCAACTTTTCTGATTTTTCCTATAACTTTACAATCAGTGGGCTGCTCAATCAGTAGGGATGTACAGGCTATTAGAAGACCTCGTGAAGCTACTTCACACTTATCAGCAATGTTGTTTTGTGCATTGTTCTTTTTATTTTATTTTTATTATTTTTATTTTTTTTTGTCCATCTACCCTCTTCCTCCTCTCCCACTGCCCATCTCTGGAGTACTACTGGAAGAAGACAAGGGCAACTTAAGGTATGTGACACTAAGTGTTACCTTTGAATTCATCATCTGTGAGATGCTTCAAGGTCCTATTAAGATAGAGTAGCAGATCATCCAGGTCCCTTGTGTTGCCTTGGGCTACAGCATCAAAGATCCTTCTGCGGTCATAAAACTTGAAAGCTTTTTCAGAGCAGCCTGTGATGGAATCTGTAGATAGAAGCCTAACGAGGGTAAATTTCAGTTAAAGTCAGATATTTAGCAGACTTTTTATGAACTACCAGAAAACTATTTTCCTTTTGCTTGTATGAAATAGGAAGCACTTCTGATTAATATAGATGGATCTGCAAAACGTACAAAATAATGTCTGCATGCAATTGTCCTGACAAAATTGCATGTTTGCTGCTGTAAAGCTGAAAACACAACTTAAAAGATGCACTGAAGTATGACAGTCTAACTGCAGGCCTGGTTGCCAGGCAATCCTATGTTATTCTGAGTGATGTCTATTTACTGAACACCTTTGAGCATATGGTCTAAAGCTTATCACTAACTTTGGGCAAGACATCCATGGACTAAATTTTCAGAGATGCCAAGAGACAACAGCTACATGTATTATCAGTTTCAAATAAAACACTCCTTCCTTCACTAAAAATAGTGAAACTGAGAAAACAGGCATGAAAACGCAGAGTGAAAACATACTGCTCTAAGAAGCACAGACTACAACTGTCATAATATGTCCAGTACTCACCACACCTTACAACACAAACTTACTTGTGAAGTTTCCCTCTCTCCAAATTTGCGTGAAATTTGATGACAGAAGGTGCCATCAGGTGATCCATCTGGTAGAAGGAATCCATGGGAGCCATGTCCTTGTCACTATCCCCCATCACAAACCGCCCACGTCTTGCAAAGATGTTGCTTTTAGGTGGCTGCACCTTGGTGCTGAGTGAACCCTGGAGGCTGTCAGGTGTTTCCAGTGCAGAGTCCTCCCCATCTGTATGTTCATCTGTCACTTCAGATTCCTCCAGGTCAGAACTGCCAAATTTCTTCATCTTCCCAAGAATGGAAGACATGATGAACAGGCAGTCTGTGAGGAACCACAAAAACACCTCAAGTAAGCACTTTAGAGCACCATCTATTTTCTGGTTTGTGCCACCATGTATTCTCAGGAAAAATAGCAAAATAGCATAGTATAGGTGAAATACTAAAGGCTGCAGTTCAACTTGCTGTGTCCTCTGTGCTCACCTTTCAAGTTTTTTGTGTACAATCACTCTGAAAAAATAACATAATACCTTATTTACTCAATCATTCTATAAAAAAGAAATAATCTGAAGAAAAATACTCTCATTTGGAATATGATACTAAAAGTATGGAAGAACAATTACTTTATGGAAAAAGTTATAAAAACAACTTTTATAAAGAAATGGAAAAAATACGCTGGGAATACAGCCGTGTTTGATTTTCATTTTTGGTCTCATTTAAATCAATGTAGATTGAGCCAAAACTGTCAGGGAGATGGGTATGCAGAATGGAATAATGTATTTTCTACAGAAAAAGTACAATATTAGAAGCAGCAGAATGGACTTAATCCTGTCTTCCTGACAACCTACTCAAACCTGTTTCAGTTACAATTATTATTATTCCATTTATTTCTAATGTCCATTGGTAGCATCTTTGATAATTAGAACAAAACTGCATTTCCTTGTAAGTACGAATTTGCACAAGAAATAATCATTAAATTCTATGAAAAGATTCTGAAAATAAATTAAAAAAACAGTAATAAAATTTAAGAAAATATTACCTATCCTGGAAAAACACATAAACCTACCTAACTCTTGGAATCTTATGTACATCAAAGCTTGATTCAATAAATGAGGAAATATTTTTTTTAAGAATGTCTAACTGAATCACAACTTATAATAAATGCTTAAGAGTTTACGAGTAAATAGCAAGCATGCTATTCAAATATACATAGAGAACTTACAAATATCGTAAAAAAAATCCTGTCTTCCACAAAATAGTCCAGTTTCAGTAAACAACCTCTGTTCTACAGGAATTTGGTGCCAGATTCTTCCTCCTAGGTGTCTGCGCTGCAAAGACCTCAGAGCTTTCTTCTCCACTTCATTTGTCTGGAAAATTGTTCTACGTGCTGCTGATTCTTTAGAATCAAGGGAAGTTCACTAGAAGAACAGAAAATAGAGTAATAAAATCATTAAGAACAATTCTGGAACGAGAAGCATCAGTAGCTTCTATTCCCAGGAGCTTAGCAAAGCTCTTTACAAGAATCACAGCAAGTTGTTGTTGTCCCTACCACCACCATCACACTAATTGCATTTAGTAATGGATCCTCCTCTACAGATTTCCTCTTTGTAAATACACTTAAGCTTAAAAAAAGAAAAAGAAAAAACAAAAACCAAAAAACAGCAATTGTTTCTGTGGGTCACAGTTTCACTTCACTTGACAAAACTTCGTAAAATATGCCACAGCCCTTCTCTGAGATCATTTATCTTTCTGGGCACTCTTGTGTGGCTGCTGTAAAGCCCCGTGAAGTATTTTAAAGACAAGCTGATTCTGAACGGAGTAGAAGAACTCAACGACAATAGTCTTAAGGCCATTTTATCATTCCACATTCCTACTATGCTTTATTTAAATAATATATATGTAACAGAAAGCTTTTAAATATTAATGTCATTAGAAAAAGAAGTTGTATCTAATCCAGACTTGATCTAACACCATTAAAATGAAGACCTGTGTTAAATGTATCATATATATACTATCTTTCTGCCAAAGACCAGGCTTGAGAGAGAGATTTCCACAAAGTTAAGCCAATAGGCTATAGCTGTTAGGCTAGAAGAAACCACCAGACCTCTAGCTCCTGTGGTCTGGAGTTAGATATGAAATTATTGAATGAAATTATCTGGTTTATGTTTTGCAAAAGGTAACTATAGGATCATAAGAGATCTTTCTAGTCTTGCCATTTATCTATATATATAAGAATAATATATTTGCCTATTTAATAGCAAACTAATTATACCACTTAAAACACCTTATGGCATTGTACTCAAAAGAAATAAAATGCCTGTTTATTAATGCATAAGTATGGATTACCAATAAGCCAGGTCCCTGGCTGGCCCTCCTGGAACTTTGCTGCGCAGAGAATCTGCTTCAACATTATGATTAACTCCTTCACCACTTCCAAGGAACAGCTTAGTAAGAAAACCATAAAGCTCAGTGGAGGGTCTCCCGTACTCAGTTTCTAGCTTCTTCCTTGCTATTTTTGCTGAATGCTCCTTCTTTCTCTTTTCCCGTTCCTGGCATCAGCTCCTCTCAGTCTTCCCATGCTCTCGAGTACACAGTTTGGGAGCTTTCTGTCATTTTCTGAGCTTTGATGTCTCTTTCATCAGCCTCCTTGATTTCTGTTTCTTGTGAAGGTGTTACTTCCTTCTTACCAGCAGCAATTCCATTACTTTTTGCCACAGTTCTTGGAGATATCATATTCTGCCTCAGCAGGGACCTCATTTATAAGTGTGAGCTCATAAGAATGTGTGAATGCTTATCAAAACACGCCAGTAGCAAACAAGAAGGAAATTTATTCCTTTTCATGGGCCAGCATCCCATAGCTTTCCATGGTAAACAGATTTCATGCAACTTCTGTGCTCAAGAGTGCTTAATAAATAAAACCCTCTCCATTGCTGCAAACGGAAAAGCATCAGCATGGAAGCATGCTAGAGATCTTAAAGATGTCTCCAAGACTACTCTGCAGGTCAGATATATTCTTGCCTTTGCTAATAGAACCTAAAACCACGCCGTAATTGTACCAGTTTCTGGTAAACAACCAGTGAATGCATTTTCCATAAGCCTTGCATTCCAGGTATCGCCAGTCATGGTACAGGCCTACCCATTCCTTTGACCTTAGCCCACTCCAACAGACCTGAGTAGTCACAGAAATAACATTCTATGGTTTATTTTAATTGTTTTGTCGACATGCAAGCCAAGGCTGTATTCCATCTTTAACAGAGACAACGTACAACGCATGAGAACTGGCATTCATTTTGTGAAGAGCCACCAAGACCCCCAAATAAAACTGGTATCTTGGTCTGTTGCCTGTATGTATGGATACAGTGAGAAACTCTAAGGACAAGAACTCTCTAATAAAAGCATCACACTAAATTACAAAAGCTGCCCATTTCTCCTAGCCTTCCTAAACACACTTTCTACCTGGAAAATGAGCCTTACACGAAGTATCATTTTATGCAGAAGTTAATGGATTTTTCCTTGTCACTCAGTCAAATTTAATGTGATAATTATGTCTCATTTCACAAACCGGAATGACAGAGCAAGGAAATAAATGGAAGACCCTGTGCATGCCCAGGAGCAGAAACAGACATTAAATACAAGCTGTGTTTTCCATTGTAATGAGTAAGATGACACACTGAATACAACTCCAGAAAAAGTGAGGAAGTGAAAGGAAACACTGTACAGCCAAGGAAAAAAAAAAAAAAAAAAAAAAAAGGACGATGCATCTCAGGCCAGTCTAAACAGTAGTTTTATTTTCTGTGGAACATCACCATGGCAGCCCCCACAGCAGCATCAACATCCTTCCCATAAACCACAGGGAATGGAAAAATCCTTTCCACTTCCTGCCTCAACACCTCATTCCTGGCGAGGGCACTCCCACTCCCCAGAATTCTGCTCACTCCTGTCTCCATCAGGCGTTGCACCGGCAACATGGAACAGAGGTTTTCAACGACGCCACGGCACAGAGCTCTGGTTACGTGCCCCAAGGAGAGCTCAGAGACAGCAATACTGGTCACTGAAGCCAACTGCTCAGGAACGTGTCTTTCTCCAAATATGGTTGGGCGGATCGAGAGTTTGCTGTCATCTTGGGCCAAAGCTGCTTTGATTATCTTTGCGTAGATGGCAGAATCCTGAACCTGAAGCCCTGCAGATGGGAAATACCACATTACTCAGCTGAAGACATCTAATGTATCTTACACATGGAGCCTTAAAATGGGCACTGATCCACTTGTTCAGCAAAGTACTGTATACTTTTTTTCCCTGTATCAAAGGTAATTGTTTTTCCAGGATTACAAGCCCCAGTTCTCTATCCAACTGTATCTAATACCTGTAACACTAGAAATCTTTTTCTGATCAGAAGCAATGCCTCTAAAGGCACTAATGGCAGACATCACATGCAATCCAGCTACTGAAGCTGAATGCAGAGTTCACTTCAAGAACTCACAGAAAGAATGATTTCAGAACTTATTTCTGCACTGCAAAACCCAGGAGATTTTCTATATATATGTGTGTGTGTGTGTGTAAAACACTCAGATTTAATGTGATAATTACTTCTCATTTTACAAATGGGCATGACAGAGCACGGAAATGGAAGACCCTGTGTATACCCAGGAGCAGAAACAGACATTAAATACAAGCTGTTTTTTCCCTTGTAATGAGTAAGATGACATATCAAATACAACTCCAGAAAAAGTGAGGAAGTTATATAATAACAAAAACAAACAAACAAACCACCATGAGTGCAAAGTCCATGTTTAAAGCACTTAGAAGACACTATGTGAGTTTGAGCCTTAAAATCCATTAGACTGCTGCAAAATACGCAGTAGAAGGCAACTGATGCAATCAAGGGACTCTTTCTGAATGCAGTCGTAGGAAATCAGTGGCTGTCCTCATATTTGCTGACTTTTCCTTTTAAAAACAACTTGCAAAAATATTCTCTTGTTCTTAAAACAAACGAAAACTCAAAACCTAGAAGCAAAGTGAATGTGGAGTCCAAGGATGACTGTCCCGGCATGTTGATTAGCTTCAGAAGGAAATTCTAGACGTCTGGGAAATATGACCCAGGAGTTATATCCTCATTCCTTCTATTGCATGAAGAAACAGCTCTATACTTGTTCCTTTGTCTGAGCTTCCCTTCACCTTATTGATCAACCTCAATTTTAAGCCTTAACAATCCTTAACGAGCTTACCCAGTTCTTCCATCCACTGTGACACCATGTCCACAAATGTTGCTAGCACGTTGCCTCCATTAAGTGATGCTGCCACTGCCAAGTAGTCACCGTTGAAGTAGGGAAAGTAAGTAACAGCCGATGAAGGATCTGGTGTCTCTGGAGGCTGGAAACCAGGGGGCATTGAGATGGTCAGCTGAGCAGAGGTACTGATATTGAGAACTAGAAAAAAAGAAGAAAAAAAAAATCAGCGTTTTACTAGGCTACCCTGAAGGTAGACAATGAGAAAACAAAGTAAGATACCAAAATGATCATACCTGCATCAGTCCTTTCAGTCAGACAGGAATAAACAGAGCACTGGAAATCTCCCAGAGCAATTCCTACTTCTGTTCCTTTGGGTATTCCATGCCACGCACAGATTGTCCTCCCTGCAATACTGCCAGGGTCTCCCACCTCTGGAAGCAAGTGAAGAGGAAAGCCGGACTTTTTCAATCTACAATCAGAACAATATTGTTGCAGGAAAGCAGCAGGGGAACATGCAGCATGGTTACAAGGACCTCTCTGAAGTCACAGACGAAGCTGGCCATATGATTGCAGCTGCTGGATTTATGGATGCATTCACTTCTCTAGAAAGCTTGTCTTGGGCAGCATTCCAGTTCAACTGGCTGGGTGAACTAGAATATGCTGGAAAAACAAACTGCTTTTCATGGTATGCAATCTGATTACCTGGGATTCTACAGGAGTACACATTCACCAAGCTTAACCTACTGATGTCATACAGACAAGCAGTTCCAGGGTTAAGGGACAATCACAAAAATTCAACTTTTAAGTGTCAAAGAACTTACAACTGTCATGCAGTTAGTAGCTCAAAACCAAATCAGAGGTAAGTCCAACAAACTCCTTACACAAACCACAAGATACACTATGTTGCTACAGCAAAAATACCAGATTAGTGAAAATGCACGTTTCTGTCACTCTTAAAGCATTAGATAGTAAATTACCTTTATGAGCAGATCTTGGAATTCTGGCCTAACCTAAACTCTGAAATACATACAGCCTTAGGATTCTGCCCTGAAAGAGCAAATCATTAAAAATAAATAAACAAAAACAGTTTTCTGTAAGACTCCCTGTAGCCTAACAAAATTTAATAAATCACAAGTAAATCTTAGCAGTTACAAAGAAGCTCAGCCAAAAGAAGTAGTAGTAACTGTCTTTTGCCATTACAGCCTTGGCTACAGCATCCACTTCTCCATCTCATCCCACCATCACACCACAGAAAGGGAGAGGAAATGTTCGGTATACAAGGCCGCATTGATGAGTCTCTCAGCTCTGCTGTCTTAGGTATTTCTAAAATCACGGTGCCAAATTGTATGTAACTTAAATATATTTACCTTACAAACCAGAGCAAACACCCAAAAGTCCTTCAGTACAGACCACGGCACAATTGATTAGGAACAACTTTCAATCACTTCCTATCCGTAACACACTCATACTTAGAGTCCTAAGAGATGTTCAAGTTGCCTGACACAGGCAAAGCATAAAATCCATGGAATGACCTCAGCACTTACACATCAGTATTCCAACTTTTGGTTTTGGCATTGAAATATCCCCAGCTGGCGGCATTCTGGATGGACATGAGTGGCTTCTTCAGGTCACACAACATGGCAACCACATAGTCATGGATAGTGCCAGCTGCATCATAACACTTCAGAAAATCTGGACTTTTAAACAAAACATTTTAAAAACAAAAACAATGAGTGGTGCTTTAAGATAGTCAGAGCAAGTTTACGTCCAGCGCTATAGGGAACTTTAGATGTGTGTGGCCTTATCTCCTAAAAACAGAACTGCAAACTCAGTATCTCAGTGATCAACTTGGATTTTGTGGGTTATTACTTTTTTAATGGGATTTATTTTCCAAGCTCTTACCACAGTAGCAATTCTTATCTGCTTGTGGAAGACAGAGAGACAGTGGCTTTAAGGAATGAGTTATCTGGGTTTGAAATCATACCACCGCAAAACATGCCAGGAAAGTAGTAATTGTTTTACAAAAATGTCACTTTGTTGATTCCGGAGCATTTGACAAAAAAAAAATTAGTCAATTCCTGCAATCGCTTTAGGATTCACAGATTATATGAATGGAAATGTACCAAGTGGTGAAACAGAACAGAAACAAACCAAAACAGCTTGGACTCATGAGCTGTACAGCTCTAAAGCAAGATCACGTCACATTCTAGCTATCTGCTGAACATATGTTGAGGGAAAACCAAGATGTAATAAGTTTTTCCCTACTAATTTAACTTGAACTCACTGCTGAGGAAGATAATGTCTCTTTGAGAGACATAGCATGCTACAGATGAAACTGAAGACTAAATCATGCTGATGCCAAGTCATAAGTGAAAAATTACATCCTCTGCAAATATGCCACAACAAAGCAGAGTATCAGTAACACCTCATAAGAATCCCAGTGTCTAAAGAAGGAAGAAACTGAAATTAATTTAGGGATTGTTTCTTTCAGCATCTGGCAGCAACCAGCCAAAGCAACTCTGTTACTGTTTTAGGCATGTTTGTACTTTCCACAATCTGCACAAGCCAAAATTATAGCGTTCAAGCTACATTAGCAGACCTCCTCATTAGCAGTAGGTTGGACTAGAATTATTTTATGATACTTTAAGGCTTCTGCTTCTATATGGTCAAAAGATTTTATTCTTATTAAAAAGATCTGTAGTATTTTTATGAGGTCAGAGAGATTTGTGTGCTGTTACGTATCGCTTATATTGAATACTGCCATTATAAACATTCTTTGACTAATTAGTATTATGATTAGAGAGAAAATGCACACCCTGAGCTTGTAGTTGTTTTACCATGCCACAGGAATACTAACACAAATTCAGGAGGAGAAACCAACAGTGAAACAGCCTGATACAACTGCCCATTTGAGAAACAATGTACCTGTTCTTTAAATACCAGTAGACTGTGGCACACCCAAATCCTGTAGCCAGGCTGATGTGTGACTGGGGCGGAGGAAGAGAAGCGAGGAAGGCAGGACTGCAGCGGCCGTCTTGCCACGTAACCAGACGACTGACCTCCTCTGGCTCAAAGGTAGGGCTGGTACCACACTCTGTCCACCTGCAACCTGAAACACAAAAGCATCTGAGAAATCCCGTGATTTCCTGCTGTGCCTGTCATTTTTCCTTACTAGACACTCTGATAATTTGTCAAATGTATTGGGAAAAGAACAGAAACGGAGCCAGTGGCGGTTGTAATTAAATTAACTAGTCATAGTTTCAGTCCTAGGTAACGTCATAATTCCAGTCATTCTGGAAAAAAGTTTGCAATTCTGCTACGAGAGGTAAGGAGCTGACATGACAAAACTTGAACAGCCACATCATGACCAAGAGCACACAGAATTAGTAACGAACTGCCTACGATGGATAGGGCACAGTTTCTTCCACCTTTTGAGTCAAAGCAACAGGAAACCTGGATCTGTACGTATTAAGCAACAGACTGCAAACTAACCAACATCTCTCCCCTGTACCTTGCTTCACCAGAAGTAGAGAAGGATTTAATTCAGTGTTATCAGTCTAGCACATTTGTTTTGAACAGAGCTTCACCAAAGGTGTGGCATCCTATCACATGCTTCTACGCCAAGGCCTCAGCTAAATTAGGGCAACTTTTTGGTGCTGCACGGAGCCTTCTCAGCAATGTCTGCTACTGCTCCAGCCCAGTGTGCTGCTCCCTGCCCTGACATGCTCCCCACAAGCAGTCATGCTAAGGCAGATTACAGACCTGCCAGAGCAGTAAACTGAGCAGATGCTGAGCTCAAGCACTGCTCTGTGATATTTGCTGGCACACTCCATGTCTCAGCTTCGGCCTCTGACAACTACTGCTCTCCCAGGTGATGCCAAGGTGGGGATCAACAAGGTGGGGATAGGACAGGCCACACACTGTCTCCAGCTGGCTCTATTTCTTTTTTTAGTGAGGGGTGGCAGGAGAGCTGTGCTGTGCCACTTACCCTACAGGTCAGAATAGAGATATGGCTGTTCAACTGACTAGCACAAATATGAATATAGGGATTTGAAGTCACACACGCACAATAAAAAGCAGCCATGAAAGCAGGAAATACTACGTGAAACATGTAAAGCAAACATACCTTTTGTTGTTCTCTTAATTCCCTGTTCTATCAAGTCTGTTTGAAATGATTTTCAAATTGGCTTGTTTTTCTAGTTTCAAATGGTTTCAAAGAAATATTATTAACCATAAATCCAACCCTAAAGGATGCTATTACAAATCTAATTTGTGTCCCAAAGCGCATGGATTCATTTAGTCTACTCAAAACAAATGAGAGCAAACACCCTCTTTCACTGGACAGAAATGAAACAAAAGTGGTGTGTGGCTTTGGGAAATAAAATATTAACCAATATCACGTAAGAATCTGTCTGTCATGAACCCATGAGGCTTTGTTATGCAGCCCTTGGGACAGCTGGAAAGCAAGCAACAGCTCCTTCCCATCAGCCTTCGGATTTCTTTCTTTGCAATCATTTTTGTATTTAAGGTAAAATTACAGCCAGTAATGAATAGCATTGTGTCTCTTTAAACAATTAAGACCCCAACAACTTTTGAAAGGCAGTGACCAGCACTTTTGGAAAATCTATTCTGCAGTTTACAATAAATCTTTGCTTAATCTGTAACTTTTATTATTATTTTCAGATCTGTATAATTGCTCAGAAGTGCACACCGTAAGGTGAAGAGAAAAAAAACGTCAAACCACATTTTGAAACCTGAACCTTGGACTTTAGAAGGTTATGAAGAGAATCCATACCTATCTCACAGAGCTAGAAATCCAAGGCTTGAATTTTTCAAACATCTTCACTGTCACAATCAAGCTCCATGTGACTACCTTACTGTGGCTGATTTTGTTTCTGAGGTCTTGGCCCTTCAGTCTACAAGCAGCTGCATATTCAGAATCAAGACCACAATCCTTTTCAGCTCCTAACAGAAGCACAAGCAGGCAAGATGAATGCAACATGCCAGTCTACAATTTACTAGAAAAAAAATGCTTTGAGATTTTTCATAAAAGACAACAACAAAAGACTGAAATAATATTTTACTGAATGTCATTTTTTCCTTTTACTGTACTTTCAAACTGTGTCAAATTAACATAGCAATGTTCATTACTGGATAGCTACTGCTGTACACATTTTAACATAAAGATCAAGTACAGCTTATTTTTCAAGGCAGACATAGAACTGCTAATACTACTGCTGCAGAATCACTGGAAGGTATTGAGATACTGGACACCAAGTAGTTAAGTGCTTTATGAGGTAAGTAGCATTTAAGAAAAAAGGAATTCACATGGTCCAGAAGTTCTTTCAACTGGCAGCAGATAGCATATGATGGACAAACAATAGACAAGCCACAGATATGTAATTCCTCCTTCATACTATTAACTATGTTTACTCTGCAGGGATCTCATAAGACTAAATCCTTCAACTGATATGTGTAAACAATATGGTTAACTACAGTCAGTAGCTGAAATTCCAGTAATTAAAGCAAAATTGACATAGAAAATGATCTTGTTAATTCTGTTTTACAGAAGATCACGGTGAACATGCAGCGATTTCCTACAGATCACTTCAGTGCTAAAGATTTATTTTACTCTAAACAAGAAAGCCAAAAATATAATATTACCTTGATCTCTTTTCCAAAATACAATCCCATGCATTTGCCCTGAAATGCCAATGTGACTGACTCTTTGAAGCTGCTGCTGAGGTAGAGCAGCAAGGCATTCGTTCAGTGCTGTTATTATTCTTTGGACATTCTGCTCCATTCCCTGTAATCAAGAAGCATAATACTAAGATGAAGCCATTAGGACTCACTGTATTTATTAAACAAGGCTACTCTAGTCAGAAGTAAAGAACAGAATTCATTTAGGTTAATAACATGCATTAAAGTAACATTCACTACTAAATTGAAAGAAAGTTTGAAAAAAGAAAAAAAAAACACAGAAAACACAACATACACAAAACCCCCAAAACAATACTAGCAAGTTGACAATAAATAACAGCATCTTACACTGAAGGCCGTATAATCCTTGACTTAATTTCCTAAAACACCATACTCAAACACACCTTTTAAGAAGTCCATTAACGCTCACCACATACTTACATTAATTCAACTTCTACATTGCTCTTCTTCTTTTTTTTTTTTTTTTCCCCACAAAGAGGATTATCCACATGTTCTCACTTGCATGCACATGCAAGTCTCACAGCCTCCTAAAACCTCTCTACACACTGTTGACTTGGATGATGCCGATACTTCGTGTCTGGATACTCTGTTCCCAGAACTGCCAAGCAAACTGCAGAGATCTACTCAATAAAGTGACCAAGCCCTGACACAAGGTAAGTTGCATTACAGCTTTCACGCTTTTGAACATTCAGATTACTTTGACAGAGCCAAAGATTATAAGCAAAAGTATTTACATTTACCCCATATATAGATGTGAACTGTCGTGCATGTATCTACTTCTAGCTGCATAAACATGACTGAAGGGAGAAGAATTGGCCTGTTTGGTTGGTATCTTCACCCTAGAAACACTACGATACTAGGCCACAGGAATGTTGATACATATTGTTTATGATTTTGATCCATTCTTTATTTGATTGAATAACATAATTGACCTAAAGCCCTCTAACAAGAATATACATTCCTGGTTATTTCCAGAGGGAATTTCCAGTTATGATTCCATCTCACATTAAAGTGCAACATACCCTTTAAGTTGGCGAGTGGTTGCTGTTTCCTGACTGACAGCATCGAACACAAAGGCACTGTTCATGGAAGAATAGTTTTAGATTGTTTTGTGACAACTCTGAGGCCACAGTGGAAGCAGAAGCAGGCTTTCTGCAGGTCTGTACGCTCTCAAAAGAGAAAAATCAAGCTTGGGCTGCCATCTCAGAAGTGTGGGAGGCTCCAGCAGTGGCAATTAGTTTGACTCTGTGGTGCCACTTATGGAATGTTCCCAGCAGCTGCCTCCATTTGAAATGAGGTAAGAAAAGAGGGAACGAGTTCCTATTCATCTAGCAAACCCATTGACTCCAGTACTATCCTAATTGGACATGACCGTTTGAGTACTTAACCAGCAGCTTTTTAAAAGCTATCTTTCTTAAACCAGTCAGCTTTACTTGGCTTTCTTGAACAGTAAACAGAGAGCATTTTAATTCCCATTTCAGACATCCAGACACACATAGCGAACATCTCTGTCACTCTACGCACACACACAAAACAAGCCCCAAAAAAAACAACCAAACAAGAAATCCATCAAAGTCCACACAACACAGCGAGGCAGCCCAACTGCTACAAGGCAACGCCGCCATCCTGAAACCGCTGGCAGTGCTTTCTGCCACCCCTTACCTGTGGTCCAGCTTCCAGGCTGCTGGCTTGTGCCTGTGTCTCCCTGGAGCAGCTCGCTGCCACCACATGCCCTCGCCCTGTCCCTACCAGCAGGGCAGCCTTAACAGACGTCGTGCCCAGGTCTATGCCCAGCACGCAGGACGCCTCGCTGCCCGCCATGGCCCTGGCGATTTGCCTTCACCTCCCACAGCCCACACGAGTCTCTCTAGGCGGTACTCTGACCAACGTCCACTGTGTTGAGCTCTTATGTTGTTCCTCGCTGCCTTTGAAGGAGCACCTGCCCCGAGAGGGCACAAACACAAGCTACTGCTCCAGCAGCGTGCAGGGACTGGGGTGAGTGGGCAAACTGGGCCGAGAGAGAGCCTGGACTCTGCCCTCTGACTGAAAACGTCTCCCTTCAGCACTTGAGCAATGCCCCTCCATCTTGAGAGTGGCAAAACCATCCCTTCCCCAGCCCTCCCCAGCGAGCTTTGCCACTCGGAACGAAACTCCAGCGAGCAGCTGAAGCACCGAGTGCCTCTCGCGGCCCTCAGCGACCCCTCCTCACAGAGCTCCTCACAGAGCCGCCGGCCCCAGCCCCAGCCCGCCCCGCTCTGCCACACCCAAGATGGCGCCCGCGGGCGGCCGCTGCGGCGCAACGCGCGAAGGGGGCGTTAGGCGGGGAGGCGATAGGCGGCCGCCTCACGTGAGGAGCTGAAAAGGGAAGAGCTCGGGGTGCGTGGGACGGAGTCGCAGTGTTGGAAGGAGGTAGGCGGTTTTCCCTCTCCGTGCCGCTTCCTTGGTATTAGTGTGCCCTAAAGTGTGGGATGGCGTCTGCCTCATCGTGCTTTCTGAGGGGAGAGCGCTGGGGACTACAAGTCCCAGCGTGCACCGCGCCCCGCTGCTGCAGGTGGGGAGGGTGGGGGGGGCGCAGTGGCTGCTGAGATTTGTAGTCCTGTGAAGGGGGGGGGGATACCTCAGGGGGCGGTAGCTGAGTGGCAGGAGCAGGATAAGCTGTGAAGGGAGGAGATTTTGGCAGGGGAGCGTGGGCAGACAGAGACTGAAAGCCCAGTGTCCTCTGGGGAGTGCTGAGGGTCCTTCAGCCAGGCAGGGCCAGGGGCTGTGGTGCTGGGGAGGGAGCCATTTTGCAGTGGGGGACAGGCTGGTACCCCCTCAAAGTTTGTAGGGCCTGAGCAAAGTTTTCTCCTCGTTTTTTTTTCTGCAGCTCTGCCACCATGAGGATGAGATATGTGTTCCCTCCTCTACTGTACCTCATGCCTGTGCTGCTGGGGAGTGGTGGTGTTTGGTCATCCCTGCTTGGGCCTGCAGGCCAGCTCCAGAGTGGTAAGAGATGGACAAGGGTAGCTCCTCAGTATCCCCAGTCAGCCCCCTCTGGGTAAATCTGCGCCACGTTTCCCACAGCTCTTCTTTCACATGCTGCCTTTGACTTCGTGAGCTCACGCTGAGGCACTCTAGTGACAGATGGAGCACTAGGAAGGTGCAGACACTCCCCTCAGTTGAAGGAGGTTAAATACTGACTGTGGTGCAGTCAGGGAAGAGCTGGGGAGCTCTCCTCCATTTAAATAACTTCTTAAGAATACTGTGTAATGTAAGGTAATGAGAAAGATGCTCGTCACTGCTGATAATTCCTATGTAGCTTCCTGCGAGAAATAGCTTTCATATTTGATTTGTATCTTTAAGATGTTTTCCACTTATTTCCAAATATGCTTTGTCTCAGAACGCAGACACAGTACTCAAAACTGTTATGTGAGGATCCTGACAATGTAGGGACTTGCAGTTATTCTTACCTCAGAGGCTAACTGCTGGTGTTTGCTACTTCACTGTATCCAGCCCGCGTATCTCCAGCTTGTTATTTCAGTTCTAGCTTTCTTGAACTGTATAGTTCAGGAGACAAAATAGGGTGTCCATTACTAAACACAATATTAAAAATAATTAAATCATGGCAACCTCTTTATTTCTCTTTTTTTTTCTGGTCTTAAATAGATTTGTTGTTCTTGTCTGTCACTTTTGACCTTTAAATGTACATATAGTAAAAGACCTGGATTCCAAAATTGACGACGCATGACTGGTTTATGGTTTTGATGTCAATTGTCACATTCCAATGCCAATACCTCCCCCCCTCAAAACATGACACACTATGCCATAGCTGCACTGTTGCAAAGTGTACCCTATAACAGCAGTGTTTCTGACCACTATAGCAAGGCACTTGTGATTCTTGAAGGACTATAATTGTAAATATACATTATTTCAAACATCTGGGTACGTGAAGAATTTGTCACTCGAGAAGTAACTTTAAACTAAATTTTGAGCATCATGACTTCCAAGTTACTAGGATCACATGAAGAAACAATTAATGAGTTTTAAGTATCCTATAGCTTTGTCTTGACATGAACTTCTGCTGCGAATCAAATATCTAAATTGCTTCCTTGTAACATGTTCAGGTGGCAGTTATTTAGTTCTCCTTTTAGGTTTAGTTCCCTTGAAATAAGCAGTACTCCCTTTGTTGTTAGCGACAGTATACTGGTGTTGTGTTGTTTTTTGTTGTTAATCTGACACTTCAGGTAGTAATAGACATTTTTTTGTTTATTTCTTCCCAGATGGAGTCATTGTATTGTCTGTCCCAGAAGTGGTCTTGTTAGAAAACGGAAGTTCAACAAATGTCACGATATCTCTGAGGTAAAATCATGGCTACAACTTTGTTTTCCCTATGAAATAGGGAAGAACAAGGGGGTAAAACATAGCTATATACTCAAATTTCCCTGCAGACTTGGTTAACTGTTTATACAGAGGGACTTCTACCTGTATGTGACTTGCTACTTCTAGACCAGTACATCACTTAGTGCCAGTTTGGACCAAAACAGTGCAGCAGTCTGAAATGGCCTTGTGTAGGTGGTCTCTGGTAATATCCCATGCCATTTGTATGGGAAGTCAAGCAGGAAAGGATGTTTTATACTGTCTACCTTGTACTAGCTTATTGAACTGTCTTCTATATGTGAAGAGCAGCTTTGCTATTTCTAAAAACTGATGCTTGAGAGGAACTTGCACTTCTTAAAAAGATCACAAAAAATTACCACACAAACAGAACTTACCCTTTCTAGGGAAGAAAGGCAGCTACTCCAGCGTAGGAGCTGACACATCTCAGTCGTGTTGTTTAATACAACACACTACTTAGCTGTGTTATTGTTGTCAGCCGCCTGCCAGGAAAGAAGCATTACTTGGACTTTGAGATCCCAAAGGTAGGGGTGTGTGTGAAGGGAATAGTCAGATAACAATGTAAGAATTGTGACAAAGGGGAAAACAGCAAGACAGAGCTACAACAGTCCAGAACTCTTATTTCTGCAAAGTAATATGTGATAATGTGATCTCCTTAATGGACAAGTACGGGCATTTGAATCTTATGATACCCTACATACTGCTGTGCAATTAAACCTCCTGGGCAAATGCTTAGTGGAGCTCTGGGGGAAAGCTTTGCAGGGCTATTTTACTTGAGTTTGTTTTTCCTCTTGCATCATGGCCATAATTTCTGCCTGTCGTCACCCCAGTACATGTCCATCATTTCTGCCCCTCTTAGTGCCCAGAATCCTACAGTTGTAGGATTTTGCTGGTCCTGCTGGTAATGCTCTTCTCTGCCATTTGTGTGGGGTAGAGGGAGGCAAAATGTGGCTCTGTAACTTTAATGCCAGCCAATTTTTCAGTTAAAAGAAATAGCATTGTGCTAACATAACCTGGTGTTAGTGTTCCTCTGAGTACTAAGTAGGTACTGTACTGTTCTGTATGGACTGCCCACTACACTTGCTGCAGCTGTGTGGAATTAGTAGATACTTTCCCACAGCCCTGAAGCAATCTTTGTGAACTCAGGCACCAGTCTAACTTGGCTCTTCTGTCTTTGCAGGGCTCCACTAAATGAGACACTGGTGATAACTCTTAATATTACCCACTCATCAAAACACAACACTATTGTTGAACTACCTGGTGAAGTAAGTGACAGAATAGACTTCTGACCTTATGCAAAAGCCTAGAGCTGGTATGGTGCAACTCTCCTTTCCTCCCTCCACTTTGCCTTGCAGGTACATTTGCCTGCAGGTCACACGGAGGCAGACTTCCAGGTGAAAGCAGATGACGTTGGACAAGTAACAGTTTATCTTTATACCAGTAATTCCAACTTAACTGGGTGAGAAACTGGTTTTTAATTCTACTTAGTATCCTACTGCTTCATAAACTCTGCTGTAATTATTTCCTCCCTATAAATAAGTAGTTGTTGGGACATGGAGAAGTATATAATTGAGAAGATGTAGTGGCCCTCCAGTAATCCCTGAGGTATTCAGATAAATATAAAGTATGGAAGCAGAATGGTAATATTGGTATTTTAAACTTATACCTAGATGACTGTGACCTCTTCTGGCTCCTTAGTCTGGTTTTAATAACCCTTCTCCAAAGTCTCAAAACTACGTGTCCTCATCCAGGAAGCATTTGGTTGTCAATGTCTACTTGGATGCTTTTCTTATATTATTACTGTGCAGAGCTTGTTCTGGAGTACTAATAG
This sequence comes from Anas acuta, assembly GCF_963932015.1. Lineage (NCBI taxonomy): Eukaryota > Metazoa > Chordata > Aves > Anseriformes > Anatidae > Anas > Anas acuta. The sequence continues at coordinate 4,103,963 of NC_088997.1, forward strand.
CCTTGTGCAGCTGAGTACCCACATTATTGTCAGGAGATGCAGGTGTTTTCCTCCCTAGTTAGGGGAGCCATCTATTCACCAATGCCAGTCCTCTCTAACAGGAAAACAGTCTAGCAAGATAGAGAAAACTAGATTGTATTTCCTAGTCCAGATGCTACTCACCAACAGGCCGTTCCTGTATTACTTCCTCATTTCACTTCTCTTTTTAAGACTCGCAGGAATTGCAGAGGTAACCAGATTTGTGAAGTGATCAACAGGACAGGCACGATCATGAGGCTTTGCTGGCAGAGCATGAAAAGTGAAACTGCTCTTGCATAACTGACCCCGTGCTATGACAGTGGAAGCCATAGGCACAAGAGGACCTTTTTGAATAATAATAGAGATGAAGAGTGGAAAGGGAAGGAAAGGCTAGGTTGAATAACAGATTTAAAACTTAACAGGGACACTAAAGAAAGGGGGAAAAACTCAAAAATGAAACCAATGCTGAATCTTTATCTTGTCTCAGTGCCTGGACTCTGTTTTTTCTCAAAGCAGAGCAAGGCAAATGGTCCTGAAAAGAGTGTGAGCAGAGAAATTAACTAACTCTGCATTAACCTTCAGACCTAGGATTCAATTTCAAGTGATTCATAGCATCATAGTGAAATACGCTGATGAAGTAATTGGCTGGATCTATTTCCTTGCGTGGTCTATCTCCTTCTATCCTCAACTGTTTGAGAACTGGCGGCGAAAAAGGTAAGGAGACTTAAGATGCGTTTGCAAGTTCCAATAAGCACATCTGAAAACAGTGTTCCTGGTTTCTTTTTCATCCGTCTTGGTTCTTGTGAATTATGTATGGAAAGACTGGGGCAGGAGGAGAAGGAGGGCAAAGATAAGGCCTGAATAAATGCAGTCCCAGTGCACTTTTGTGTGTGCAGGTCAGAGGAATTTACTTGCATTCTACAGACATCTAATTCTAAGGTTTGGCATCCAGTAATAACAACTGATAGAGGACGCTTTTTGCGTTCCCTTTGGTGTTATGTTGTATATCACCTGACCAAGCCAGTTGTGCTGACACCTTCACAGTTGACTTACCTTGTGAGCTGCTTATCAGGCAGCTCCTTGTAGTGCTATCATTAGACTAGCTCCTGTTTTACTAAATGACTGCAAGTAGAAAGGTTATCATACATGAAAACTAAAGCATTCACTTTGGCAAAGATACACTACTGCTATGGATTTAGGCTGGCATAGCTTTATCAGGCTGGCTGAGCTCATGGAAGGGTGAAGTTAAACAGCAGCAACAAACTTGGCAGTGAGAACCATTGTGAACGGCATATGAAGGATATTTCACCTTCCTTCCCAATAAACTCCACATCATGTTGTCAGAATGCGTACAGCTTTAGCTTGGATCAAAAATTGCCTATCAGTCAGCATGTTCCAGGGATAAGCCATCCCTGGAATGCTCTCATTTCTCCAGCTTTTTTAAAAAATCTCTTTCCTTCTCTAGCGTTATTGGACTAAGCTTTGACTACATTGCATTAAACCTTACTGGCTTCATAGCATACAGTGTGTTTAATGTTGGACTCTTCTGGATTCCCTTATTTAAGGCAAGCACAACTTTAATATTTTTAGGGGGCATGGGTATCTACATAAGGGAGTTAAAACGCTTACACTGTTTTGGTTTATCTTACACTTAGGAGGAGTTCTTACTCAGTTATCCTAGTGGAGTGAACCCTGTGGATATCAACGATGTTTTCTTCAGCCTCCATGCAGTAGCTCTGACACTCCTCATCATAATTCAGTGTTGCATCTATGAGGTATGTCTCAGTGCTGGCCTGACCTGGTAGCTCTGGCAGAGCTCCCTCTGCTGGACGCCTCACCCCTCACTGTACTCAGATCCACTCCTTTTGGGCTCTGAAGTCATCTTCACAGCCTGTTCCTTGGCTTTTCTAGAAGTCAGGCTTCACAGTCCAGCTGCTTTATCTTTCTTGAGCTAATAGCTGCTCCAGTAAGCTTTGATACTTCAGGCTCATGGATGTTCTGAGCTTACAAGTAGACTCCTTTGACTCAAAATAGCTAAGGTAAACAGCCAAGTTCATAAAGTTTTCAAACAGATTTCTAGCCAGCACATAGATTACAGCTCTACACAGTACAAATGCTCATACATGCTTTCTCTTTCCTCACCTTTTGAAGATGCCTTAGGCCAGGAGAGGTCTCTTAGCGACTCCTGAGTATTTGAGTTGTAAGCTTTTGGGTGCAGGTATATGTAGTGGGTAACACTTTGTCTCCACCTCCCCACTTCTCTTTACCTGAAACAGCTGCAGAGGCCTATTTGTAATTCCCACTCCCTTCTCAGGTGAGACTGATTGTTGTCAGGTGCTCATTGTAAAACCTCTGATCTGAACAGATAGTTTGTTCTAGATAGTAATTATTTCTGGTTTAGGTTCCTTCCTCTGATAATGCTAAACTGAAAACTCTAAGAGCATATTTATCAACAATGAGTGCAATAGCCTTTTCTAGTAAAGAACTGGGAGATAACTATGACTTCTACCATAATGGCCTCAGCAGCCTTTTGCATTTATAGGAACTATTGATAACTTCAGACTAAACTCAGGAGATCATTACAGATGTGGCACTGAATCATAGGCATCATAAATAGTCAAAAAAATACTGCAGCAATATTTTTTCCACTTGCTTATGGGCAATAGTATTTTGAACAAATGCTTTTCAATATTGCACATAAGCTTTTGCAAATCTGCAGCTAATTGCTCAAACTTCCCTTGTGATATGTGCCTAACTGGTACAACAATGGGTGAGGACTGTAACCTTGCATAGTACTGAGCATATTCGATACCTTACAATGTTTCTGGGGATGTAGGACCTAGACTGGTCTAAGTATATCTGTATTTCTGTTTCAGAGAGCAGACCAGAAAGTATCCAAAGTTGTTGTTGGACTACTGGCACTTGCATGGATCTTCACATTTACAACACTGTTTCTTGCTGCAGCTGAGGAGATGACATGGCTACAGTTCTTATTTTGCTTCTCTTACATCAAGTTAGCAGTCACGTTGATAAAATATTTTCCACAGGTAAGCCTGAACTTTTCTAGTTTTATGCATGTTACTGTCACTCTTAAGTCTGAAGTGTATGTTCTTAAAGATCTGACTAGACCAGCAATGGTTATTTATTAGTTTTTCACAGACAAAACGGTATAAAGCTAACATATTGTTTAACACTGAAGTCTTCTGTATATCTCAATGCTTGCTTACTGGGATTGCTCAGGGTACTAAGAGGTAACCCAACTAAGGGAAAAAGCCCAAACTCAACTATGAGCTTTCTTGCGAAACAGGAGTATCTTTACCTCATTTGAAGACTGGAACAAAAGACTTCCACTGACTAACATGATCCCATAGTAGAAAGCAGAGTCCCATGTGGTCTTAGCCCTGGCTAGGTACTGAACCAACAGGTACATAACACATTAAACTTCTCATTATGCCCTCAGGCATACATGAATTTCCGTCGGAAGAGTACTGAGGGATGGAGCATTGGAAATGTATTATTAGACTTCACTGGGGGAACCTTCAGCCTACTGCAGATGTTTTTGCAGTCATACAACAATGGTAAGGCTGGAACTGAACTGGTGGGGGCTTAATGGGGGTGGGAGAATTTCATTACAAAACAAAACCCTGTAGGATATCTTGGGAGGTTATTTATGCTAGTGTGGGTAGCTGTCCTTACAAGAAGACTAAAGAAAGTCTATTTTGCTTAAGGATTGAAAAACACTTAGCTGTTCTGATGAAACCACAGAAACAGTTAGTAGCTTTGCACAAGCTGTACAGGTCAGTGTCAAGGAGTGTTTAAGTAGTCTGGGTAACAAACACAAACTCCTTTAATATGTCTATCATGATCTTGTGGTCTCAAGATAAGACTAACCTCTTACTCATAACACTCTAATCTTGTGTTTGACAGATGAGTGGAAATTAATCTTTGGAGATCCAACCAAGTTTGGCCTGGGTGTCTTCTCCATCATCTTTGATATTGTTTTTATGGTTCAGCACTACTGCCTTTATAGGAGATGGGGGTATGAACCTTGTGAATAACATCTCTGAAGACAAAAACTTTAAATTGAACTTGCCACTATCCTGGCCAAGGGATTTCAAGATGTCTACTAGCAGCTATCAGAAATACTGACTCTGATCTCTGTTTATTCTTTGATCTACCCTGGTATGGAATACAAGCTGCCTTGCCAAATGCTGATTGCCAGGTGCCTTAAAGGACATCAAGCTACCTAGCCTCTACTTGCAGATGGAGGGTTTGTGCCTGTTGAAGGTGCAAAGCCAGCTTAGCTTGAGCTGTCCCAGCAGCACGTGGCTCTCTTTCTCTAGCAACAGGAAAGAGACCAGAATTGTCTCTTTGATTTTGCATCACTTCCAAAGAGCCTAAGTTCTGGCTTCCAAGAACCTGAGATCATGTCAATGCAACCACTTAATAACAAAAGGTCTGTGGACTTCAGTGCTGCTGGCTCCTTACAGACCAAACCATGCTATAACACCACTTACACTGGCTGGCAACAGCAGTACCTGAAGGAAAAATGAAGTTCCTAGCAAAAAAAAAAAGACAAGTACAAATGTTAACTCTAAGAGGGAAAATAAAAATACTGAGAATAACCTGGAACTGTATTCCTAGCTCACTTCAAGCTCTTTCAGAGGTGCTAAGACGAGTGCTCAGATAAATGTGCCTGAATACTTGTGGTGTACTGTCTTAACCTTTCTTGGTTCCACTGACACGCCTTGAACCCTAAACTGTGGATAGTAAAGATCAGATTGTCAAAGGGTTTGTTTCAAAGGGGATGATTTTCATTAACAGCCCATTAATTAAAGGTCTTAAGCACATATTTTTGTTCTTGTGCTACTTTGTAACTGCATGTGGTATGTTGCAGGTAGAGATCAAGGTAAGCATTAGAACCTTTTAAAGTCACTTGAGGGGAATCTAACAAATACTCGAATGCTTTGTATCGATGTAGGCCCACAATCCACTTTGAGCCAGAAAAGAAGTCTCAGGTGGAGGCATTCAAGTGATACGGCAGTTCTTCAATGTAAAGGGGAACAGCACAGGAAAGGGGAACAGCACAGGTAATCCAACGCTGTTTTATTGTGTGTAAAATCACGTGAAATAGCAGTACAAATAGGAGTGTATCTTTACAGTAACAAAAATAACTTCAACTTGAAAGCCTTAAAACTTACCGCTGAATTCTTAAGTTACAAAATTCGAAAGCAGTACTAAAGTAATTCAAATAGATATAAAAATGGTAAGTAGGCATCTGCTGGTGTGTACAGAAGTCTGAGACTGATACAATATATGTAAATAGCACAGCAGTAACGAACTGAATAAGTTAGACTGCCCCCTCCTCATGTTCTATTTACAAGCTTACCTGAAGACTGCTTAAGGAAAGTACAGATATGTATAAACTGAGGTGGATTAAAAATGCCAGGTTTTAGCTAGTTAAACCACTAGGAAGCCAGGTAATTAACTCAGTGGTGCAGCAAAAATCTTAAATCCTGTGGCATGTTGATTTAAACAACACAGTAGCTTACGAGAAATTTAAATTTGGTCAAGAGGCACTTTGAGAAGTTACTGGCATATTCATCTTTTCAATCAATAAATCAGTGATTTGAACAGTCTTCTGGAAGAGAGACCAAAATCTACCCCCTGATAGTCTGATATAAATGGAATGAAGAACTGAAGACTCTGGATACAAGCAGCTCTCTTGGTAAGTTCAGCAACAGCATTTTCTTTTCCATAGTGTTTTTTACGTAAACTTGATTTGATGTTACAAATTACTTGTGAACAAAGAGAATCAAGTTCTCTCTGACAGTGAAGCTGAACTGTAGTGTCTAGAACTCTTTAATACCTGTGAAATGCACTAAAACTAACTCAGGTATTAATAACTGTTACTTAGCTTTTTTGTCTGAAGAGGCTGCTCTGTACCAGAAGTCTTTACAGTAAGTCATAATGCCCCAAACCCTTCAGCAAGCTCTGTCTACCTAACACACAGTGTGACATTAGTACAGTGCTCTTCCCCACAGCAGTGTGCAACTCTTGATCCTGGCATTTTAACTTGATAGCATGGGAGGACACAGCAGCTCACTTCTAAAAGCATAAGCACAGCAAAAGCCTCTTATCTTCCTTGGCAGAAACCAAATTCCTGTTGGAACAGGAAACCTTTGTGCTCCAGAAAATTGAGGCTTCTCCAGTTTTTTCCTTAAATAATATGGTTTGCCCTGTCCTCCTGAAAGCCATGACTATTATAAAGCCTTCCCGTGTACCTGCAGGGAAGACTAGTCCCCTCAGAGTGCTTCTCTAAAGTTTAACTATTGTCAATTACACCAGAGAAAGTATGAGTAGTGTTTACCACAGTTAGGAACATATATTCCTTCCAGACAACCTGTTCAGCTCTAGCCTTTGCTCCCTTGCTTGATATCCAGTCTATGCATCTCCCTCCCCAACCCCTCCCCAACTTCATGATTGATTAGGACAGCATGGATTGCTGCACAGCCTTCTGCAGAGATTGCCTGGTCACCAGCAGCCGCACCACTTCTTCATTTCTTTTTGTCAGCCTCTTCCTAGCTTGGTCATGGGTCACCATTGTCATATCCCAGCCATTCACCTAGGAAAGCACATAAAAGGCTTCAGCAGGCAAAGAGCAAGTCTTAAAGTAAGCTAGGGCAAGACTATAGGGACTTACAGGTGTCTTTTAAGTATATCTGGTACAATCACTCTTATGCCACAACTCTGTTTATCTGTAAGCTGTACAAACTGCCCCAGAAAGTACCCTGAAGACAGAAGTTTTCCCAGCAGAAGCTTGCTGGAAGCGTGTACCTGGTACTGGATTGGTACTCATCTTAAGTTGCTGTTTACCTGCATGATCTTATCGCCAATCTGAAGTCCTGCAACTTCTGCTGGGCCTCCTTCTGTCACCCTTGTTACATAAATGCCCTGGAAAAACAAGAATTGAGTGTTACTATGAATAGCCCTTATGGAAGGGCTGTTCCACTGGCAATGCAGAAATGCTTTGCAGCACATTGCAGGATTCTAGTTAAGATGACAGGATTCTAGCTAAGAACAGGTTTGTGCAGTGCTGGAGAGAATAGAAGGTGGAGAGCTGGGTAAGTTAAACACAAACTTGGCCTGCAAAGGATAACAACACTAACTTTAGTCAACTGCGTTAGAGGGCAGAATACAGATACACTGCAGTAGTGCTTGCTCAGCCTAATTGCTATAAAAAACAATCAACCTCTGACCTTGTCAGTCTTATCTTCAGAGAAAGGATTTTGAGTAGGATCCTGATCAATGCCACCTCCGATGCTGAATCCCAGAATCAAGTTGTCACCTTGGCGAAGCTTATGTATTTCAATTCTTTGCTAAAAAGAGAAGATAGAATAGAGTACTGTGAGCACTGAGATGAATCACAAGAAATCTTAAGACCTAGTTACACTGAGCTATCAGAGATACCATAAGCCTTGAGTAGCTCTAGGAGAGAAGGCTGTATGACAGCCTTGTGAGAGTAATAGCTATCTGTCAAACCTGCACAGGGTAAGCAAACAGCTCTAAAACCTGCTGGCAGCACAGAACTATCACATAGCACTTGTCATCTGTCAGCTGCACACAGCCTTGCAGTGACAACAGTTGGCTCTGAGCTGTTCTCAGCCCTACCCCAAACAGCAGAACAGGAGGGGATCTGCAAGTACAAAGGCTGTTGTGCTATTGTACTTGTGCCACTGTGTTACCCCTGCCCTGAGGAACAAGGGGGAAAACATTAAAAAGGGAGCAGATCTCCTTAAACATGAGTCAGGTCTTGCTGACGAATAGTCACTTGTATCTAGACTCATCTTAGCTTTTATCAGAGTGCCTTCCGTTCCTGCCTCGCCCTATCAGTGAGAATAGCAGCCTGTTAGTGGGATGGATAAGTTATCAACGCTGCTGCAATCCAGAGGTCGGTTCCTTGCTGTCTGGTGACCGCAGGCATCTGACAGACTCTCCCCCTGCCTGTACAGCTGCCAGCTTCTGCTGTTCTTGAGCTGACACAAAAAGCCGCGGCCCCAACTCACGCAGCAACCACTCGGGGGCTCTCCCTGAGCACCTCCAGCAGGGCGCAGAGTGCGGGGCGAGGCTGCCCCGAGCCTGCGCCCCCCGGGCTGGGTGAGCGGCGGAGCCGCCCGGGGCAGCGCCACTCGGCTGTATCCGAACCGGGGGAAGAACCACCAAAAGGCCTCGCGCCGCTCCCATTACGGCAATTAACGCGCTGTAAAAGACAATTAACGCCCCGCAGCCGCTCTCCACCACCCCCTCGGCCACCAGCCCAGCACAAGGCTCCGGGCCCGAGGAGCTCCCGGCACGGCCCCGGCCCCACCCTGAGGGGCCGAGAAGCGATCGCGCCGCGCCCGGCCCCGCTCCGCTCGGTGCCGGCTCCCCTCAGGGTCCCCCCCCCTCCTCATCGCAGCCCCCGCCCCGCGCCTCACCACGACGGCGGTGACCGGCTGTCCCGGCACGTACGACATCGCCTCAGCCCCGACCCCGCTCCCGGCGCCGCCGCCCGAACAAAAGCCTCGCCCGGCCCCGCCCCGCCCCGCCCCGCCGCGGGGCCCGGCCCCGCTTCGCCCCGGCGGCCCCCGCGCTAAGATGGCCGCCGGCAGCTTCCGGCGGGGCGGGCGGGCGGCTCCGGGCCCCGCGGCGCCGGGCTCCGAGCGCTGACCCCCGGCAGGGAGGGAGCGGAGCCGCCAGGGGCACGGCCCGGCCCGGAGCGGAGCCGGGCGTGAGGTACGGGGCGGAGCGGGAGGGCGCCGGGGGACGGAGCCGGGCTCCTGAGGGCGGCTCCTGAGGGAGCGCGGCCTTGAGGCGCGCCCAGCCCCGCGGCCGTGTCCGTGTCCCCCCCCGCAGCCTCGTCCCGGAGCCGGGCGCGGAGCCATGGCCGCTCCGGCGGCGGCCGCCAGGCGCGAGGGGCCGCAGTTCATCAGCGAGGCGGCCGTGAGGGGCAACGCGGCCGTGCTGGACTACTGCCGCACGTCGGTGTCGGCCCTGTCGGGCGCCACCGCCGGGATCCTGGGGCTGAGCGGGCTGCACGGCTTCGTCTTCTACTTCCTGGCCTCCGTCCTGCTCTCCGTGCTCCTGGTGCTCAAGGCCGGCCGCCGGTGGAACAAGTACTTCAAGTCGCGACGGCCGCTGTTCACCGGGGGGCTCATCGGGGGGCTCTTCACCTACGTCCTCTTCTGGACTTTCCTCTACGGCATGGTGCATGTCTACTGAGGCGGCCGGGAGCCGCGGGGGGCTGCAACGGAGCGGGAGGACGGTCGCCAAAAGTCACCCCCAGCGCCTCGGCCAGCTCACCCAAACCGTTGTTCATCGCTCGTGTCGTCAACACCGTCAGTAAATTACGTCCAAGTACGAATGAATCGGTTGTACTGTGCTAATTAAACGGGGCGCGAGGGCGCTCGGCTGCCTCCCATGGATATTCGGTGGCTGAAGAACAATTTCTGTCCTTAATTGCGGTCACATCTGCAGATTCTGATTACTTTAGTTCCTTGTATCCTCAGCGTTTTGGATAAAAATACCAATTACCCCCCTTCTCTAGTTGCTGCCTGCCCAGCTATAACAGCACTCTAAAAATAATCCACTGACACGGGGAAATGTTTCACAGCAGCATGTAATTAACTGTACGTAAAGGTTTGATACAGAAATGTATTTGAGTTGCTAGTGCAAATGTTACCTTCCACAGTTGCTGTATTTACACCTTATAAATAAATGACATTGTCGTGGAGACTCTTCACTGGCATGGACAGAAGTCGCTACGTGATGCTCTCACAAGCCCAACACTGCTGCAGTTAATGCCGTTGTGTCCAATGAAATAAATACAGGCACCACAATGCACACGGTGTCATTACCTGCTAGCTGAGGCTTGTTCAAGCATTAGGATTCCTGCAACTGAGTGGTGTGCTGTGGTGCCACGTCTGGTAGGGACAGAAAGGACAATTTGATCACCCACTACAGAGGTGCTGTGTCTTTGCTCTAGAGCTGCTTGTGCAAACAGTGCTTGGAGCCTCTCACCTACAGCCAGCAACCACACTTGCACAACCGCTGGGTTTTGTTGTGTATTTTCTTCCACAACCCCACACTGCTTCATCTAATTAACTGAGGCTATCACTGCCTTACCAGACCATTATAAAAGATTAATGGTTTGTTACACAAAGGTTTTAAAACATTAGATTCTGTATTCAAAGATACTTTACAGAAGAGTCAAGTTCTGGTGAAATGCAGAGTTATACAAAAAGGTGGATCTGAAACTATAAACACTGCTTAAGTTGGGTACCTTTTTTGGAGGAGGTCACATTTTCAATCCCCTCAGTTGTATGCTTTGGCAGATTCATACCATCAGAAAACAGCCACCACTTTTCATGCATTAATGAATATCTTTTAAACACCTGCACCATTGAAATACTTTCTAGACCCTTACTTGAATTGTTTAACATAAGTACGTATGACAAAGGGAAACGGGTATGTGCAACCTAGAGACCGTGTTTTACAGAGCATCTTAGAGAGCATTACCCTAAAGTAACACAGTTTATTGCTGTACATCAAATTAAAAAAGAAAAATCAAGCTCAAGAAACAAGCTCCTAAGGAGAAGTCTGGTTGTTTTATTAATCACAATTGTGCAAATTGCATTAAATGAACAGTATAAAGAAGGGAAAAACATTCTAGTGAATTTTGGGGTGCTAAAGCCCCCCAAAGACTTAAATTCAGGAAATAGCTTTGGTCTGTTTTGTCAAGTTGAAGCACTGACTTCAGTAGAACAGAGTCAGCTTTGCTGTTAGGATGAGCTATTTGGTCTCAGTGATGCCTTGGCCTTCGCCATGTGTTTCACCATCTAGCAATTATTTAAACAGAATGAAGCCCTGACAGCCAAAATTCTGAGCTGTTTCACTAGTGTGGTAGTTTCAAAAGGCTGCCTAGGGCAGCCTGTCCGTTGTACACAGGGTGACTCACGTTTGCCTAGAGATATTTTGGCTGTAACTATAGCATCAGAGGTCCATAGCTCATCCTAAATTACTTTATCTCCAGTGTTTAACTCCATTTATAGCTACATGTTAGACTAGTTAATATTTACTTAGCAGGAGCAGAGGGAGTGAACGAGACTGGGTGGGGTTTGCTACCAATGACTGAGTTCAGACTTTGCCACTGCTAACACAGGTGAGTTCTCATTTAGAGTCAGTCTCGGAGTAATCACTTCAGAGCAGTTAAAGCAGAGGTAGGTGGGGCTCGCTGTTTCCCTGTGTGTAACAGATCACAGCAGCCTTCTGTAATGCTGCTGTAATCCTCTCTACACCTGTCCTGACAATACAGAAGGGTGCTGCAGCAGGAGCCCTTTAAATCTTGATAGTCAAAGAGTGGATGGAAACACTCTTATCAGAACAACTGGCTAATGGTGACCAGTGGCATTTACAGAACACTGATCAGTTTGTGCCAAGCCGTGGTGCAGAGGCTTGAAGTGAAAGGACCAATACGTCAAGGACAGGAACATTCACCTACCGTCTTCAGAAGCTGGTGAGTCAGTTCCTGCTAGCTCAAACAAACGCCAACTTTAAGTTGAAAATTAATAATAATAGCATTGCTTTCTTTTAGAGTAGTTGCAGCCCCACTTGAGCATAAATTCACAAAATGGGCTGCCGTTACTTTATCTTGCGAAATAACAAACCACCAGTGGCTCTTGAAAGATACCAAAGTGTTGAAATAGTGGACATCTGTCTTCTATTTTTACTTCCCGTTGGTGTATTTGGAAGAAGCTGGCAAAGTCTGTTTTACCTGACAGCTCCCCTTTCCAATCTCCACAGTACTGGCAGTACTTTCAGGGTACTACAAAACAGGGCAGAGGCATGAAGTGCCCCTTCCAGATCTCTCTCCACCATGAGCAATTAGTAAGCGATACAGAAAGCACAATCACTAGCAAATTAAACCAGGCACTAAGCAAAGAAGGGAGAACCATCTCCATGCACATATTCCCAGCACCATGTTTTTCAGTATGCTAAAACCCTTCCCACCAACCACAAGAACACCTGTCCCTGTCTTGCTTCAAAATACCCCTCTGCACGTGTTGCCTTCCTTGTGCTCTGAAATACTGGTTGGTTATCTGGTTAACTACAAACGGAGAATCTGGGTAGCAGATGAGGTAGCTGGGACCCAGCCATGGCTGAAATCGATTTCTCCACTCGGAGCTGTGGCAGGCTCAGTCTCCTGATGCTCCCAGAAGAGAGGAGCGGAGCACCTTGTGGCAGCTGTTGTAAAGGCTTTTCCTGGAGGAGCTCTGCTTCCAGCCCTAGTGGTTACAACACACAGCAGTGAAAGCACCTGCCCCTCGCTCCAAAACAGGCCCACTCGGCCTGGGTGGCGTAGGATACTAAACCACTTTCTTCTGGGCTCTGAGGGTTGCTGAAATGTTGCATTTCCTTGCACTTCCTGACATGAGCAGTCCTGCTGCTTTATATCTAATCTTGCAAATAATAAAAGCGGGAGTTGGAAGCTGTGGCTGCAAACCAGTGGAGCAGGAGACGGGTTGATTCTTGGGCTCAACCCTCCTCAAAATGTCACTGGTGTTTCACATCACCGCTCTTTAGCACTTAAAAGCAAAGCACAGCCACAGGATAATGCTGGCTGTTAACATAGGTACAGATATATCTATCAATAAATATAAAATCATTCATTTGGTGCCTTCTTTTTCCTCTTATAAAATAGTCTTATAAATCCATAGTGATGACACAGGTGTTGCAAGCTCAGGATACCAGAGAACGTCTCAGGGAAGGAAGGGTGTTCTGTAAAGGATTTTTTTTCCTCTGGGAATCCCAATAATAGATGGTAGATCTCATCTGGGTATCTCCGCTTCCCAGTCCCAGTGTCATCTCACACCTGTGTGGTTTTCCTGGAATGTGATTCCAGCTGATGGCCCCATCACTGTGCCTAGAGCCCACCGAGTTGGTCAGGGCTCTGATTCCCATTCAGAGTAGGGCTAGATAATGATTTCCTGGAACTGGACCTGAGGAGAGAAGCAAGGATGACAGAAAAGGCAAGCAGGCTATTTCTGTTTCAGGAGGCAACATAGAGAAGAGATTCCCAGCCAGGCCTTACCACACCTTACCACAAAGGCTGTCACACCTAAAGCTCCAATTCTCAGTTTCACGAGGCTCTGGAGCCCTTGGAGCTGTCCCAATTCCATCTGCAGTCATTACGAACTGATAGTGCAAGGCCATTTATAGACCAACCATGATACAGCAGCTTCCCTCGTTTCCCAGCTAACTGCAGCGATGAATGAGGGAGGGAGTAACTTGGCTAAACTCATTTGGAGGAATATAATTTCCTGGAACTGGCTTTTGTTTGCCATTAAAGTTTACTGCGTTCCCGTATCTCCTCCTATTTCTATTAGTCATGACAATAAAGCCATTACATTTAAACAGAAAAGCCAAGCCTCCTTACTTTACTTCCTCATACTTCTTGCCTCGATAAAAGTTACTCTTTTTAATCAGATACAGCAGCACCAGGTCGCAAAAGAAAGCTCCCTGCAAAAAAGCAAACAAACAAACAAAAAACAGAAAGAATTCATCATGGCCTGTAACAATGACATTTGTCATGGAGCAAACCCATCTCCCCACAGGGACACTGCTGTCCCCCACCCCAAACTCCCCCAGGCTGCATAACATACAACGAGCTCTCCTCCTGGGTAGTGTGCTGGGCCTGCAGTTACTCATCCTTGTGCCAAATTCCCTTTGATGCCTTTGTTTTGTCCCTAGGTGCCTAAATCTTTCAGAAAAGGCATCATGCAGACAGAGCTGACAGGTGAGCTACTAAACACTAGAATATCTCAGCTCAAGAGCTAATGCATAATTAGAATTGGAGGGCAGGCATGGAAAAAAACTCTGCCTAGGGTATTTTATGGCCGGCAGGGTGTAGTAATTGAGTACATCACAGTTGTCACAGTGTTTGCCCTTTCCATGGTAACAGAGCTGAAATCAGCCAGCACAGTTCAGGTTTTTTATACTACCATTTTTTATCTCAAAGTAGAGAAGGATATGTTCAGATCTAAATTATAATGAACATTAAAGAAGAATAATTTGTAGGAGACTACAAGATACAAATGCCTTTAGGACAGGACACAGACATACACCTGACTGAGCAGCCAAAGTAGCAAAGCCTCTGCTGGAGAAAACACAAACAAATGGTCGCATTTTATCCCTCTAACAGCTAAATGACAGATCTGGGTCCCAATATGTTACTGTAAGAAAATACACCAACTTACCGCCCCCATGAGAGCAAGCCCTGAACCGATATTGATAACGGTGGGAATGATGTTAAATTTCCCTGCCTAAAAGAAAAACGGGTCATGAAATATTCAGTGAAAGCACAATCCAAGAAACAAACTTAAGGGTGTGGTATTACACAGGGGAAGCTACTAGTGCCTGTGGGTGTGTTTTGTTAGCAAGCAGCGAGCACAACCACAGAAAAATTTGCTGTGAACAATTTTTGAGGCTAAAAGTCTGCCTGTGTCTCAGCGCCAACTGCTCATGGCTGCATTTCTGTACTTGCGTCATCTCTGGATTAGGTGTCTCTTTCTCCAGCACATGCACGTGGAAATCCAGTCTCCAGGGAAAAATTGCATCTGCTGGACTTTACATGAGACTGTTTTTAGGTGTAAGAGATGCAGACGGCTGACCTTGACCTTGTCCGCACTCCAGGTCATCTCCTGTCTTATGCAGGGTTAGCTCCACATAGATAAATGGCAAGAGCTCTTTCCTACAACAAGCCGGAGAAGCTGTTCTCATCCCAAAGCTGCCCTTTCACTGAGAAGCATCTCCCCCCTTCACCCACTCCAGGCTAAGAAATACTCTGGCCTGGAACCTCACCTTGCCATTCACCATCACATCAAAACGGATTCCATATGCTTTAAAGAGTGTCCGGTAGTCAACCCCAGCAGCATCCCGGTAATATTTGGCAAACCTGGAATGGAACAATGCAGATTTTAACTCCATTATCTGTCCCCACACACAAGAACCCATCCGAGTTCACCCATCTGTTCAAACGGATCTATTCCTCTATCAAAACCAGCTTTATCTTTCAAGCCTGGTTCCCACACCAGGTCTCCCAGTGGCAATCAAGTCAGGAACTTCTCAGCGTGTTTCTTAGCTGATGGTATCAGAAAGCCACTCAGATTGGGAAGCGTCTACACGTGGTTATAGCAGAGTTGCAGCTTCTCTGGATGTTCCTTTCCCATTGCCATGTGGAATATGGAAAAGAAATGTACTGCAACAGGGATATCATGGCCTGAACCTATGGGTCTTGCTGGGAGTTAATTGACTGGGAATCAGGCAGAGGAGCAGTGGGTAGTACTGGTTATGAAGGGACTGGCAGAGGTCATAAATGATCTTGGTTTTCAAGCTGGAAATTACAGCGCATGCATCAGGAATCCGGTGCAGGCAGCACACGGAGGATAATTGCTTGGGCAAGTGCCTGGAAAGTGAGGAGCTTGCCATGGGCATGACTCCCTCCCTCCTTCCTTCCCTCCCCTGAAGCAGTGTGCCTGGCTGGGGCAGTGCCTGGCACAATCCAGTCTGGTACTACCTCGCTGCCAACCTCCAGCACCAGTGAGTCAGACCAGCTCAGCCCGACTGCAGGTACTGCATCACGTTCTCCTCTTTACTCACCTGAAGTTGTACCCAGAAGAGATGGACTTTTCTGCAAACTTGTTATCCAGCCGGCTAAAAGAATAGTGAGGATTACATTCAGAAGGGGCTTTATCAAGATCACAGTTCCATTCAATCTGAATTCCTATCACACCACCCTTAACGAAAGAGAGAGACAGTGTGAGTTTTTTAAGCTTAGTTCAACCAGTCTGTCTTCAACTTTGTCAGATCCTAGGGCAAGTTTTCCCTGGGGACAAGAACAGATGCATTTCTGGACACACGACTGTGGACAGACTAAGCCTACGATAATAATCACATTACTCTTCACACAACCCTAGTTTTGCTTGTGCTGGGATCCCAGGAGGTGGCTTCCCATCCCGATTTCATTAAGTGCCTATAACATACTTCAGTGGAGAAGACGCTCTTTAATGCGGGGATAAAGGTCACAAGTGTGAAAGCCAGCACAAAGCCTGCACTCCTCACCCCATGCTCCCCAGGATGCCTCAGACTGACTCCATCTCCCTGTCCTGTGCTACAGCCAGGTTGCCACCTGGTTGGCGCTGCAGCCCCAGGCATCCCTGCAGAAATGGGCCCGTTCACCTGGCTCTCCCCACAAAGGCAACCTTATGGGGTGTTTCCAGAGCAGGGGGAGCACCGCTGACATCCCAGGGTTCTGGGTCTAAGCCAGTGGTTTAGTAATCTTGAGCAGCATTTTCTAAGCAGCCCTAAATAACAGAAACCTGACCCAAGCATCTCTTCCAGAGGACCTACACTGCCCTGCTTCCCATTCCCTGGGAACAGGATAAATGGGACCAGTGTGATTTTAAGAAACAGCATTATTTCTTGCAAGCCTGGTTGGGAGGCAGATCCCTGGGCCTCACAGCCACCCAGCGAGCAGTACAGCGAGCTGGAAAAACACACTCCTACCTCCAAAGCCATTTCATGGAAGTCGCTCCCAGCCCATCTGACGATGTTCCCCAGGAGGAAGATGGGGCAGTAGGGATGCTCCGTGCTGTAGCGGCAGCTTTTCAGGTAGGACTCGTTGTCGGTTACCAGCACGTTCATCCTGCATGTGGGAAGAGGGGAAGCCATCTTGTGTCCCTCTTTGC
This sequence comes from Anas acuta, assembly GCF_963932015.1. Taxonomy (NCBI): domain Eukaryota; kingdom Metazoa; phylum Chordata; class Aves; order Anseriformes; family Anatidae; genus Anas; species Anas acuta. Next base: position 4,120,765 of record NC_088997.1, read on the forward strand.
TTGCCTACACAGCCTACACCCCCAAGGCTGCAGAGACAAAAGGTTTCTTCAGCATCCCACAAGCAGAACAGAAATGGCACCTTGCCACCAGCTATTCTTTTTTTTTTTTTTTTTGTCACCCTGTGAGCTTCTCTACTGCTGGCCTAGGGAAAGCAGGTGGCTCACACAAAAAGGCTAGCTGGGGACTAGGTCAGCTGAATCTGGGTTCAAAGAAGGCCTTGCATGGAGCAGGCTGATAGAGTGCTCCAGGACCATTTTCTCTTCTCAAGTTAATAAATAAGGGTACTAGAAATGTCTAGCTGAGCCCAGCAGAACAGCAAAACCACACTTCCTTCTACACCCTCTTTCCGTCTTATTGTAGCAAGAGCTGCAGCAGCAAACGCAAACAGATTCATTTTTATGGAAGAGGAGGAATATCTGGGAGCAGAAGCAGCTCAGAAACCTGACTATGCACTGTCTGAGGAGCAGCTCCCTTGCCTTAGGGCATTCCCCAGCTGCATCCCATGCTGTAGGAGCCACCACAGACCACGTTTGGTGATGGATAACCTTATCAACTTACTCTCACACAGTCTGTGCCTCAGAAGAGGAAACATTAACTTTCCCATCCTATCCCTCAGGCAGGAGAAGGACAATGGAGCAAATCAGGATTACTGGCTCTGTGATGGAGAGGATACGGGGACCTCCGAGCACCTGCACTTACTTGGAGAACTTAAACTTGGGGAACCGGATCGAGTTCTTGATATAAACAGTGAAGTTTTCTGCGCTGGCAAGAAGTGGTTTCCTGGAAGAGAAAGGTTTGTTCCACATTAAATTTTGTACTCTGTGCACATGTTTAACTGGAACTGCCATTTAAGAAACAGCTAGGTACCATCCTGTGGTGCTTCTGCAGGGTGCATCCTCTGCTCAGAGCTTAGAGCTTCAGCAGCCAGATTCTGCACTTCCACAGCCAGATCCCAGCTCTGCCCTTTCCCTGGCAGACAAGCCACTCACCCCACACTGCCAGCAAGCTGTTAGTGAGGAGCATGCAGGCTGAGAGGGAGCACTGAGAGCTGGACACAGCCCCGGGATAGCCAGTGAGCAAAGCAGGGGGAGCAGAGGACCAGTCCCGCTGAGGGTCAAGCAGAGCTCCCTCCTGCACTGGAACAGCTGGCATTCAAGCAGACATCCAAGCAGAGAGAACCCAGACACTGCCCTGAATGACACACAAGCCAAGCAACTTGAGCTTGGAAACAGCATAGGACAGCCACATACTTGGGCTTGGATCTTTTCTCCACTGGGCACCAGGCCAATATCTCGCAAGTCCCTCTGATGCTGTCCCTTTCTTTCAAACAACGGCCAGTCTTAACTCCTGCAGCACAGACAGCACAGAAATGGTCACACACAGCAGCCGCTGCCTCGCCTTGCCTACAGGGTAAATGAAAATCATGCTTTTCACCACCACCCTAAGCCCTCCTCCCTGCTGTGAAAGGGCCCCTCGGCTGGAACAACCACTCTCTTGTTGCTTCTCTGAGCAGCCTGGGGTTCTTTTGGTCTAGCCATCACAGAGCTGTAAACAAGGCAAAAATCATAATGAAAGATAGCGAAGAAAATAAAGTTATTGCTGCTCAAATCAGAGATCTGTGGGGTTGTAAACCAGGCTGATGTCTCTGAAGAAACCTGCCTCTACCAGGAACAGTTCAGAAGGAGGGCCCTCTTCCTTACCGTTGCCAGCCACCACTGCTTGCCCGGCCGGGCAGTCCCCATCCTTGTAACACAGGGCATCAGGAATGCTGGCACTCTGCAAAGTGGAAGAGGACAGAAGTGAGACCTGTGACAGGACACGAGGCAGCAGCAGAGCTGCACACATTTCACTGCACAAACAAGCTGAGGAGGGCAGCCACACAGAAGGGCTGCATCCGACCTCGCACTGCTCATGCATAACCTGGCTGGGAGCAGGTGCTTGGTCAGTGAGCAAAGCATGGGGATGTTCTGCCCAGCACTGAGGGCATAAATCTACAAACTCCAGGAAATCCCAGTCTCACTCTCCAGGCTAATTCAGTTCAGTGATGCTCCTGAGACTGACTCAGAGGGGTAATTAAGTAACACTGTCGTAGGGTGAATCATCTACAGGATGGTGAACAGCGAAAATGAGCAGCTGAAGCAGTAACTGCAGGCTGGGTGCAAATATCTTGGCAGTAGCACAGCGCCAGCAACACTACACTTTAGCTAAGACGTCCTGCTTTTGGCCTCTGCTCAATCTGGAGAGGGACAAGCTGTGCAAAAACCCAGGCATCACTTCCTACCAGTCACCAAAAATAAGCAGGAGACCACAGTACTTCACCTTAGGAGGTAACGGTATCTTTGATTTAAGCAACAAGTTCTGGGCGCCCAAACTTGCCCTTCTCTTGGCTGCATGCTGGGTTAATGCAGCCACTAGAGGACAGCCGTGTCCTTACCAAACAAGCTGTGCTCTTGGGCCTGGGTTACCCCTGTGCTTGTGATAAGGAAAATTAATCATTGCTGCATGCCGACAACACTCCTTGTATGGCCAGCATCCTCGTCCCCCAGGCTCCAGCCCATTCTGAACCATGTCTCCAAAGAGGTCAATTAAATATGACAGGGTTTAAAACCTTGTGCTTTTGGCCCATAAGACACATTCTGGAAGGTGCTAAGCACCTTCACAGTGTCCTGAAAGCAGTGAAAGCCTGAATGTTCAGCCCGTCGAAGGATGGGGCTCTTAGAAAGTCTCCTTACCAGTAAACAGACTGAGTCACCTCTAAGTTGTTTTCCCATGGCCTTTTCTGACCCTAAATAATCCCTATTCTGGTCTCATCTCCAGCTGGGCAGACATCCAACACCTTCAACTAAAGTCAAGCGAGACTCTACATGACCAGTACCTCTGGAAATTAAGAGGATTGAGCCTCCCAGGTTTGCAGTAACCAGTCCAACTTTCCCAACTGAGATATAATAGTACAGAGAAACAGGGTTCGCCTTTTATCCTTCCCGTGTTCACTGCTCCCCGAGTGTCCTCTGTCAGTTCTTACCCCCAGTTTTGTAGGGGTCGGGGGGCCGGGGGCTCAGTTCTTCCTACCTCAGGACACGTAGCTTGCTTCTGGTTTGGGGTCACAATCAGATTCGTCATGACAAAGAAGACGTTTTCACCCTAGAATAAACAAAGCAAGGCAAGAAGGGTCAGAAAACCTATTTTAGAGAACCTCTTACAAGAAAAATGCAATTCTCTGCAGAACAGTAACACTTCCCTCTCTCCTGGTGCTTTTCAAGCTGGGATGCAGCAGAGCTCCGTCTGAGTAGTCTTTTGGATGAGTTTAGGTATTGCCAATCACTCACCCAGCTGGGGAAGCTCTGGCACAGGGAGGTGCAGTGATCAGTCCGTTACAAAAAGCAGGTGAGGGCTGAAATCACAGCAAGCTGCAGCTGTCCCAGGTTACGGTGTGGCACTGGCACTCACAGCCCATGGAAGTTCCCGTGTTTCACTGGGAGCCCAGGGTCTACCATCGCCATGGTTGTGCTGGATTCCATATTGCAGCCTTATTGCCCAGCCACATTGGAGTTCCTGGTGCTGTAGCCCAGATATCTGCGCCAGCATTTAATTTCTGGGTACACACAACCAGCTACTTGCTAAGGGTCCCACGGCTCCCTACAGCTTGCACAAGAGGCACTGCAAGCCTGCTGCCTGGCCTTCCAGCTGCACAGCACATGTTGGTTGGAGATCAACAGCTGGCAGGAAGGCTGCATGCTAAAACTGGTGGAGATGCAGAGCGCAAATCTACAGATCTGAGCAAACAAGGGATGCAGCAGAAAGAAGGTGAAGCCTTGTTCTTACGTACAGACACGTAAATTGTTCAATTTACAGCTTTCTGCCCTGTCAGCACAGAATCACGATTTTCCCTCGTGCCCTTTCATGCACACGTGGCAGATGCTAGCAGGGGAAGCGCACAAACAAGCAGCCCCCAGCAAGCACAGTTCAGCAGTTTCCAACATGATAGCAGGCCCCATCTGCTGGTCTCTCCTCCTTAAGCAGCAGCTATACAACTCACTGCCCAAGCCAATGAAGCAGCGAGGCAGGTTTAGCCGGATGCACGTCAAGTATCACTCAATTTCCACCACATTTTTTTCCCCCCTATCTCCCACCTCTTCTGGGCTGCCCCACGTACATCTGCTCCAGCCCAAGAAAGGAGGTTCAGCTGAGCAGTCCCACTGAAATCCGTGGGACTTCTGCTGACAGGTTGTGTTTGCCAAGTATCGTCCTTTGCGAGATAGACAAGGTTGCTCCCATATTTGCAGGGAAGACCTAAGAGTAGGCACAGAAGTACTCTCTTCTGGCCAATCTCCTGATTATTCACAGGAAAGACCTGGGCACATCACTTCAGCCTTTCCACCAGCACCCACACTGGAACATGCTTTTCTCCCTGATGGGTAGAAGCAGGGTGATGCCAACCTGTGGAGGGATAACATAGTCCGCAACATCCCACAGCCTCTCCCCCAGCTCTGAGGTGTTGGTGAAGGCCACCCCCTTCAGCTTGGTGATGACAGAGCTCTGGAGGGACGTGTCTGTGTCCTGATAGCCTTTCTTGACAACAAACACCCACCTGCAAAGAACACAGCAGGCAGCAGCATTAGCAAGTAACATCAGAAAACAGGTTAGCTTGAGGTTTACACTAAGGCCAAACACTGTTCAAGAGCAGATCAAAATATTCGAATAACACCAAACCCTCTGTAACTACTACTGCGGGTTCAGAATGAAGTGGTCACAAGCTGCTCTTATCTACTGTATGCCAAGGACCAAGACCACCTGCACAGTGAAAGGTGTAGAAACTGGTTAGTGGGTGTAAAACCAAGCCTCCCGCCTCCACATCCTGTGCTATACTCAGTGACCTTGGTGGGACGAGGGGAGAGCAGGGCTCTGTGCTCCTCAAGGTGAAAAATAACAAAAGCTTTTGCAAGTTGCAGTGAAAAATGTGGTTGGTTTCACAAGTGAATGATTCAACCCCATTTTAACACCTTGCTGTTATGCTATGAGCCCACCAACAGGTCACAACTGGGGAGATGCTTTGCAAGCAGGAGAGCTGAATGTTGCTAACTGAGATCTGCAGGGAGTGTTCTCAGCTGGATATGGGATCTGTTGTAAGCCAGTGCAATGCTAACAACGTGACTGCACCCAGGGCTGTGCTCTGGGCTTCTCAAAAGCACATCTGGAAGAGCTGCTTCCTCTCTGAACAGCCCGCGGAAGGGCTTCACTCACTTCTTCCCACTGGAAGCAGCGAGAACTCCCTGTTATAGGGTGAAGGCCTCTCTGGGTTAAATGAAATGTCTCCTGTTTCTGCACAGTATTGTCAAAATCACCTACCAAGACAACGAATCACCAAGACCCTTGAAGAAGCTAACGGTGCTGGGGCAGGTTTTGAGGGAGGGACGCAGGCTGCAGCTGCTGGCACAGCTCCCCTTTGCAGTGCACAGCCCCGGGCTGCAGCATCCCAGCAAGCACAAGCAGCCATCTCCGGGGCTGAGCAGCACTGACACAGGCTGTGCCTGACAAGCCTGAGTAATAACATTCACCACCCGGTTTTTCCAACAACATTCTTCTTCTCTCCTAGGAAAGCTTAACGAGAGACTCTGGAGTGTCCCTCAGTGAATCTGGGAGGGAACAGCAGCCACATGCAATCAGTCCAGATGGGCTGGATGAGCACAGCTCCTGAGCCAGCCTCCGAACAGGTACAGGTACAGAGCCGAGCAGCCAGGCAGCAGGCTAACACAAACCACCTCTGGGACAAAGCTGCAAGCCCCAGCCCCAGAGGAGGCACCGCAGGCACCGGCGGTGACAGTGCCAAAGGTCTGCAGAAGGCAACGTGTGCCTGGGAAAGAAAACAGCCTGTATGGCCCAGGCAGTCTCTGAATATTCACAGTCATTCCTGCTCTGTCCCTCCTGAATGGAGGACGTGTGCTCAGCAACCTTATCTGCAGCACTCCTCCTTCAGCAGCTAATACATACCAGAGTGCTGAGGCTCCATCTCTGTCCTGCTAAGTAAAGCTCTGAAACTGTACACCTTTCTATAAATAAAGCCAGCATGCCAAAATGACCCTGCTATATTTAATCGATGAAAACATGAGGTGAAAGAAAGGTGAGGGGACCCAAAAGCACAGACAGTGAGGGTGAGGCTTATGAATCACATTCTGAAAAGCCTCAGAAATGCAAAAAGCAACATCAGAGGTTTCACGAAGGCTGGATAATCCCACATCACAGCCTGCAAGCTGCAAGGAGTACGGCTGTGTTTGTTACATGTCACTTCTCCGGCAGAACTGGGCCTTTTCTGAGTGATGGTGTAGCCATCTCCATGCCCAGCTCAGAAATAAACGCAAGGCAGCTGACATTCACACTGCCTCATCCTCCACAATCCTGGCTGCTGCAGCCCACTCCCACAAAGACATTTGCCACTTTGTGCTTGGTTCCCTCCCATTTAGACTTGAGCACGTCATGCAGCCGTGCAGACAAGCCAGGTTTGTCCCAAGACTCAGCAACCATGGCCCTAAATGCTATTGTCTCCAGTGAGTCAAGTATTAAGGTTTGGCAGCTTTCCTACCAAATACAGAAATAAAGGCTTAAATAATGCAGTACGGAGCCCCAGTGCCATTTGCTCTATTTTTAACACTGCACTAATCGGGAAGGTAGAGATGAATCTAGCAATCCCTAGCAGGTGAAAAATCAGGTATGAGTTCATTAGACATTACAAAACAGCAGTGTTATAAATAAACCTAACTATCTGCACTGCCACAGCGAGCTGTCGCTGTATGCAGAGCGCCCTGCATCAATCTTCCTCCCTGCACAGCAAGCAAAGGCAACCACAGCAGCACATCACACACAGAGCAATCCTTACCCCACCAGGTAAGCCAGGATGGAGAGCTGCACCACTCGGTAGAGAATCCCCACCTTCTTGTTCTTTGCAATGACGTATTTCTCCGTTTTATAATCAAAAAGCGAGAGGAACAAACCCTTCCAAGCCACCTGCCCCATCCTCCCAGCTCGCTCCCCACCGGTGGCTGAGGCAGGGAGCAGCGTTTGCCGCTTGCGTTACCCACACGTGCTCTGCATGGCAACCTGACACACCAACCCCTCCGAGCGAGAGGCTGATCTCCTCCCTCCTGTCAGCTGCTCGCTGGCAGCAGCGCTCAGGTTCGAAACTGGCAGCTGCACTAACACGATATCTTCCCCTGGCTGCTTTCCAGATGAGTTATTCTCTGGGGAAGCCCCCACCTCGGTGTTGCTCCTGCGTTTCATTTCTCTCCCCCCCCCCCCCCAGTTGGCCCAGTTGGCAGGTGTTTATAATGACACCACGTTAAGGCATTCAAGGTGACAGAGCCACAGTGTCTCCCTGGTAAGAATTAAAGCCTGCCTTCAGCCTTCACATGGTGGCAAAACACCTGGTTAAGTTTTTAATTTCTTAAGCATTTGCATGAGCAATGAGAGCTTGGGTCCCTAACAGCCACCCAAAATACTTGCCTGGCTACTGCATCATCCCACAAAACAAACAAACAAACAAAACAATTTAAGAAACTAATAAATTCTGCATGTAATTAAGGGATCAATCACCATCGAGTCTCATCCAAATGCACAGCGAGTGCTGAGCTAGGTGCATTTAGGTACAAAACATACCTTCTGATGCAATACCAAAGGGAGAGGAATGGATTTTGTCCTCACTGAGATGAGAGTTGTTTACTAGCCAGTAGTACAAGAGATGATTCCTAATCAAGGACATGAAACGACTATTATTTAACCAAGGAGGGAGGATACAGAATGAGCTTTGAGGAGGAAAATGAAGTTAGCCAGCATCTTCCAGCATCTGAGCTAAAGGAGCTGACCTTCCTCACCAAGAGAAGCTCCAGCAGCAAGCTGGGACCTGAACTAGAGCGTGCCCACTCCATGGGGATCCCACACACGTGCACTGATGGGAGATGTCTCCCAGGGGCTGCTCCAGGTCGGGACTGCCCAGAGGCTGCATCTATTACAAGGTGTTTGTCAGAGAAATGAGGTGTGTATCAGGCATAAACTGCAGGGCTTACTGCATTCATGCACAAGCACCTAATTAGCTCACACCTGAGCACTCAATTAGCTCAGGGAGCTCAGTCAGGACCAGAAAGGCTCTCGAGATTTCACAGCAGGCACCTGTGATACGCACCTGGACAGAGGTCAGGAGAGGGGGTCACAGCCACCCGCTGGATGTGCACAACTGCCACGTTATCGAGGCTGCGGACAGTGCAGCGAGCTGAGCTGCTCCAGCACACACACGTCCTCCCTGAGCAACTCTTTTCCTAGGGAGAAGCATTTCTCAAGATCCCAGGTTTTATGGAATTGTAGAAATTTTCCCTTTCATTCTCCTTAAAATCTGTATCAAACTTACACAGATGGATCAGACGTTTAGTGAATGTGTGCCAAGATTGCTCCAAATCACAAGAGAATCACGAACAGTTTAATAATGAATATCCTCAAAATACCTCATTTTGTCCCTCATCCTACAGCCATCCCTAGAGTTTCCTACCACAAAGTGAAAGAAACCTTTCTCCAGCAACTGCAAAACTAGATCAGAAATCTGCCCGTGAGCTCTTTTTAACCCAGAGGCTGCTGCTCTCCTCTATTGCCAGCCCCATGGCTTGAGATCATTTCAGCACCCGGCTCTTCCCCAAGGAGTCTCCTGGGCGACACACAAGCTGCTGAGGGACACCCACGGGCACCCTCTGAACTCTGCCTTCTGGCTCAGGGTTAGCCCAAACCCCCCTCCCAAACTTTGCAGCCACCCTTCAGCCTCAGCAGAGGCAAGAGGCTGCTCTTGCTCACCTCCTGCTCACCCGGACCCCTCCTTTCCCTATCTGCTCCCTCCACATGGGCAGTATCTTTCTGCCTCGCACCACCAATCTCACAAAACATGTTTTTTGCTTCCCAAGCTCCTCCTGGAGCCCTCTTTCTCACTCAAGAGTTCATGGGTTCCCATTTCCTCAAATAGTGGTTGATGACTGTATCTACTCCTCTTTACCTGCAGACCAGACTGTCACTACTGGCAGTTTCAGAGATCCTCTCTGTGAAAGCCTGAAGCACAAACAAAAACTCTTCCAACATCTAATAACCCAAGGAAATAAAAATCTCCAAAAACACACACTTCTGCAGGGAGGAAGGAGGCCACAGCAGTCACTGGGGCCAGAAACAAGTACGGAAGAAATGCAGGCTGAAGGAGCCAGCACCTGACCTTCTGCTCACCTGCTCCTAAATCAGACAAGTCCACAAGCACAAGCCACCCAGCAGCACACCCCGTGTCTCAGGGCTACGTGCCATTGGCTCATGACTGCTTCCAGCACTGCTCCTGTTGCACTAAGAGTATTCAAAGTCATGAACAAAGAAAGTATTGGATCAGTGAAGACAAGCCAGCCCTTGGTGCTGTCCAGAGACCCCTCTCTCCATCCTCATCTTCCCTGGAGGCACATCCTTATCTGCCTGGGTGACTGCACATGCTAAGAGTTAAATAGTGTGTTGCCTCCTGGCCTGGTTTAACTCAGTGGCACAGACATAGGTCTGCTATGAGTTTTTGCAATTACTTTCCAGGTTAATTAATCTGAGAATGGATTTACACAGGTTAGAAAAAATGCTGCTTAGAGAGAAAAGTGTTCCTGTTACAGGCGTAACCTGAAGATGTCAACCACACTTGATCACTAATGAAAAAGAGCATGAAAAAATGACTTTTTTTTCTTTTTTTTTAGAGCCATCAAGTAGAAGCAGAGTTGCAACTGCTCTTTTTGAACACGAAGTTTCAATTTTTATCAGATGCACCTGAGAATATTCTGAACGTTACTTGACACAGGAAAAGACTTCTGCTGACAACAGTGCTGCTGGCATGCTCTTGCAGTTATTGATTTCATCACCTTGTAGTTCTCACGACCTTATTTTTTTGTTGCTTGGAAAGCAAGATGACTGGCGTGTTTCTCAAAGTATCCATGGGCTGTTCAAACAAGCAGCTTCATGAAGCAGGGAGTAAATAACTTAAAATCTAACCATCAGTTACAGACAAAGAAAAGCAGTTTCTCTGTGTCCTTCTCAAGGGACTCAGGCTGGATCTCTTCTGCAAGATATCTCCCTTCTTGAGTCCAACATCTTGGACTCTATTGGACTTCCATTTCCCATGGAAAAACAAACAGTTCTGCTCCTTTCCCATGAGGGCTATTTACTCAGTCTGGAGATTCTCACAGGGAGGATTTATCCTCCACTACTGAAACTCTCACGTTCTCTCTCTTTTTATTCCTGACACACACCTGCATGTAACTCGTTGTACTGCTGTCACTAATTATTCCCATTATTCACATGTAGGTATAAGATACATCTCTTGTCTGCCCAGACTGCTACTCATCTGTATTCCTCTCCATCTGCCGGTAGCACTTTGGTGTTAATCCAACCCACAGCTGATTTCAGTCCAGTCATGAGCCCGTAAAGGCCATGTAAAGGGACTGTGGAAATTAAACTTTAGACCCCTGCCCTGACATAGTGACATTCAAAACGTACCAAGGTCACATCTGTCTCTTTATGGCATTGTAGGTTAGAAACATTTCACATTCCACCCAGTAACATGGTCTAGTGCTACCTTTAAGTGACGCCCAAAAGGGACCACACATTTTCCAAACAATAGCAGACAACCCTGACCAGTACAGACCTCAAGTGCCTGTTGGAGGTACCCATTTTAGGCACTTGTCTTGTTCTCTTTCAGTTCCAAGTGATCATTCTCTAGGCATTACTGCTCTCTGCGATCCCCAATCCACCCTTTACTGGGCTATCAAGTGCAACAGAAAGCATCAGCTCCCAACTGAATGACAGCTGAGTCACAAAACACTCAGACATTTCTGAAGCACTGAATATGCTCCTGCAGCAAATGCCTGAGCAATGCAGATGCATCATCCAGAGAGGCGCCAGAGCAGCTACTGAAATAGAAAGGAGGCAAGGAGCAGAGGACGTAAATAAGAGATAAACTATTTTGGCAAGGAAATGAACAGTGGAAAAGGGAGAAGTCAGCTCTCCGTTAACATTTTGTTTTTCTTTCTCACAGTAATCATACCTTTAGGTCAACATCTAAGGAAAACAAGGGCAAGAGTTCAGCAGGTTGAAAGAGGAAACTGCTTCTAAACCACAGCACATGCACATTGAAGCACAGGAAATCAGTAACATCAGCCTGCATTCTGAAAATGAGTTTGAGAATAAAGAAGCGTGCAACCTGCAGTGAAAAATGTTCCATTCAACTTCCTTTTTAATACTTGCTGTGACTTTGCAGTGTAAATAAGAAATAGGTTACTACTTGCCAGTGAAAAATTGACAGAAATCAGCCTCAATATATGTCCTTGTAACTGGCACTTGTGCACACCCAGCCACAATGGAAAATGAAATCTTTCAGGAGTTACTAGAAAAACATACAGATCTTTTCTTTTTTTTTTTTTTTTTTTCCCTCCCCTCACTTTAGGAAGAATATTATTTGCCAGAGGCTTGTAGAAAGGTAATGTGTGGAAGAATCTTTCTGTCATTATCCACAGAAGAATCCAAACCTGTCTGTAGAGCTGAAAAATGGAAGCCTGATGGAGTTCTAGAATATATTGTCTCTTTCATTCAGCTCATTGCTTCCAGAAGAATTTTCCAGGTTGCTCTCCCAGCTCTTGAAAATCCTACATAGCGTACGGGAATTCTTGTTATCATCAGCTGTCGTTTTCATTCACTCCTCTCTCCCAGCCTGAGAAGTGAAAGTGCTTGAGGAATAGGACCAAAGAGAGAAAGAAAAATACACCATATCTAATGAAAGTAACCCATCATGCCCTGTCCTGTGAGACAGCTAGCACTCTCAGATAACAGAAATTTAGTAAAAATGCACATAAACCATTGGTGGGACATTGAGCGCAATGACAGCTGGAATGGCAGTGTTACACAGTGCTATGCTGTAATTTTCAGCTTCTAAAGTCAGCCCATAAAAGCATCATTAGGGAGTAAGAGGAGAATGTTAAATCGAAGGCCTGAAAGACAAATGTTTTTAATGAAATGTGTACTCCTAAACATGCCTGACCGACCACCTTTTTGCTTCTTTGTCAAGGTGCATCATCCCTGGCCTGGCAGGGTATGAACAGGTCCTGGCTGGAGAGCTGTTAGCAGAGGCTGCCTGCCTTGCAGCCAGTGCTGGGGAGAAACCTTCATCCGCTTTGGCCAGCGGAGAATTTCATCACGTAAAGACCCAGAAAGCCGAGACTGAGGCCTCTGCCCTTCCCTCTCTGGAATTACCAACTGGCAATTCTTTCCAGCTGTAGGAAAACAAAACATTCGCGGTACTTAGACTTGACCCACATAGGAAAAGGTTCCAACAGCAACCCCCTCAGCCAACCAGCCCGGCACCTGACCTTGCCTTAGCTCTGGAGGCTGATGGTGCTCTAAGCCCTTACCTGCACAGCTGATGTGTCCCACGCACGCTCAGACAACAGAGCCACAGCACAGGGAGCAGCGGAGCACGGACATACTGGAGCTGCTCTGGCCAAGCTGGCAGTGTCGAAGCAACCCGCTAGCAGCTGCACAGCTCCATTCCAGCTTATCCATCCTGTTATAATAAGAGACAGGAAATTTCTTTTTTGAGAGTGTAATCCAATTAACCTCCAAGTAAATCTGCCCCAACAGGCTCTCAGGCCTAACAAAGCACTTCATTGCTCCTATCTGATGCTCTTTTACGTCAGCACCCAGCGCTTAATGAAGAACTACTTAAGCCCTTTTTCTGATAAGCTTTCCTGAAGAGCAGACTTCCATTTTACTTACTCCTGCTAACCACCACGCTGTCTGCACTCCCAGAGTCCAATACATGAACCTGCCAGCTTCTGACCACATGGAAGGAATTATACCCCAAGGTTTGTGAATCTTCCTGGCATATGAGAAAGACAGAAGCAGCTGATATCACTCCTGATTAAAACAGCATTACGAAATGTATCCATCCTCCCCTTCAAGTTAAAAAATAAAAAGCTACCTCAGATGCAGCAATTCTTGTCAGCCAACACCCACTGTCACACCTCCTACTCCTTGGCTATATACCACAGCAAAAAATAGCCAGAATCTGTCAGGCTGAGCTGACCTACTAGACGATAATGTTCAAACCTGGAATGATTTAGAGCCAGGACCAAAGCTAAGACAGATGGTGTGATGGGGATGGGTGATCAGCACTCTTCTGTACATGTGTGTGATGTACAAAGGTCAGTCATTAATGACCCTCACAGCTCAGAGGCCTCCCAGTTGTCTGCAGCAGCTTCTCCACCCATCACACCTGGACCCCAAACATTCTGCTAATGCGTGAGGCTGGCAATTAATGACTCCAAAAGTGTCACTTGCAAATCTTCTGTCATCCAGGGAGATGGCATAACTGTGCCACTGTCCAAGTGCACTAAAGTAAGGCCTATGCAGCAGGGCCACAATGTTGACAAGGCTTTTGCACAGGGGATTTTATTCAAAACGCAAATCACAAATAAATTTAGAAGCAGACACAGCAAGACTTCCATGGAAACAGCACAAAAACCCAGCTGTGGCTTGGATGACTGAAAAATCTTGGCCGTCTTCACTAATCCCTTAAGTGCCATCCAATTACTGCAAATGTGTTTGGCATCTACTACAGCAATTGTGAAGAATTAAATGATCGAATGGCACTCATCGGAAATTACAAGTCACAGAACACTGTAATGCATTTACGAAAAAACATCTAAAAAGGAAAATAGCATAACCCACTGCAAGAACTGACCTCTTTGAGAGCCTTAAGGGACAACAAAAGGAATCTGAGTAATGAGGGATAGTTAATTCAGAGAAAAACCTAGAAGAAGAAGAAGAAAAAAAAATGAAGAAGAGAGAGTATAACAAGATTGGCTGAAGGAGCTGGGCTTGTTTAGCCTCAAGAAGATAAAAGTCTTCTTGCAACTCCTTATTCTTAGCTCAAACGTATACAATTAACAATCTTTCCTAAGGGAAAGTAATCAAAAAACTACCAACAGTTTTTTTTTTTCTGTGCAAAATCTTGCGAAGTGTGATCTGACTGTAGAGATCTCTAGGTGCTTCAGAACAGATAGGACTTTGGTATGGAACGGTGAAGGTCTGGTAGGGAGGATGGGCTAGATGGCTCCTAGGGAGACTGGCAGCAAAAGCACAGCTGCTGGTATATCACAGTCCTTTCACAACAGCACAGCTATCTGTCCCAAGTGTTGCTCGGTACAAGACCTGTCTAGAGCTGTGGAAAAAAACAGACAACAAATTTTCTTCTCCTAAGAAAAGCCAACATGGCCCACAACTTAAAAATAAATTAGTAAGTGAATAAATAAGGAAGCTATGAAAAAGTAGGTGGCTTCTTTATAATGCTACCACCTCAGTCACTCAGCTGCTTGCTTGCCTGAAGCCCTTCAAAGGCATTCTCTCTCCACTCAGCATATTCTGCTTTTCATGTACTTAAGGCCTCATCGAAGTCCATTCACTCAGGAACATGCAGACTGTTCTACCAAAACATAGACTGAAAGATGGACAGTAGCTCCAGAGACCTGCAATGCTACCTGGGAAATGGTACGACAAAATACACAAATTTTTAACCATGAAGTGTTATACACAGGCAGGGGTCTTTTGAAATAATTTATTAAAAAAAATAAAAATATTAAATTAAAAAAAAGGAGTAACAGTTAGGGGGTACAGTAAAGCCATTTGGACCAGACAAAGCACATTCTTTCCAAATGGTACAGAGCTGTTATCAAAAAAAAAAAAAACTGCAATAAGTGGTTCTTTGATTCAGATGAGACTTTCTTTTCTCAACTCTCTCCTAGTTAGTCTCAAATCCCTGACAGTTGTAAACAGATTTGGAGTGACTCACACTTTGTATGCAGCTCCAAGGAACTCTACAATCAGCCAGAGAGAAAAAATCAGGAAAGAATGGCTGCTGCTGTTGACTGAGCTGGATGACAGCACGAATTCTCACCACCTCTCTCTCTCTTGCACAGCTGAAACTGACATGGGGGCCTTACACTCCTCAGCTAATACCTTGCTCTGGTTGTTTTCTCTTTTGCGCTAAGCAAGCAGGCCAGTGCACTTAGCACCTTTAACTTCCACCTGTTTGGCAGCCAAATTTAGAGGTGGGACATATCCAGAGTTGTACAGCCTGCAGAATGCCTAACACATCATGAAGGTGATCTCTGTAATAGCTTTGAAGAGATATATTAATAGTACTATCCAAGTACTAAACACAAATTATACAAGGAAACTTAAAGGCAGACCACAGCTTGTTAACTTTAGCTTTCCATCAGGCAATACTGGTTAAGCCAAAAGAGATAGCAAACAGTTTGCCTTCTGAAGATCCGGACAAAAATCTGTGTTTATTCTACTGCTGTGTGTAAATACATATCAGATTTGTGAGGTTTTTGGTTAGCCAAACATGAGAGAAAAACCCAAGAGGAGACCTTTCATACAGGAAGAGACTGTCTAAATTGGTAATAAGGCCCATAATGCAAATTTTTATTTGTGACCATATCAGGATCTGAAAGCAACTGACAATGCAAAACCAGAAACGACCCTGTAAAGTACAAAATTCAAATCACGACATATACACTTCTCATTCCAAGAACCAGAGATATCAAGGAACATACTCTACTGTATTAAAATAGACAAATATATATATATATTCTCATATATAAGTATATACACTTATATGCAAAATGCTCGTCTCTGCATTTTCATTAGCAATAGCAGAATAGGAAGCTTCCACTAATCTATTTCTATTTTAATCTATTCAGAAGCTACTCAGTATTAAAATCATTTTAAGAACCACTCAGCATCACAATTAAGACTATAATCCAATATAACAGGCTCCAAGCTGATTTTTTCCTAGCATTTCTACATTAAAGCAAAATATGTCATGGGGAGTCTAGTTTATCAACGCCAGACAGCCCTTCTATGATGAGTGGTGAGCTCAAATTAAACAAGCACGCAACTAGATTGCCCAAAAGCGCAGGGCCCCTATGGTCAGAACAGGAACTTGGAGGAGTCCCAAAGTCTGGAGTCCTATAGATCTACCCCAGCTCAGGGAACAAGAATCATTTTGCATCTTAGCCAGACTTTGACTCTGGTATTTCCAAAAAGATGGTGACAGAATGCAGAGGGTTCTACTTTGGCCAGCTTAGTCTTGTGCAGGAAGTATCTTCTTGCTGTTATCTTCTTGCTCCATCATGATCTTGTATTTTCTTTTGAAAAAGCCAAACTGAGAGAAACAAACAAACAAACAAACAAACAAACAAAAAACTTAAGTCTTTGTGAATGCATTATTTTTTCCCTTTTCTTAAAAAGAAAATTCCAAGTTTTTCCCTGTCAGAGTCGCAGTAAGTGAATGAATAAATGCAGGATGCAACCCAGGTATGACTTCTTACAGAGTTATAAGCCTAAAGGCTGACATTGTTCAAAACTCTTCAGAACATCTATAAACACCTCAAAACATCCAAGCATTCGGTAAAGTACTTCAAAACAGGTCTTTAGAGGCTACACTGCAATGCTCAAAATAGCTCAAAATGTAAGACTGATGTCTTACAACAGTAAGTGGCAGAGGTCTTTCAATGAGCATTTGAAAAAAACTGTTTTCATACTTGGAGAAATCTTAAAAGCATGCATGCATCTTACAAAAAGATTTCTGTTTTGTTGTGTGTGCGTGAAGGATACCCACCTTCCAGAGAAGCAGAATAATGAACAACAGCACGAGAAGTCCACCAATAGAGCTTTGTATGACAATAGGTACAGGATCAAACACTTCCTCTTTCAGGAAGATAAGAGTTATCTGAAACAGAATCAAGGCCAAATTATCACATACTGAAGCCCGGTTATCTTTTTCTCATCAGCTTTTAACTGAGAAAGCTATTTAGTTTGAGCTAGCATTCAAACTTTAAACTCTATGCTAGATGCCCCATTAATCTACCTCTGCAGATGCTTTGTAATGCAATATTAAATTTTGTTTTGTTTTGTTTTGTTTTATGGTTTTTATTATTCCAAGACTAGTCAAGGGAATTAAATTTACTAAGTCTTCATTATGAGTTTACAGCGATTACAACAGTCACCAGTGACAATTTTCAGAATAAAAACCATGACTTTCCAAGGGAGAGAGGACGATTATTCATGTCGAAATCCTTGAGAAGACAAGAGGTCTCTGTATTAGCCAGACATGTTAGAGGATAAACAGAGTTCCACATAGAACTTCTCAGATTGTTGATCTGCACTAGCAAATATCCTCCCTTTGTTTTCATCCTATCATCAAAACCTGATTTTACTAAATTCAATAGCGGAAAAGCTATTTGCTTTAAAGGGCCCAGGATTTAATTCTGGAGACATCATTGGTTCTCTGGGTTCAGCAAAACCATCTGGATTTGTCACTTGTTACTGCCCCTCAAAAAGGAACAAGCTGCCTGCACAATGCTCAGATACCTCAGTATTATGTTCCTCTTCTCTCAGCCCCTGATATAGTTGCCTGTCGAAGGTGATTTTTGCAGGGATCAGGAGGTCAATTCTTCTTTTCAAGAACTATGGAGTAAGAAGTAGAAGGCACAAAACATGAGTTACTTTTCAGTCTTGTCTGGAGGGAAAAAAAAAGTGTCACATGTTGCAACAGCAAATCCTTCTTCAGACTGCAAGAACTACCCTGTGTAGTGCTGCCACCAAGCTGAATACTGCGTACATCTCCTTCCATGCGACTATCAGTAATGAGAAATTGTCTAGACCAAACCTTGTGGTATTGGAACAATCATTTCACGGGCAGCAATTTCTGAAGGAAGTAAGGAGAATGCAGCAGCTCTTCTAAGAGCCAAGTGCCTCCTGGGAGGCTCTGCCATGAATAAAACATCACTTTTGCTCCACATGGTCAGAAAATAGCATCATACGCAGAAGAGCAAAATCTCTGCTGGGATGCAGAATAAATCCTTGCATGAAACCTCTGGCAGCTAGCAGATTTTAGCAAACAAACCCAGAGAAGTGTGGTCTTTCGCATATACCTGGTCTGCGTTAATTAAGGACAATTCAGCTGCCACGGTGATGTTTTCATTATCTGCTTGGATGGAACAATACACACACTGATACTTCACGTCCTGAGTGACCTGCAACGACAGGGATGTCAACCACGGGTAAACTCCCTGGATGCCACGGGAACCCACCCTGTCACCTTGTGGTAAACTGCTGCAACAGCAGCAGGGACCAACCTGGCTCACCTCTAGTTCTGTGCTGTTGGAATAGTCCCTTAGATGAAGCACCAGTTCATCGCTGATTCTGCACTCTGTTGTACCCTGAAATTGAACAGTTACAGCTCAGTGCCTTGACCACGATGCCAATGCATGTACAGAGCGGTGTGGTAGCGCTGCAAAGGCCGGGACAGCCCCAGCCCAGAGGAAAGCCCCAACCCAGAGGAATCACGGAATCATTAAGGTTGGAAAAGACCTTCAAGATCATCTGGTCCAACCATTCCCCTATCACCAATACCACCCACTGAACCACGTCCCCAAGCACCATGTCCAACCTTTCCGTATACACCCCCAGGGCTGGTGACCCAACACCTCCCTGGGCAACCTATTCCAATGCCTGACTGCTCTTTCTGAGAAGAAATGTCTCCTAATTTCCAACTTGAACCTCTCCTGATGCAACTTGAGGCCATTCCCTCTACTCCTATCACTGATTATCTCAGCCCTGATGAGGCCACACGTGGAGTGCTGTGTCCAGTTGTGGGCTTCCTGGTACAAGAAGGCCATGGAACTACTGGAGTGAGCTCAGATGAGAGCTAAAATGATTAGATGACTGGAGCACCTGTTGTACAAGAACAGGCTGTTGTACCAGGCCTGTTTACCCTGGGAAAGGGAAGACTGAGTGGAGACCATGTCAATATACATAAAGATCTGAAGGGAGTGTGTTGAGAGGATGCAGCTGGACTCCTTTCAGTTGTGCCTGGTGACAGGACGAGATGCAAGAGGCACAAACAGGAGGTTCTGGCTCAATATGAGGGGCTCACTTTGCTGTGAGGGGGACAGAGCGCTGGGACAGGCTGCCCAGAGAGGCTGCAGATTCTCCTCTGGAGAAATCCAAGCCCCGCTGGACACCACCCTTCGCGAGGTGCTCGGGGCGATCCCTCTCACAACACGGGGCACTGACCACTTCCTCTCCCCGCCTCCATTCCACCGTCGGCCATTTTGAGCCTGTGCCCGCCCCGCCCCGCCCCGCTCCCGCCCGCCGCAGTCTCGCGAGGCCCCGTTTGAAACGGCGGCGGGCGGGCGGGCGGGCTCGGCGGCTCCCCTCAGGCAGGCCCGGCCCGGCCCGGCCATGCCGCTGCAGCCGCGGCTCCTCCGCACGTACTCGCGGCGCGGCGGCCACCTCCGCCCGCTGCCTCAGCCCTCCCGCTGGATTTCGCCGCCTCAGGACCGCAGGCGGCTCTTCAGCTCCACCTCGGCCGGCTCCAGCTCCGCTTGCTCCAGCGCCCTCTCCGCCGCTTCGGACGACCCCGATTTCTCTCCGCCCGGCAAACGCCGCCGGCAGCCGCTGGGTGAGCGCCCCGCCCGGGCTCGGTGTCTGCGGAGCCGGCGCGGCGCCGCCACCCAGGAGAAGGATGGGAAGGAGAACCGGCCGCCCGCCCTCAGCTCCCCGTCGCCTTCCCCGCTGCCTCCCCGCGCCGCCCGCCGCCGCCAGGGGCCGTCCCGCGGGGCTCGGCGCCCCCTGCTCTGCAGCACCCCGCAGTGGGCGCCCCGCCGGAGCCGCCGCACCCCGCCGGCCGAGCTGAGACTGGAGGGGGGCGGCTCGGGGCTGCAGGGCAGCCTGGAGCTCTTCTCGTCACCCGGAGGGGGGCAGGATGCCTCGCTCGGCAGCGAGCCCGGCACGCCCGAGTCGTTGAGGGGAGAGGCGGAGGTGGAGGCGTCGCCACAAAGGGTCGGCAGGGTTCTGAGGGCGTCCGTGAGGGGAGCCCTGTTCCTGCAGCAAAGCACAAGTGTTCCTCCCGCTCGCGGTGAGCCCCTGCACTCCACCCCCTGTGGTGGTGGCAGGGCCGAAGAGCCAGGCGATGATGTAAAGGGAGGTTCAGCAGAAGGAAGCCTGAGCGCTCAGGGAGGGAAAACCAAGCTCCAGTCAACACCGGTGGTGGTCTTGAACCGTCAGGAAGTGCCGCTGTGGCTGATGAGCATGAAAGCTGACAAGAAGGCAGGTGCTGAACCTTCCTGCCAGAAGCCAGCGTCACCTTTAGGCCCTCAAGGAATGGTGGAGTATAAAAACAAACGCACCAAGGTCGGTTCTGCAGAGGGAAGTGCCTGTAGAAGAGCTTGCATCAGTGGCTTCAGTGCCAGTCGGTGGGATAGACAAATGAGGCTCTGTCCCCAAAGACTCAAAAATAAGAGACAGCAGCAGGCTAATAACTCCTTTTTCAGACCCCAACTAAGACCAAAAGGAAGGAAGAAGGGTGGTCGGGAAATATCTGTAGATACAAGAGACAACGATTGTTCATTCCTCAATAACTCCTATGCCTGGGGTAGACTTCGAGCATCTTTGTCCTTCCATAAGAAAAAGAAAGTTACTGCAGACGAGTGTTCCTACAATAGCATCCTTTGTACCCCTTCTGTGAATTCCGAGGTTACAGGGCACCAAGCAACCCCAAATTCTAGTATGGCTCAGTACTGTGCTTTATCTGCTTCCTCCATGATACTGCTGGTCCCCAGGAATGCCTGTTCAGGCCTGGAGGTAATGCTTACAGATGCAGAGAAGGTTTTGGGGGAATGCCAGCAGGAGAGACCTATCACTTTTGAGGAATGCATTCCTTTAGATAAGATGAAAGATTGCAAGAAAATTGGAGAAGGGGTGTTCGGAGAGGTTTTCCAGATTGACAGTAATAGAGGACCTGTGGCCTTAAAAATAATTCCCATTGAGGGGACTGAAAGAGTGAATGGTGAAGCTCAAAAAAGCTTTGGAGAGATTCTACCAGAGATAATAATTTCAAAGGAACTCAGTCTTCTGTCTGAAGAGTCTGTGAACAGGACTGTAGGGTTTGTTAGCTTGTACTCTGTGCACTGTGTTCAAGGGGCCTATCCTAAGTATCTCTTAGAAGCTTGGGACAAATATGATAAAGTAACAGGATCAGAAAATGATCGGCCAGACCTTTTTGGGAAAGAGCAACTCTTCATGGTTCTGGAGTTTGAATTTGGAGGCAGTGACTTGGAGAACATGAGAAAAAGATTGAATTCGGTGGCTTCAGCAAAAAGCATTTTGCACCAGGTGACTGCTTCCCTGGCTGTGGCAGAACAGGAACTGCACTTTGAGCACAGAGACTTACACTGGGGGAATGTGCTGGTAAAGAAAACAGATGTCAAAGAGCTTAATTATGTGTTAAATGGGACGACGTGCACAATCCCCACACGTGGGATCCATGTCAACATCATAGATTATACCTTGTCTCGGCTGGAGAAAGATGGGTTAACTGTATTTTGTGACCTTTCAACTGACGAAGAGCTGTTCCAAGGCACGGGAGACTACCAGTTTGATATCTACAGGCAAATGAAAGCAGAGAACTCCAACAGCTGGACTGACTATCATCCACACAGCAATGTCCTCTGGTTGCACTATTTGTCAGATAAACTTTTGAAAGATGTGGTTTACAAGAAAAAAGAATCAAATTCTGTCTTGAGAAAAATAAAGCAGCAGCTCATTAAGTTCCATAAAGAAGTATTGACCTTTGGGTCTGCCAGTGAAGTTTTGCATAGCAGCAGCCTCTTCCAGTGAGTAAAGGAGCACAATGCTTCCAAGAACTAAGTCACTGATGCCCCTTTCTCCTTTGTCTTTTTTCTCTATGGTCTTTTTAAATGTTGACATGATGAAGAAATGTTACAATCAGTTACCAGTATGAAAAATGTGTAAAAATGCACAAAAAAAGCCACCTGCTTTAAGATGTTTCCATATGTACTTTTTTGAGGGGTGAGGGTGAAAGGGAACAGACTTGACATTGGAGGTGGGGGGAAAAGATCTCTTCAGGCTTCATGTCCTGAATTCCACTTAGATTATTAGAAGCTCTTCCCTTACTATATTTATTTCTTACAAATTAAAACAAACAAACAAAAAGATAGACAAAGGTAAATATTGTTAGCCCAGTTAGGGATAGAAAGGGAGAGAACACCTACCTTTTGACTTAGTTTTTAAAACGAACTTTTGCTCAGTTTGGCCCAACATGTACTTGGAATAATGCTATAAAATTTCCTGAAGTTTCTGTAGTGTAGTTTTTTAAAAAAAATCCTAATCTGCAATAATACAACCTTTTTTCCTCTGTAAGGGCCAGCAAAGAGGTATTGTGTTATGGGGAAAAAAACAAAAACAAAAAAAACAAAACACAAACAGGAAGTACCTGTGTTCCTGATGCATTTTTCACAGTTGCTATGTTCTGACCTTGTACAATGACAGGAAACCAAATCTGTAACTTGATGGTAGCATTAAAGCGATTTTCTCCATTTATCTACGGAAGAAAATGCACAAGGTAAGTGTTCTTTAGTCCTGATTGCAGACAGATGAGATGAACTAAATTTGAAGCTATACTTACATTAAATTTAAATTCTTTGTTTTCAAGTAGTCCTTGGCGAACGTTCATGTACATTAAAGACACTGGCCTGCAGAGGAAGATAAATTAAAACTAAGTGAACATTGAATTTAATTATTATTGAACATCAGTACATCCAATGATCCACATGCATTAAGTAATAAGGAGGTAGCATGATCAAATTTGTTAAAAAGGAATGTTAGTTACAGTCTGTATATGGGCATATATGCAGTCTATCAATTAGATGCATCCTTGAAGCAATCTTGAAGGTATTTTTAAATCAGTTAAATAGTTAAGGGTTTATATTTGACCCTAGTTATCTCCCTGCCTATGTTTTGTTGTTCCATCTTCCAGACTCTTTACTTTTGCTGTCTTATACCACAGAAAGCAACTTGACAACCTGCAATGCTTGAAACTATTAAGATGGAAATTGTGCTGGAATCCTACCAGGCATCCTCTCAACCCTTTTTTCCTCTAATTGACTAAAGTAATATAATGTAATTGAATATTCTTAAAACTTACTTGGTAAGAACTGCAGTGAACGCATATCTGACATCAAGGACATGTTTTTCAGTCAGAATGGTGGTATTTTCATTTATGCTTTAAAAGAAAAAAAAAATAATTTGATGAAACAGCTTTATTATCTGCCTGCCTTGGTTTTCTATTTCTATGGTTGCCAGATTGTGGATATTTGCTATACAAGAGGGATGGAAACACGGAATGGCAGTAACTTATGAAAGAAGGGGTGCCATCATGCTCTCCTGTGGGTTAACATACCGCAGTAATGTTGGAGTAGCCCTTCATTACTATGGATTTTGGAAGCTGCCATTGCCTTGGAATATTTCTCCACATATTCCCATTTGTGAATACGTAATAATGCCTTAATTAATCAAAATTTAAAAGCTTCTCACCTTTCAAAAAATCTGGACATTAAACTCATGTATAAACCTTTGCCTTAAAGTGTACTTGCAGTGAAGTTGCCAGAGATGAGTCCTCATTTCCTTTTTAAAAATGCTTTTTAATAAAGTGTTGTGTGCTAATCAGTCCCATTCAAGTTAATGAGAGGAATGTGACAAGAAAGGAATAGTAACTTCCCTGTATTAGAAAGCCCTGATCGAGAAAAATAACTTGAATACATCCTCATCCTGACTATTTGGAATAATAGTTCTACTTGGAACAGAGCTGGATTATGTTACTCATCTGTTTTCTCTGATAACGAAGGAGGATGTCAGAACCAAGTTTTCCAGTTTAGGAAACACAAGGTTTTAAATACATACTATACTTAAATTAGAAACTTAAGGGATATTCTATCTTTTACTGAAATAATGAAGTAAGAGCAAAGCTAAAATAATAAAGGAAAGATTTTTATATGGGTCCAAATGCTTTAGGAGATTGAAAAGGACAAGTACAATTTTGTGAAACTAGTGACAGATAAATAGTATGGATACTGAATAGGAATTACAGAATTTCTTTTACAGTGTATTTTGTGTTGAAAATAGCAATACTCACTTGGTGATATTAACAGTGATTGCAGAGTTATTTGGGAATACACTTTCATCTAATTGCCAAATCACGGAGAACATTGCCTATTTTGAGGAAAGAGAAAGATATAACAAAATATTGATTACCCTGTAAATACAGTCTTTAACTCACTAGGATACTGTTAAAACATGATGGCTAATGTATTTTCTGCTCAGCATTCCTTTCTGGAAGAGTTAAAGTGCAGGAATTTGGAAAGTCACCTGTCTTGAGAAAATGCATGTGGGTGATAAGCTGAGTTTGAAAGAAGAGATGCTATGGCCTAACTGTAAAGGTGGGGGATGCCAGCACAGCTACTCAAAGTACCATGTAGAGGAAGGGAAAAATGAAAATTATCATCTCCACTTACTGTTGTCTTCTTGAATACTGGATGCCCAATTCTGCAGTTCAAGGATATCTCCACAGAAGTGAATTGTATTGGCAGGCCACAGTGAACAGCAGGAGAGGATGGCTGCCAACAGAACAAGGATGCTCTTCAATAGCAATAAAAATAAACTGGGAAATTCAATTCTGTCTCCTCCCATAAAATGAATTAGGTGCAAGTAGCCCAATAAAAGCTTGGGAGTCTTAGATAAATCTAGTAATTCAGGCTGTATTTCTGACAACTAAAATACTGTCCCTCCCCCAACCTTTATTCAAGATTCACTTAGGTAGTAAATGAATGGGAGGCAGAGTTGTGTTTTCTTTCAGCACTGTTTTCTTTCTGCAACTAGCTGAACAGTTGTTCTGTGATCTTACCTTAGCTGTCACCTTCTTAAAATGGAGATTTTTAGGATAGTACAAGACCATAGTTGTCATGTATGAGTCATCTCCAGTGTTATTTAGTAAAAAATTCATGGACACTTCTTTAGTGTAGCCCACCACTAATTCGTTTCTAGAAGCAGAGAGAAAAATATTAGGCTTCATGTAAAAGAAGTTACATGTAATTTCTTGAAGTTTGTTTTTAAATAAGAGACCTATTTTGGTTCTGGTAATAACTCCCTTGAAGTACTTTCACACACAGGATAATGCAACAGCTCAATTAATTATTCATTATTGTTCAGGGTGTGTAGGAAAATGCTTTCTTCTTAATATTGAAAGCAGTTATCTCCAAACTTTAGGTAACATTTTTTTGTTTCTCTTTTACATCAACAGCTTTTAAACATTGTTCCAGCTGATTAATTTTCCAGTGAGTCTCCAGGGTGACTTTTTACAATGAAGTAAACAAAATGCCTTATGCACAAAGATGGCCTGTTATATGAATGCTAAATAAAAAAATCCAAGTAATACAACTACTTTGACTCACTGAATCTGACTTGTCAAAGTTAAATGAGCAGTACAGATGGTCTTGTTGCAGTCCTTCTTGTAAGGCAACTGAAAGCAAACACAGATCAAGTTAAAATTTAACAGTCCTGATTTTTCCAAGGTAGCAGGTTTAACATATCTTTACGTATACACATACATACAGGGGTCCTTCTCTGAAAATCAAAATTCCCTTGACCTCAGTTAAGGAGAAGTTGGACAAAAAGGACCCTCTAGTGATGTAGTAAGTAGTGCAGTTTGTAATTTAACTCCCAGGAAAAGTTCTGATTTCATTAGGACATAAAGTCTTCAGCAGGGGTAAGGTCTTGTTAAACAATTGCCAGTTGTTTATACCTAGATTGCCACAGGACAATAATGTTAATTTTCAGGGACAATGTGTTTTTCTTGAATAAACATTTTCATATGATACATGTATGCCATTTTATAGGCTCACTATTTTGTAGCGATGAGGTTACTTCCTTTAGCAATAGTTTTATTCAACAATAAAAATCTGTCTGTGGCTGATGTTTCTGCAGAAGTTCAGTGAAAATTAATAGTTAGCTTTGGGGTGCACAAGTAATAAGCAAAACTGACCAACAGTCATGAATCTCATGAATTATTCTTAGGATATAAATGTATCATCATAATGTCTAAGACTATGGCAACTATGGTAATTAGTGTTCATTATCACTCAGTGCTAAGTGTGATACTAACTTTTCTGTCCTACGCTTTATTGACTGCTAATTAAATATTGAATTGTGGTTTAAGACACCTATTAAGCAGCCAAAGATGCCTCTTTACAGAGCTTTGTGATTTGGATTTTAGAGTAACTGTGAAAAAGGGCCAGATTAACGTGTCCTGAACTGCAAGTGCGGAAACAGGATCTCAAACTTAGAGGTTCAGTTCATTGGGAGTTTGCAGCGTTACAACTATTGCTTTGAAACGAGTAAATCTAAACAAATTATATATGTATACCTAATTTTCATTATTTTTAAAATCCATTCACTCAAAAATTTTGTAGGTATTACTAAGTACACCATTCAAATGATGAAAAGTACTTCACAAAACATAAAACCAATCTGCCTTCTTCACATGTAGCATCTAATCTCATCTTAAACAGAGACCCAGGAGGAATGTGGTCAAAAGTAAAAGGTTGGATCCTAGAGAGGAGATTCTCTTAATAGGGTAATAGTATCTGTTTGGGGGAAACCTGGGCCTAAAGTCTACCTGGAATACAATAATGATAACTAGAAAAGCTAGCAGAGGGGAGAAGGCAACATACAAAGGCTAAGAAAAACATGATTATTATTCTTTTTAATAGTAAAGGCTTTGCATTCTGGAAAGAGAAGAGCTCTTCAGTATTTTATTACCTGAAAATGCATTTCTGATGGCTGATATTTATCAAGCACAGGAACAGCAAACTCCGTACGATCATTTTTCTCACAGAGCTCATATTTAACTCTCAGATAAACATTGGAAAAACAGTCGAAGTCACATGGCTACAAGAAAGGAAGAACATGAAACTGATAAAGTATCTGGATATTAAAATGCAAAACAGTCTTCACACATTACATCTGTTACAGCTTCTGTCATGTGGCATATTTAGGGACCTTCTGACTCAGATGTTACCTTTAGGCCACTGATTTTAATAGCCATCAGTGGACCATAAATTTGCCAAATGTTTTTTGAGGGATTTTATACATTTGGATCCCATGACATCCTCTGGGTAATGCATTCACCAATTCAGTTATACATTGTAAAAAATGTTTTCCCTTATGTTTGTTTAAATCCTTTAGAGTTTCATGACTCTCTGACAACTCTTGCAACTCTTATAAATACTTCACACAAACCCAACAGGATGACAGTTTGATTTATAGGAATACAAATCAAGATGGTACACATTCCCCTCAGCTATAAAACATGCTTAGCAAGTCTAACACCCAGAAAAACCACCCAATTATAGTAATTTTGCATTTCAAGGGATATTAATCATCATGCAGATTCCGTTAAAAATCCTCTCCTCTTAACCCTTCTTTCTGTAGTGAGTCTGACCAACATCACCTACCTGCGTGAAAAGCTGCAGCTCAGAGCATGTGTGCTCTCTGACTAAGAGCTTTCCACTTGTTGTGGTGTTCTGATCCTTAAACTGTAATCTCTTCTTTGCCTTTTTCACATCTAAGTCCACCGTGTAGAGAATATGTAACTGTGAAAACACTGGAAACACAGACAGGAATTTCTTGTGTGCTCAGAACAAAGCAATTGCAAAGCATCAGTGAATGAAGGGGAACAGAGTTCGGATCTGTAGCTCCAACATTCACAGAAGAGGAAAAAAACATGGTGATATATTTCCAACATCTTCCCACAAGCCAAGCAAAATGGAAAAGCTTTTCCAATGACCCCTACATTGCCTGCTCATGCACCGTACAAAGGATCTGAAAGTTTAGGCTGAGATACAATATGCAAGATTTTCAAAATTCTTTTTCAGATGTACCAGAAATTGTCCACAATGCCAAGTTTCTAATATGGTGTAGGACCATAGATTTTAGTCTGATCACAATTCCCATTTATTACCTTGTTGAGACACTGGTAAAGCTGAGGTTATATTGAAACACAGTTTTGCTGTAACAATGCTGCTGCTGTTCTGGAAAATTACTATTCTCTCAGGGTTGAATCTCATGCTGGTGAGAAAGTGAACAACTGGTCTCGAGCTAGTCAGTGGAGAGCAAATAAGAAACAGAATTAAATTTTTGAAACATTCAGGAAAAAATATTTTAAGAAATCCTGGCAGCAAGCTTAACAAGTGCTCAGCTTTTCCATGATATTTCACCTGGACCAAGCTAGCCTATTTACAGAAGTTCCAGTTTCTGCTGGGAACACTGAGAATGTACAAAATCCCATGAGCCTGAAGGAACAGACAGCCAAAATACACCAATATAGCTAGAGTTTCAGAATTAAACTCACTGTTTATGTTTCCATTAGATGAACTCATTATCTAGTGGTAAAAATTCTCTATTTATCTACAATTTGTTTCCAAATACAAAATGCAAGAACAAAATCAAATCTGCTCATCATGTCTTAGCCCTTGTGAACTCCACAAGTCATTCAGCTACCAGACATCTGATTGAAAATAAGGCAAGGTTTGTCAAGAAGATTTTTTGTCTAAATGACTAAAACCATCAGTGCTGAATTATAGATGTTAACCAATTAACATACGTCTTAATGTTCATTATCTCATACTTGCTCAAAGCCTTAGGCATTCAAAGGCAAAAGCCTTTGCAACTTGAGCTAATAGCTTTACATTTTATATGATTTCTTCTAGCACTGGGAAAGATTTTTTTAATGTCTGTCCAATGCCAAATTAAAAATAGAATCATTACACAGTGCTTGGAACACAGATTCTAAATTTGTCTTTGAAACATTTCCCCAACACACTAAAATGTAGCACTCATTACCTACCGGAGCACAACCACATTCTCCAGTGATCCTACTGTAATATCATGGAGACCATCATTAGTGAAATCAAAACCACCATCAATGGATTGTCCAAAATACTGGAGTCCTGCTGATATTTCAGAGGCTTTTACTCTCTAATAGGAGAGACACAACAGTAAATATAAGTCAGGATCTCCCTCCTGTACTTTGAAAAATACACTTCTTTTCATAAGGCTGTTGTGAGGTTGATTTTGTAACACTCCTGACACACAAAATATTGGCTATTAACTTATAACAGATGGGCAGGCTTACAAAATAATACATTTTTCTATAGGCAGCACATGAATCCAGCTCCCTTGCCTAAGCAGACAAGTGAATAACTGCAATTAAGGAGCAGGTCTGCTGCAGAAGCCTGTGGACTCATATAAACCATCCAACACCTGCAAATTTCTCACTCATCAACAGAAATGTGATGTGAAAGTCCTTCCTCCCATCCTCTTGCTACAAAAACACAAGCTTTTCCCTCCCATAGTGGACTGGAGACAAGTCCCAACAAGACACGTACTTGAGAATAAGAGCTCCTGATCTTGTCCTTTTCACCATTGAAGATGTAAATGCTCCCAAAAGAGGAACTGTTTGAAAGATGACCTTCAAGGGGGGCTCCAACTGCAATATCCTCATATCCATCCCCGTTGATGTCTCCAATGCTGGCCATGGTAAACCCAAACCTTGCAAACTGAGTGGTCACCTGCACATTTAAATGTCCTTCCAAGGTGAATGAACCAGTCTGAAATACACCCGAGAAAGAAATCCCTTTAGACAACTGTAACTCTTACATAAGGGAAAAAAAAAAAAAAAAAAAAGACCTCACTACACATTGGTAGTACTTAAAATGTGAACTATAAAGCCCTAAACCATAAGAGATTCAAGATAACAGCTAATTTTCAGACCAAAAGCTTGATCCAACTCCATGCAAATTCTCCCACAGAAGCAGTGTCCCTGGACAGCCCTATGCAAGCAGACACACTTACGGTACTATCTGTTTTTAAATCATGAGCAGATTGAGTTGATCCCCTGCTTGTTTCAAGCACTACGTTACAGAAATAAGCCACAAGAGGGTGCAAGTTGTTTGAATTCGAATGGATGCCCAGACCGTTTTCTGCTTCCAACAATTCGGTATGTGCCCTGAGCAAATTTTAGCAGTGCACCACTGAGAGCTTATCCTGGTCTGCATGTTCAGTTCTCACTCAAAATGATGCAATTAACATATATCCTGGATATATGCATCTGGTATACTGGATCCAGTAGCTGGGCCCACAAAACGTTTTCTTCAGTCCTGGGAAGTAAAGTTTTAGCAGCTACCAATGTATACATTTAGTGCAAACACTGAAAAAAAAAAACAAAAACATTGTTTGGCAGAGCAAAGTATACACCAAAAAATGCCTAGGTACAGGCAAAAGACACAATTTTATCACACCGTGATACCTGTGTACCTTAGGTACAGAATGGTTTTATTTCTATTTTTTTCTCTCTTTCATATTCTAATGACTAAGACAGGACTGCTGGCTTCATCTTGCAGTCCTCTACCATACAGGGAGAGCACTCTCAGTGAGAGCACAAAGGAGGAATGTTTTATTTGTCACTACTTAGGCATGGTTGGAAAATCCCCAACATGGAGTGTTTACGCTACCAGTGTTTTTACCTCTGTCTCCAGGCGATAGACGTAAACCCTTCCTTCTTCCCCTTGGATGTGATAAAATGGAGCTCCAACAAGGAGAAGATCTGTCTCCCCATCACGGTTCACATCAAGCGGGCAGAGCTCAGAGCCAAAATAAGATCCGACCTGGGCTCCAGAAAAAGACAAGCAGCTCTTTCACTGGAATTCTCTATATATAGCTTTGTAGAATTAGCGTCCTTTGCAACAGTAAGGCAATTTTTAGAACAAAACATCACATATCTACTTATATGTGGATCACTTCACTATTATTTATTACATTACTGCCATCCTCGGGGACAGATCCTGTAACCAGCATAACAGTACCAAAATCATTATTCAACAATGTGACAGAATAAAAAGCAAAATAACACAGTTGATGACGTCTTTCCCCATGAGCCATGAGAACAGAACATAAATATAGTACACCCCACTTAGCTAAATGTCTTCCCACTCTTTTTCCAAATTTCATGATTTCTTCTGGTGTTCCCAAAGTATTATGGAGTGAACTAAGACTGTATAATCCACATCTAGCTAAATCAGATGCTCGGCAGTTCTCTGATTCCTACTTGTGAGACCTCTAACCAATGAAAATATGGTGAGGTAAGTGTGCCAGTACCCTCCAGCAGCCTGCTGCGAGCAGTTCAACTTTGATAATTTCCCCCAGCTGAGCAACTTGTCCCAGAAACTTAGACTTCAACAAATCTCATTTAAAAAAATGAGGCTGCTTGACCATAGTGGGTTTAACAGTAATAATAAGGCTAATGGATTTATTCAAACATTTATAATGGCTTTACTCTTGCTTCAAAGGGTGTAAATTTGTCTGGAGAAAATGAGGCTGTTGCTTGAGCAATCTAGATGTATGCAGCACCCCTGACCCCTACTGACCTGCTTGCCCCTGTGTGAGTGAAGCACCGTACCTGTTCTCCTTGCAGGGTTTGTTTCAAGTGGCCATCCTGAAACACCAATACCTTCCCTGTCATGCTGTGCCGTGGAGCTCCAGCCACATACAAGGGTCCATATCCTGTGCGCACCACTGCCACGCTGTATCCTGGTGCATTCACACAAGGAGCAAAAAGATCATACATGTCAGTACCATACTCTATGCCTGAAGGAAGAAGCCCACAGAGCTTGGACTGAGGTAATTGACTAAACTGCTGCTCTGAAAAACCTGCTTGAACTCTTGACAACTTTTCTTAGCATTTGTCGCAGTTCCTGAATGCTTATCCAAAATACAAACCTTTTTTTTTTTTAAAAAAAAATTATTAAATTAATTATTAATTAATTATCTCTGCAAGCTAGCGGGCTTAGAATCCTTCATAGAAGTGAGGGAAACATTATATTCCATATAAAATGCAAAAATAGATATGTTATGGGGCTTTTGTAACAGGAAGGTAATGAGAGAAGGATTATCCTGACACAACCAGTCCACAGCACCTCATATGACCTGGAAGAACTGCAAGACCAAGGCTACAGTCAGAATACAGGGATCATACGGGTACAAAGCACTGGGGTGAATAAGCAAGGCCTTATTTGTCACTACGCCAAGAACATTATTGATTCACAAACTGTTTCTTCTCCAGACACTCACAGCAAGTCAAACATTTATACTTATCAGCTCACAAAAATGCCCTTCACTGTGTTCTTATGCTGTGAAACCAAATGGATGCGTTAACAGAATAGCACCACAATACATCATAACTCATAAGAGCAAATAGGCTGTACAAGGAGACAGTGTTTGCATTAGAATCTCTGTTCCTGTTATGGAAAATATTAAAAATTCAGCTAGAGCTGGAGATGGTCTCCACGTAAATGCTGTCAGTGCCAGCACACGCTGCACTACATATAAACAAACAGAACTGCAGTCAGGTTGTCACTGATCTCAAGAGAGGGGTAAGTTGCTTACCTAGGTAACTATACTTTGCTTTTTTGGCTTCTTCTTTTGATTCATTCAAGAAAACAGCTTTCTTGGCTGCCAGATCATACAGCAGAATTCCACCAGACCAGTCAAAGGCACCCACAGCACCAAACATTAAGACTCGCTGCAGAAATAACATAGTGCAAATTAAAATGGAGGAAGAGAGGGCAATTGCCAGTGCTAGTGACCTCTATCAGTCTGCAAAGCTCCTTAGTAGGTTGCAATGTTTTCCGGACTACAAATCTGCACTGTTTCCTGGACCATGTAGCATGGGCAGTTTTACTGGCTCCTAGTATTGAAGGTGCAACGTGACTGCCCAACACCAGAGAAGCAGCTGCACATCTCCCAGTTCTCTACATGTCATTGTTTGCAAAATCCGATCACTGTTATCCTTACAGCCAATGCTACTAAATGTTCATTAGCTTCCTCAGCTTCCACTGTCTTCCCCTCCTGACAAGGACAGAGATCATGCTTTTCTTGGATGGACCAGTGTTTTAAGCCAGAGGATTCTGAAAGAGCAGAATTATTTTATTTGCAACATGATGGAGTCCCTGGTCTTGTACTCTGGAGACACAAATGCCAACTAAATCAAAGCTGTCAACTGAAGTTAGCTCTTTCGTGCATTGGAATAAAAAGGATCCAGTAGTTATAACAGGGGTCATGTGAGACAGATCCCACCCTAAAATAAAATTCACAACTGACATTTAAAAAGTGATATTTTTTACTTAATTGGCACATTCAAAGCAAACAATGGCTTGCAAATGAGATTTGACTACATAGTTCTCAAACTTCTGTATCAGCATCATTTCTTGCATAAGACCTTCTGAATCCTTCCAAGTATTAAAACGGCAGCACAACATGCAACTATTTAGCAGGGTTAAATGCAGAACACTTGCCTTATCCAAAATCTGCACACTGAAACCAGATTGTGCAAGTTCATATTCCAGAGCATCACCCTGAGTACCTGACAATGCAAAAGAAACAGGGTGAGCCACTTTTTCCTTATACCTCAGAAGTTACCAATGAAATAGAAAAACTTCTGTTTACCTTCTATCCCAATAATACTCTGCTGCAGGGTCGAAAGCAGCCCATCTAATGCTGAATAATTGGTCACCTGAAATACATTAGTGTCATCTGGACCAGATGCAATCAGCCGCAACTCATTCAGGGCCTTTGGTTTTTTGAAGGCATCCCCCACCTGCAGAAGAGATGCAAATTAATCAGAAGAAGCAACCTTTAGAGTGCTCTTCTTCTCCCATGTACTTAAGGATGGAATCACTTGAGTTGGTGGTAAAAATTTCAGCTTCAACCACCCTATGTAAACCCAGAAATAGTAATTGATTTGGAAGCCAGTGAATTAGACAATTTGAATGTCTCCTGAAACCAGACCTTTACAAAATATTTACAGAACATCTTCATGTAACTGGCTGGTGCAGTATTTGGTGTATATAACTTTGTTGTACCCAACAACTAAGTTTGGAAATCAGTAAGTCACATGGAATCGTAAAATCAAACATCTTCCTCTGTAAGAGAAAGGATGAGAAGAGATAGCTGAATGACATTACTAGAAGGCAAGGGTAATAGTGTGAGAAGAAACCTACCAGAGACTTGAACTGAGAAACCCTCACGCCTGACATAATTTTTGATCACATTTGTTTTTCTTTATCATTTATCAGTTCATATAATTTACTGGAGGCACACATGGTTCAGTTCTCCTTTTCTCCCCCTGCCTGATGCCACCCAAAGATGGAAAGAAGATATGATCCAAGTAGGTTCCCAACCTACCCCAATAGCATAGCGCTCAATTCCTGCCATTTTGGGTGAATTTATCACTGTTGTCAAGTTCATTTCATCCAGAAGTATTTCCCCATCTGTAAGCACGATCATGATCTTGGCTGCATCCTTCCGGGATCCGTGACTTTCAATGAAGATAGAATCCCTGGTAAAACATAAAAATAAGTAAATAAATAAATAATATTTGCAGCTAAGAGTCATAGCAAGGAGACAAGAAATTTTCTTTCACATTCATTTATCTTAAAATGGCCAAGAGCTGTCTCTTTCTATAACTTCCTGAGTCCCCTCATACCAGCAATTTCACACTGACAGATGACTTTTACAACCTTCTAAAACATGGCACAGAAACTGCTGCCTGCCATTCAACCTCTTCCAAATAAACAGGACTGCTTTCAGGACCTGAATATTGATGGAAGTCCCTCTCCCTTACTCATGAAATGCCCCAGAAATCACCTTCATCATTTCTTGAGCTCCTTTTTTCTGTTACTTACAGGGCATGTTGCATGGCAGATGCTGTTTTTGTTACATTGCACACCTGCACAATATCAAGTACTTTCTGGAGGGTGGCATTTGGATTCCAGCTTTCTCGCAGGTCAAACTCAGTTTTGATTTCAAAGCCATACTGCACCACTGCAAAATCACACTGGAAGAAAGCAGCAAGTAAGCATCTGCTTGTGACAACTGTTGATTCAGAGAATGAGAGCTCTCTACAACAACTAGCCCAGAAATCCCGAAAGAAAATATTATCCAGACTGTGTAGAAATAACATATTCTTAATGAGCAAGTGGCTCTTAAATATGTGTAATGCGGAAACAAGGATTGTTGTAAATATTTTATAGGTGAGGAAAATTAAAACACTGTCAGTACAGACATAAAAAAATTGTTTTGGGAAACACAAATTTGTTTTTAAGTACTTGCATTTTCCTGTTATGTTTTTGGCACATGTGCAGGTTTCAGAGAGGATTATCTGTAATATTAGTGCATCGTTCCTTCATTTTCCAGGATGATCTGATTATCGTTGCTTTTGTGCTTGTGGGTATAGATGTTACGATATGGGAACAGAGACAGAAAACAAGGAAGTCATGACCGTCACCTTGTACGAAAGGAGAGATGGTGCTCACTGGGCTCCAAGCATGACAGCATAGCAGGGCTAGGGATTTCTATGCAAACAAACCACAGACTATTCTCTCTACAGTGTTGTTAGGATCAAGACTGAGGACCTACTGCTATGTAAGCAAAATGACATCAAGAACACATGCAAGCTACAGAAGTGCCTTCCCATCCTAATGGAAATAAACCTGCACAGTCCCAAATTCTGGCAAAGAGGCAGGTTAAATGAAGCACAGCACACTTTGTACTTTTAGCCTGCCGAAGAGAGTAGGGAGTACCTCAAAGCACTTCTCATACAGTGTTTTCATCATCTTGTGGATGAATGCTTTTGCTCTTTCAAAATCCTCTGGCTCAATGCTCCCTGATCCATCCAAAATAAAAGCAATCTCTGTCCCAGAGCCTGCCAGGATACGGAAAATAAAGGAGTAAGGAGAAGGCTCCCTGGAGCTCAGTAATGTTGGTGAGGACCAAGTTCTTTATCCAGTGTTATCAATCAACACACAAATAATCTCACTCCAACAGCAACTGAATGGCACCAAGACTGCCCACTGTCATTTCAGCATGAGCCACAGCTCAGCTCTGGAAGCTTACAGCACAGCAACCCCCCCAGATTTCATCAGTTCATGACAGTCCACAGCATGATTCTGTTGAAAGATACTTCACCACGTACGCAAGCCATTTTCCTCCTCCTCCTCTTTGTCGCTCTCCATCCAGGAAGGAAGCGTGCTGCCACCATTGTCATTAATGTTTCTGCGTCCTGGTGTCTCAGTTGGCATACTTTCATCTGCAACAGGAAAAAAAACTGAATATAGGTGACAGGGAACAGGGAGAGAAAACAAAGAGTGAACTGAAACCTTGCATTATTGCCCATGCAGTGTTCCTGCACCTTGCTGCCTGGCAGCTGAACTCTTCCTCATCCCTGTAGTATATAGAGGATCATATTGCTTTCAGGTTCAAGAGTATGGGTGCTATGGAAAAAATTGTGAGTTTTGAAAGCTGTGGGGATCAGGTCTTCGTCTTAAAAAAACAGCTACAGTTTAATAGAAATAAATTGCTCCCAGTACACCCAGAAGTGTAAGTATCATAACAGAAACAGTGAAAGGAAGATGAATGTGTACATTTTAAAGCACCTATTGCAATCCATCTGTCTTTCCATACTAATATTTTGGCTGCAGGTCACAGATACAGAATGTGATCTCTTGTCCTCCTGGTTGGCTGGCTAAGGAGGACTGTTATGAACGTAACAGAAATAATTTTTATTTGTTTTACTGTTGCTGGGCAGGTGACTGCAAGAACAGGCTAAGACCTGGATGGATGTATTTACGTTCCCTAAGCAATGAAGCCACCCACCATCACAGATCCACTCTATAAGTTACAGCGAAGAGAGATGTGTGAGGAGTGGAATTTCTTCTACCTGACTCAATCAGAGCGTCTCTCTGCAACTCTGAAAGGAAACCATCAAAATCTTCATATGCAGACAACATGAGCCAGTCACTTCTAGCCTTCTGCAGATCTTCTGGGACCCACTGGTTGCTAACGAACTCTCCAATCTAGGGAGAAAAGCCAACAGCCATGGAGACTGCACGTTTCATACACACACACAAAATTGCCTTAATAAAAAACTTGACATCCTGAAAGGGAGGGAGTTTTCTGAAAGCTTGGTAAAGCAGCCCTGATCCTAGATTGCACAGAAAAACATTATTTGCAAAGAAAAGGCTAAGAAAAGCTTTAGAGACATAAGAATTATGGTCAGACATTTCTATTTCTTCTTAAGTCAGACACATCTATTTCTACAACTTATTCCTTGACACCCTTCAAAACAAGCTCTCTGGAATCAAGAAGACAGAGACCTGGGAGAGTCAAGGGAGCCAAGAGAGCATCTCAGATTGGATGTCTAATGCAACACTTTTTCTTCCATCCACTGCTAATGCATAGAAGTAGACACATGGGGTGGATGGAAACATCTCTATCCAACACATGAGCTTACAAGCAAAAAAATGTGGCTTTGACGTTTCTTCCTACTCACCTTAGGAGCATAGAGTTTGACCTTAGCCATTTTGAGGGAGTTCATCACATTTCTCAGCTGATGGTCTTCTATAAACACTTGTCCAGATACCATGACAATGATTATCTTGTCAGTCTGTCTGGAGTCATGGCTTTCATTAAAGACTTCATCCCTGTAGAAAAACAAGCCTAGAGGTATTTTATGGGACAAGCTATGTCTTCAGAGCCAGGAATCTCAGTGCTGCTGGCAGGGTGCTGATGTTCACCGAACTCTCAGCACACAGAAGTCTGGACAGTACAGACACGCAAAGCACATGCGCACATTATGCTTCCAGGGATGCTGGCTATCCACAACTGATAGCTCTGCCTTCACAAGCAACACACAGGGCATTTTTACAATGAAGTTCAGTGTTGTCAGAGTCATGCTATTGGGGTGAAAATGGAGTCAAGGAGGAAAGCAAGACTCCCAGGGAGACCCAGCAGATGAGTGAAAAATACGGAAAAGGCCTCCGATCTACAAGCACATGCTGAAAGCAAGACCCAGGTGACTGCATTTTCATGCTGACGCCCCTATTTCAGCCAGGAAGGACTTCACACTTTGCCTCTTGGCAATTTCTCCTTGTGAAAGCCAGAGTTTGACCTGAGAGACCCCCAGACAGATAGATTCACAGGCCTCTGTTGGCAGAGTCTGTCACTGAGAGAAGCATTGGAAAAGTGATAGCTGTGAGGGTGTGAGAACAAGAAGAATAGAGAGGAGGTGCAGGAGGCTGTATTGATGTACATGAAATGCAACAAATCACTTGAGTGTCCCAGGGGCTTCCTGAGACACGTGAACTTACAATACATGCTGCAGTGAGGCTGCAATGTCAGTCTGTGAACTCTGCTGCTTCATATTTCGGACCTTGAAGAGAGCAGTTAATCTGTTGCAGCTTTCTTGCAGGCTCAGTTCAGTTCGGGTCTGTGCTCCATACTGCACCACAGCAAACCTGACCTGGAGAAAGAAGATGGCAAAGCCATCTTGGTCAGACAAGGATCTCTAAGTCTCTCAGAGCATCAAGTTCAGTCCCAAACTTTACTGCACAAACACGGAAGGCCTACATTGCAAATAGTAGGCAGACCAACTATCTTTATCTCTCTGTCACACATTTGTATTCTGGTGTTCCCTTTTGGATCAGCTCCAGGAACTGACTTAATTTTCTTTGGCTTAAAATGATTTTTCTGTCTGAACTTGCTGTATTTATTTTATCTGTCTGGCCAGATCTTTCGCGACCACATGGCTCAGCCTCACTTTGTCCCCAAATATCAGGCTTTATTTAAATCATTCAAAATAATGGTTTATAAGCCTCACTCATTTGTATGTCTACTGCTTCAAGGTGCCCTGAGAGATGTGCCTGGTAAAACATGCTACTGGCGTGAAAACTCACTCCTAGCTCTTCCACTCCCATCTTCAGCTACTCCTCATCCTTAGATCACTAACATTTAACTCTTGCATTACAATATGTAGGTTTATTACCAGCATCCCTACGAGTAGTTCAAACAGCAGTATGAGAACTGGGGGACTCTTTCCATTCTTCATTAGAGCTCTGGTCATCCTGCCTACCAGAAAACAAGACTGAGCAGTTTCACACACCTTTGAGCATTTCTGCCACGTTGACTTCATCATGTTGATGACTGAGTTCTTGGTGTTTTGAAAATCATCTGACTTGGCGTTCTCTGATCCACCCAGAATGACAGCAATCTCTGTTCCCAGTTCTGTCAATGCAGTTAAATATAAAAGAACATTTGAAAAGGCACCAAAACATCCTAACATTTAGCAAGAGTTCAAGAACATTGACATAAACAACAAATCAGAAACAAACAAACAAATATTTGACCACTTCCAGCCATTCTGAAAGCAGGTCTAGCTGATGATGTGATCTACACGGTAGTAACAAGTTTTATTTTTAAAAAATCTCAGTTAATGATGATGGTAATAGTGATTGAAGTTTACCATAACCTTCAAAACCTCAAACTTTTCCCTCCCCAGCTCTCTCCTGTCACACAAATACAAGCTGCCTTCAAGGAAGTAATGTTTGTTCATGTCCAGTACTTACCTTTGCACATGTGGTTGCTCCATGCACCGCCAAAGTGCTCACCACAAGTAATTCTGACATTGTTTGTGCTCACAGAGCTGCTGGTGGCAGTAAACTTGTCTTTGCTGTTTCTGCTTTGAATGCCATTTAATTTGGTCTCAACTTAAAAAGAAAGAAAGCAAGAATAAAAAAGACAGTCTACATTTAAAAAATACTCTTCTAATTAACATAACTTAAAATCAGCATCTGTTTCCTAGCGAAGATGAAACGAGACCTTATAGGTGTCTAATGTAATCTTCTCAGATTCTTTGCAATGACTGCAAGTAGCAGAGCAAGGCCATACAACCAGTGCTCTGCTCCCTTGATTAAATGCCACAATAGCTCAGGCAAGTTGGAAAGAACAACCTTGACTGATCAAGCATTTTTAAAAATCCCAGCGGATGTCTGTCATATCCATTTGCTAAGAATATAAATGCTTTTCTAAATCCAGGCTTAAGGGCTGGATCTTTTGTATGCACGGGAGACCACAACAGAAAATCCCTGGTGCTTTGTGCTAGTCTTCAGGGCTGAACCCTGTAACCCTGCTGAAGTCAGTATAATACATCATAAAATTCAACTCTTAAGTCTCTCCCAGCGGACCATAAACCTTCCTGGTTAGGAACTCAGAAGGGCCCCGCTGTTAGGTCACAGCCTCATGCTGCTATTTCTGGCCCTCTGCAAAGGCACTGTGCTGGCTCTGCTCCCGTACCCATCCTGGTGAGGTTGAGGAAAGCTGTGCTGCGCAAGTCGGCGGTGAGCAGCGTACAGACTCCGTTCATGTCCTCTGTAGTGGTGAAGGCCCGACGATGCTTCTTCTGCAGGCAAGCCTGTGGGGGTGGCAGGGAAGGCTAATGAATAACGAGCAGAGCCATAGACAGAGGACGACTGAAGATGCCATCTGGTGAAGGTTCAGTATCCCCTGCACAGCACTAAAGGCACCCTAGCAAGAGTAAAAAAGCAAGCGGTGACTCCCTTCCCTGATATGACCCCTGCTGCATCAGCTTAGCCAGGACCTGAGCTCCCACAAAGTGTGAGGCTGAAGGTGGCAGCCTCCAAGTCAGTGGCTCTCAAGCCTTCTCTGCCAGTCCTCCCTTCTCCTCTGAGTGGGGCTGGCTGCAGGAAGGTAAGAGGTCCACTGCGGTCCCCAGCTGATGAAAATGAAAAGGGCCCTTCTGAGTTTTCTCTCTTGGCTGGCAAGGCACCAGCTGGCTTTCCAACCAATCAGTGTCCAGCCAAGAGCTTTCGGTCTTTGTCCTTCTGTTATGTCTGCTCATTTGTATTTCCCTGCAAACATACACAGTGTTTTGGAAAAATCCAGTCATTCCCAGCCATGAATGTTTTCAGTCCCTTACCAGGATCCAGTCGGAATTCCTGTCAATAGCTATGCCACCATCCTGGACGTTTTTGGAGCCTTTAATTTTTCCTGAAATTGAATGAATGATTGAATGAACGAGGGAGGGAAGGAGGGGAGAACAGTGTGGGTGAAAATATATTGAAATGGATATGGTACTTATCAGCCTTGGGCAGATAGAATAAGAATCAGTGTTATCAGCAGCTACAGCAATAATTAATATGTTGGAAACAAAAAACTTTGCCTCTACTTCAACAAAGATTAGGTGAAGACCTAGCTGTGGCAGAAGAGGTCTTGCAGCCTCCAAAGACATCACTCCCAACCTCTGGGACAATGGGTTTGCATTTCTCTCCATGAAGTGCTGAGTTAAGGGACCTAGCAATGTGCTCAGTACTCTCTGAAACAACTTCCTTCCACACATCCTCATGACCATGTCAAATCAAGTGTTGGGAAGTAGGACTGTACCTTGCAAAGGTATCTCCTGACACTGGATCTTGTCCTGCAAAAGAGTGCACTTTCTCAGCCTGCCCAACCCCTTGTCTGTTGAGGAAGTAACCAAAATCCTGTGGAACAAGAGAAAAAGCAGAAAAGAGGGAAGGTGGCACAATCAGGAAGAGTTCTTTGATACTGAAGAGTGCTAAAAAAAATCTGTGGGTTAGGGTGCCACACTGTATCCTGACAACATCTCTCAATTAATTGGACACCGGTGTGGTTTTGAGCTGAACAAGCTACTAAGAAAACATTTATTTTCTCCTACAAATCTTCAACCTTCACATTTGTTCCCCTAAAGCCTCTGAACTGGTAGTGCTCCAAGCTGGTTGCACACGCAGCCATCAGTAGAAGACACCAGTACCAAATTGCATCTTTGGAAATCGGAACATACAATATCCACACCACCGAGTTTGTTCAGTTTCTCTTTCAGATCCTTGAGGAAGGGAAGAATGAGGTTCTCCCTCACCACACTGCTGTCCCAAACGGGTTCTGTCTGGGCTGTTGGCAGGGAAAGTTTCCACCACGCAGCCAGCAGCTCTTCTGCAGCAGTCTCTGGTCACAGCAGACAGGAGTTTTGCTACTGACTGAACTGGGTTAAAGAAGGGGATTTACTCTCATCCCCCACTTCTCTGTCACGGCAAGTAGGACTTGATCTGAACAACGAATTCAGGAAAGCTATCCCAGACCAAGGAAGAGGTCTGGAAGTGACTTGCCCATAAAATACTGGAGATAAAAGGAGGCTAGAATGCAGTACGGAAGTCCAAACCCCATCCTAGGAAATGGCAGCACTGTCATATGAAATGGAGACTGCTCTGTGAGTCAGCCGCTTTGTGCTGACAGGATAGGAAAGGTTTCTTTACTCCAGAGCTATCTGCTGCACAGCCTTACTACTTTGCTAAGTGTAATATAGGTTATCTCTATAGCAACCACTTGTGGTTGGCTTCTATTCACCAGCCTAGCTATCCTTTTCTGTTCCCCTACAAACCCAACAGTCAAAATATAGCAGTTTCTAGCTCTTTATGGTCTTCAGACCAAGCTCACAACGTAACTTTTGGCAGCTGGTGGGTAGACACGACTGCTGCAGCCCTAAAAACCACATGATATACCAGGGAGCTCTGCAGAAAACCAGTTGCTTGCTTCTGCCATCTAGTTAAAAGAGCAGACAGCCTTTTTTGCACAGTGCTATGACTTAGCAGAGGGTGAGGGGAGAAGCATCATGAAGGCTAACAAGCTGACAATGGACACGTAATGATTAAACATTAATATCAGCCCCTAAGAACCAAAGAACAATTCTGGGTCCCAGGCAGAGGAACCTGTGATAACAGTTGTAGAAAATGAGAAGCTACATGAGCTCAGACCACGATCATTCACAAAGACCTGGGAAGCCTGGATATGTTTTTCTTCCTTCTGTTCCTTACATGGTTTTGTTCCCATCTGAGTGCTGAAGAACCTTGGGCCACAACAGAGAGTCTGTGTGTGGTGTGATCCACTTCTTGCCAGTGTCAACATTAAAGCTCCTCAAGGACTTGATCACTGAAAACAAAAATAAATGAGCACAGAGGGTGACCTGCAGAGTCCTCATTACCAGCACAGGCTCTTGAGCCAGCCGTCCCTGAACCCTACCCACCATGACGGCACAGAGACAACGGGTGGGAAGGAGAGTTACCAAGCTATGGAGATTTCATTCATTTAGATTAACAAATAATTCTCTTGCCCAACCTAACGGAAGATAAAGAAATGCAAGTCCTGTTTTGGCATCCACAGTCGAGCTTTATAACAGAACAAAACATTCCTGAAGAGAGGTGAACATAGATTTTGCAGGATGTTAAAAAAAAGGAATAATAAAATAAAAAAGCTCAAAACTTTGCAGCAAGAGAATAAATTCATGCCCCAAATGTGATGGATATTCTGCTGGGGG
The DNA here is from genome assembly GCF_963932015.1 of Anas acuta. NCBI lineage: Eukaryota > Metazoa > Chordata > Aves > Anseriformes > Anatidae > Anas > Anas acuta. The sequence continues at coordinate 4,164,015 of NC_088997.1, forward strand.
TGCAGTTCTGCTAAAAGTCCAATAACTTCTCAAAACTGGTACAAAATGGCCATCAAAAAAAAAAAAAAAAAAAAAAAAAAAGAGAAACTTCTCATTCACAGAGTTGTAACTGACCCGGCACCCTAAAGGCTAAAGGTAATTTATTATATTTTTTTTTATTATTATTATTTTTATGAACTTACTTTCTTTGTGCAAGGCAACCCACAAAACCAGGGTTGATATTGGTGTTTTAACTGTCAGATTCTGTGGCAAGACAACCTTTGTTGCTGTTCACATGTCAGCTCTTGATTTCTTGCACAGGCTGGGAGCACGGTGCTATGACAAACGCTGTGAGTTCCAGTTCTGAGCTGTGCTGTATGACCAAATCCCTGTCAACGATGTGACAGCTTCAAAAACCTCATACTAACCTCAGATGACTGTGGCCACAAACTCCATGCCTGACTGAAACTAGTAAAGAACAAAATGTGAATTTTATCCATCTAGAATCTCTGCTGATTTTAACTTCACTCAGAGCTGAATATGAGGTGATTCAATTAATTCCGTATCATTTCCCAGGCTGGCTACGAATGCACTGGTGGAAGAAGTAAAACACCACAGTCAGGGCAAAGACATGCAACGTGCCTTGACTGCGGTGAATTTTCAGTCTGCTTCTGCTTCCTGAAACATCCCATACTTAGGGACATGACATGCATCCCTTTCAGAGCGTAGGCAAACCATCCTGAACTACCTCCTTACTTTGCTTATCTCCTTTCACCAACTGAAAGGCCTAAATTAACTCAGAGATGCTTCTAGGCATCTGTATATGCTTTCACTGTAGTAGTCTAAAAATTCCATACATTTACAAAGGCTTCCAGTAAAACTCCTTCAAAGCAAAACAGAAACAGAGCTCCAGATATGCTGGAATGAGTTCAGCTGTCTTTGAAGTAAGGGGCAACTCTCAAGCAGACAACAAAAATAAAAAAAAGATTGCCACAGATGATCTCACTCGTGAATATTCCTGTGCTCACATGGTATTTGGCCTGGGAACAGGACTCTTCAAGTCTGCACCTAGTTGTGCTGCTGTCATGCTGCAAAGCCACAATATTTAAACTTTGTGCTCCTGACTCCCTGTTCGCAGGGATTTCCAACACAAATGACTCAGCTTTTAGCCATTCAGGTATTCGAATTAAGTGAAGTGTACTGTACTTAACCTGAGGGGAAAAATTGCGTGTAATAAATTAACCAACTATACCAGCAGATTATTTGTAGTTTACACGCTTACACCCCCGGCACAGATCTTTTAGATAAGTTCCAGGAACCTAACCATGACCCACCAAGACAGACAACTGCACTTTGCTGCACTGCCACTTTGAACAGCAAAACCCACAAAATGCTAAAAAGCTTGCTAAAGGAGAGCGATAGAAAAGAACAACTGAAGCACACACAGAGAGAAGCCTCCCCCAGTTACTCCCCCTTACTTTTGCATAACCCAAATCAAGACAGATCAAAATTTGAAAAAAAAATATTAATAAGTTCTCTGGGCACCTCTCTTAATAACTTACAAGTTTAATGAAGCTGGGAGCTACCTAAGCTCCTTACGATAAGCACAATAACAGAAGTATTAGCAGAAATAAAACATCATCATCTAACATGTAGAAGTCAAATGCAAATAAGGAAAATAGTAGAGCATCAACCCTGATATTAACTCTATACTCAAAGTAAAACAAGTTACAGAGAACTTTGACTGACAACTCATTAAACAAATAAAATTAATAGCATTTTTTTCCCAAACACATTGGAATTACAAAGCTTGCCAGAAAGTCTGTGATGCTGATCAGGGCATGAAATGAATACTTAAACAATATTCTTTCTGTACAGATGGAGTAGATCTATACAGTATTGGATCTTTTGCAAAAGAAACCAGACAAACAAGAATTGTGTCGTACAGAATCAATCAAGCATTTATTGGTGCTGTTGCTGGAAGCGAGGCCAGTAACATGCCAAGTGCAGTTGTCAATTGCTGGAGCTATCGGAGCAGCACCAGAAGGGTGTCACCCATCCTGGGACAAGCAGCTAGAGACGACTTCATGACAGAATTGTCCCCCCAGGGTTATAGGACAGAACACTGTGGATACTGACTCTGGCTCGGGAAATATTCCTAATTCATGCCTATACCTTACTTTGTGCATTCTTATTCTCACAGAAAGGTTCTGAATTTTCTTGTAAAAAAAAATCCTATTCTAGAGCACTTATTAAGGAGATTGGTAAGCCAAAAACTCATAGGAAGTCTCTCTGATAGCACACACTGCTTAATCCACAGTGCACCAACCTACTTCATGATGAGCAAACAGCCAAAGAAATAAAAAAATTATAGAAGGCTAAAGATTGCTTCTTGTTTTGAATTTGAGTGGAATTTCACCCCACAGCCACTTTTCTCCCACTAAGGATGAGCACTATAAAACTCTCTCCAACCAAACACATGGATTTATGCGAAAAAGTAGAAACCCACATTACAAACTAAGGACTTTTATTCCATACAAGTCCCAAACATCCTGAACTTCCTACGTAAGAATTGTTTTATTAGCTCACACAAAGGGAGTGATCCAAGTCTCCAGAAATTACTTTGTTTCCAGACTAATATTTTTCTTTTTCTAATAAAGACTTATTAAGACTTTTATTTTCTAATTAAGACTTTTTAAGACTTTTATTTTCTAATGCATGGAAAATAAATGCAGAGATAAGACTCACTCATTAGGAAGAGCAGGTACAAGAACAACCTCATCGTTCCCAGCTTTAAGATGAAGTGAGGAGGAGGAGTGGAGGTACCAGGCAAAAGCAGCTTTCTTCCTCTGATGATTCTCCAGGTCTACACGTCTCATTGTGCTCGCTGAGACAAAGTGACTCTACTGTAGATTGCCTAACCGAGGTTTCAAGGCGTACACTAGTGACATTTTAATAAAACTGCAGATGCAAAGAGCTACAGAAAGGCAAACTGCATGGTAATTTTTAGCATTATGTTACTGCATGGTAATTTTTAGCATTTCTATTTGTCTCTATCAGCACCCTTAGTATACCTAGCATGATAGGATACATCTGGAAAAGCCTCTAGGGCTTTTGTACTGTCCACCTTCTCCTATGGTGCTTGCCACGTGGACATGCCACATCAAATAGAAATTTGCAGACGGATCCACTTGAGTGAGCTCACAGCAGCAATTTAAGAAAGATATCAGCTCTCAGATGCCCCTCATCATAGTAATTTTTTAATGCAGAGGTTGAATTCCCCCCATCACACACACACACACACAGAGCACTGGTGTTCCCTTTTTATTTAATATATTATTATTAACAGAAATATTGACACCTTGTGGCAGGATGCCCAGGGTATGTTAAGGGATCCTGCACATTTCTACTCCCTGTACCAACAATTCTTTGGCTTCTATTAATCCCTCATCTCTCTGTATTGTTGCCCCTAGTTTGGAGCAGACTAGCCCAAAATTAATCCCAGATAGTTCATGCTATCAGGGTACTGCACAGCAAGCAGTATTTGTATGCAGGGGGTTGTTACTGCAAGTGCAATGGTGAATGCTATTCACTGGTGAAGTAATAAATAGTAAATACACATTAGTGAAATAGAAATAGTAAAAGTTAAGCAATCAGAAGAGTTAACTGCAGAGAAAATCCTTTGCAAAGGATGGACCAGGGAAGAGAAGAAAGTCATTCCAGAGACATGGTGCTCTTTGCTCAGAAAGTGTAAATTCTCCAAATATTCTTAGAAAATAGTGCAATATGTACTTTGTCTAGCTACCTCCAACTCCCTTCCTTTAAGGACTCACTGTGTTTAACACACATGCAACAACCACCAGAGCCTCGCAGTCCAGAAGGGCCATTAGTATTCCATATTTCACATAACTAAACTGAAAAAGATTACACCAAAACAAGCAAAGAAAACACTCCTTGCACTCCGATTTTAATAACAGGTAGGTGCCAGCCATGAGGCAGCCACAGCCACACCTTTCTGATGCTTTGCTGCTGAAGCAGCCAGGAGGTGGCAAAAGTGAACAGTTTTCTTTAAAATGTCTTTTTTTTTTTAATTTATTATTTATTTATTTATTTTAGTCCCAGAGCAACAAATGATATTTCTTTAAGTAGAGCAAAGAACAAAACTGATTACTAATAACAAGAACAGCCCAGCTGAGAAATCTGCCAGCCACCTTGCTTTGGAAATAGCTCTTTGTGGCTGATGTAGACAATATATAAAGCATCTGTTCTTTGTCTTAGCCCTTTTGCTTGTCACATTGTAAAGGCTCCTTTAGCCAGCTACAGAGGCAATGGAAAGTATGCTCAGTTGCACGCCAGGTCACGAAGAGATGAAGAGAGAAGGAATCAGCCAGACAGATACATACACCTCCTCGTACTGGCTGCAGCCTCAGAGCATGCTTTGAAAAAACAGGGAAAGGAACAGCGATAAAACATGCACAGCATTTGAGTGACAAGGAAAAACTGCTTGAAACCTTACCCCTGAGGAAAACAGCCTTATGGGGAGTTAGGAACCATACAAACTGGGCATGGAGCTTGTTTTAAGAAAATTACACAGATAAGCAGTGAGATGGATCACTGTGCAGTGGGAGATGTTTGAAGCTTGGTAGAGAGGCCACAGGAAGCAATGACCTGGCAAAGTGTGACTGAGAAGTAGTTTGGAAGCAATACAGTCTTGCATTCATCTCCCAACCGTACCAGGCAACTTAGACCAAATCACACGGGAGGATTTGAGCATCCATAACCCTGCAGGGAAGGTAATGAGAGCCGCTGGTGTCTTTTCTCCGTGGCATAGCTTGGTTTTCAGTGCCTTTATGGCTCATACATAGAGGAGAGAGGAGAGAAACTGCAGGTATTCATTCACATAGGTTTGATAATATTATTTTTTTTTTTTAATGAGAATGTTGCAAAGCCTCACACTTAGCATAGGGATGGATTGAAGACAGGTTCCATGTAGGTGAGTAGGTAAATACCAGAAGCAGAAGGGAAAGGACACTTCACCATTTGATAATTTCTTGTGTAATGGACTGAAGAGTTTCTTGACAAAACATTATGATCTCTTAGGAGTGGATCCCAGAATCCTGTTGGGCCATCAAATCCACGAAGTTGCTTGTCATTCCTTCCTCTTCCAAGCAACAGCAGACGTCCCACACAGTAAACCCCAGACAGCCTACCTGTTTGTTACGTGACCAAAATGGGAAGTGGCTTAGATGGTGAAGCCAAAGAGGAGCCTTGTGCATTGATTGAGGATACAAAAAACCTAGGAGGTTACTGATGTTGATCTCAATAGTACTGACTCACCTCAGCTTTATAGGAGGATCCCACTGCAGAAAGGGAACTCCTCAAAAATCTTTTTTTCCATGAACACAAATAACTGTACAACAGTCTGGGCATTGCTAAACCTTCTGATCAATTTGATGTAGTTGTTTGTTGCATCTGCCTGTCCCTGTCTACTGTTCATCTTCCTTCACGTGTGAGCTTCAGAGGGCTGGGACTGGTGTTCTGTGCGTGACTGTGAAACACAAGGAATAGCAAGGGCCTGTTTCACAGTAAGCACTAAAATTATAGGATTTTTTTATTATTTTTTTTTGATGCAGATCAAAATATTAGCAAGCTTAAGAAAGTGATTTAAAAAGAAGCAGATCTAAGGAAAATTTGAAGAAGCAGGTAATCTTGAAAGCAAGCTGTCACAGCCCACAGCTACCAAAGCCTCTGCCGACAACCCCAATTTCTCTTTTGTTGTATTAAGACTCCAAGCACAGATGGCATATCTGATTCTGCATTTCTTGAGAATCTCAAAGTGTCCCTACTACAGCAAAGCACCATGCACAGCAATAGATTACCATGTCAGATGATCCTTTTGTGCAATATGAGCACCTTGCCAAATCTTGGGAACACTTAGGACAAAGCCATAGATGGAAAAAGCAGCTGAAGGTTTTACAAAGCAAGAAGACAGCAGAGGCTGGAGTGAGAAATGTTCGTTACAATTCAGATACCCAACAGAGGGAAGCTGCAGAGGGAATTGCCCAGCACAGGGGAAGAATCTGTTTGAAGTGACAGGGAATAAATTGTAAAAGCAATGCTTTTGCTGCCAGTCATGTAGGTGTAAGTAAGCAAGAGGATTAAAATGGTTGTCTCCAAGAGAGAAACCTCCCAGGTTCGCTTGCTCAGAGTAGAAATGATAGACAGGAGATCTTGACTTGCTTAGTTTATCTTACTGAAGGAAAGGTGCTGCCAGCATTTGTAGTCTGCAGCGTTTTCAGGTTTATCACTACCCATTCCTTCTACAAAGCATGCATCCAATGCAACATAGTCTGTTACAGTTTCAGATGTGGCTGCATAAACTGGCATGAGGCATGGAAAACAAGAGTTAATTTGCATGGCAGCGAAGTCATCACAATACTGGGTGAAATGTAACAAGGAATTTGGTAACGCCTAACAGTCCACACTGATCACATCTTCTATTTCTTTTTGGAAGAGGCTGAGGCTCTGAGAATACATTCAAGGATGAACACTTTCCATTAAGTAAACTTGTAATACTGATAGTTTACAGAAATACTACATTATTTTTAAATATAGGCTGGAAGTGAGACAGTTTCATTATTTTTACTCCTCTTCAGAGTTTAAGATGTTTCCCACCATGAAGTGGTGGGAAACAATTAAGTTCTGGTAGCCATTTACAGCAAGGTAAGAAACCCACTAAGACTGACAGGAAATGTTAACCACATGAAGCATTTTGGCCCCTCTCTCTCTCAGAAGTAATGTGCAGGATTCTACTGCTGTTTTCTACAGAGACAAAGCAATCTCTTAAGGGCACATGTTTCAGAAATTCACCTTATGAGGTTACAGATCCAGAAGATTCACATCACTTCTGTGTTTTTAAGTGATGTGCACATCGTGCAAATGCTTTCATTACCATACCATAAAACAGGAAATCAGATGTGGTCTAAACACCCAGCTCTGCAGACACTAAGACAAAGACTTTTAGTAGGTATTAAGACAAAGATTTAGTATGGCTCTTGATGACTGAAGCTAGAGTATTTGTCCACTCACATCTCACACCAGTAGTGTTTTGCACAGAAACCAGCTACATCGTTGGTAACTCTTTATGCCTCTAAAATACTTTTTATTCCAAAGCACTTCAGTGCAGTCTCTTGTGACAAAAGAAAAAATCAACCTGTTCTTAGGCAGGTCAACTCCATCCTTCACTTGTTTATGGCAAACAGCATTATTTCTATGCAGCTGACAAAGCACTGCCCTCCCAAAGGCCACTCCCCACTGCCACTATGATCTTGCTCTTGCACCTTTAAACATAGTAATAAGAAAGTGTCAGGCAGAGAAGGTTGAGATAAAATGGCTTCTTCAGAGGAAATTCATAATTAAAGTGCTTGAAAACACTTAAAGCCACAGGCTGAACCACAGTCTTCGGTGAAATGCACTTTAATACTGGCAATGCCTTCAATTCTTCAAGCTGCTATAGGAAGACTACTCCTTTGAAGACGCTAAAGATTTCTGGTTTGTCCCTCTAGAGGCATCATCTCAGTTGCTGATAGCTGGGGCTGCAGTAGTGACTGCTCCTCTGAAACAGCTGATCTCAGTTGTTTCTGTGTCACCTGTTTCCTTGATCTTGTCTCTATATCAGGAGACATAAAAACAGCAGCCCTTTGTCAGCAGGAAGCTGGCAAAGGAATCCAGTTTTTAGAAGAGCGCAGGTTTAGGGAAAATCCAACATATAGCAGATAAATTAAGTGCTGTAACCTCCCCATTCCTAGAATACCAGCATCAAGGAAGAACTTTTGCTGAAAGAGCAGAAGGCTGTGTTTAACTCCAGTAGAGATTCTGACCAAGTTCCACCACGGAGTAAAATATTTCTAGTGAAATTAACAACTGTCCACAGGGAGCTGCTTCCCAGGTATAAGGAGGGAAGCAAACACAATGATCTAAGGCAGAATTTGTCAAAGTTGCCAGTGTTAGTTCCCTGACTTATGTTGTAAAAGCTTTGATTTTTAACACTTGTGGTATGAGCAGACCTACATTTTACCTTTCTTACAAAAAGCAACATGCATTTTGGCTGCTGATCTGAGTCAAAGTGAAGAAAAGCTCTTGCTGGCCTGCCTAAAATTTATTACTGAAGACGTAACATGCAAAGAATAGCCACTGAGCAAGAAGCCAAAAGGATACTGAAGAACTTTCTTAATGATTTGATTTACCTTCTGGATTTATTTCTGAATCACTGGTGTTTCCAGGGTCCTCCTTAAGAACTCCCACCTCCTTTGCCCAATTTGTCCATTTAATTTCCTCTACTCTGGAGAAACAAAATGCAACAGACACTGATGCACGAAACACAGCATTTCATCCCAGATCTCATTGTCCTGCAGCATCCCAACCCAGCTCCTTCCTGCCAACACAATCCTATTGTAGCAATGGCACCCACGGAGCTTTTCCTTGAGTAAAGATCTTCTGTAGTCTAAGCTCTGGGAGGTCAGTATCTATCCCCCTGCATGTGGTATGCTGGTCTATGTAATTTGCTTGTTTTAAGGTACTCCAGTTCCTCCCAGGGAATATACTTAATACAAAGGAGCATCTTAAATTCCACTTTCTATACTCGTTTCACAGCACATAATGCCCTCAAGTTACAGAAGTGGTGCAAGCACTTGTTTTGCTGGGTGGAAAAAAAGTTCATCTGCACTTCCAGCCCCCGTGCGAGGGGAGGGGTGCTGCCCCCTCGTGTTGCTCTCGTGTTGCATACTCCTGAGCTAAGGGGCTACCAGCCTCCAGACCTCCCACCACAGCTTTACTGGCAGCAGAGAAGAAAGCTTCGTTGCAGACAGCCTGCCACCAGAACCACCTGCACAGATGCAGGTTAGGCAGCACACGTCTTGGTGACTTGCTTTTGAACTTCCAGCACTGCAATCACCAGCCAATTTCCATGCACCCAGGAACATGTGATTGGGTCTCTCTGCCAAGTCAGCCCTGATGTTCACTGGGGTGGTTCAGGGGAATCTGTTACTAGGCTGGAGTTCAAGGGGTACTGGTACATCTGGCTTACCTGAAGCACCACCTCTCATCTTTCTTATTGAGGCCCACTGACATAAAGCAGCCAGATCTCCTCTTCCCACCTTGGCGCCACAACCAGGCCTTCTCTATTTCCAGAATAGCAATAGCCCTCTGAAAGAAGAAACCCATGTCAGGGAGAAAACAGGACATACAGAGCCCAGAGCCTCATTTTGATTAAACCTTCCTGAATCAGCAAGTACTTTGACTTGGAAAATCACTTTGGAGCTCAATCCCAAAGTGTTCCTTAGCGTAACATTATCAGACCAAAAAAAATATACAATTCTCTCAAGTTAATTATGCATGTGGATCTGAACAGGCTAGTAGTCAAGCAAACAGCATGAGCTTTAAATACACCTAAAAATGACGTTAGGGTTTATCTTCTGAGTGTAAATTTATATAAAAAAGAGAATTTTACAACAGAGGTTCAGGACAAGGTGCTGTCATCTCTGATTTTATGAGACTCAAGTAGGAGTTGGGACCATGACATAACTGCTGAGCAGCACTGTCTCTCACCTGCAGCTTCCAGACACTTTTGCTATCACCAGAAATATCAGTGACAGTCTCACTCATGAGCGCAATCAGCATGTTGAGCAAAAGAACATAAGTGAGGATCACGAAAAGCAGCAGCAGAAGCATGACGAAGTATCTGAATCTGGCATGTTCCTGGAAATCCAGGTCACCCATCCCAATGGTGATCTTGAAGAGCTCCAGGGAGACGCTGAGCAGCCCCCCATACATAGCATGGCTTCCAGCATTCTCCATCTGAGCAACAGACTTGTTCTGAGACAGTGAAGGAGCATCCCCCATCAGGGTAACCAAAGCTATGAGAAAAATAGAAAAAAAAAAAAAAGAATCCTCCTTAGAAAAACATTACTTCTTGCAGCCCAGCCTATAACATGATGTTGATTTAAATTGCTACCTGCAGCAAAGCCAAAGAGGAAGATCATATAAACCAAGAGGAAACGCAGCAGATCTCTCAGGATAGTCTGAAATAAATCAGAAGGAAACGCCATTCTTTATCTCACATGAAATCACCAAGAGTATCTCCTGTTCTCACAAGTCATAAAACAAACCCCTGTAACAATGCCAACACAAAAAGCAAGCAGAAAATGCCTTTATCCAGTTTAAGAAACTACTAGTGCATGTTAAGGTACTTCCTCATGCAAGTTACAGTTTTGAGAACTTAACCTGAGAGCACTACAATAACATATTTGTTTCTATATTTGTATGAATAGGCTCTTTGAAACTAATAAATAATTCTGTCATTTCCCCAGTATGACTGTTTCCAAATCACTTCAACGCACATGGCTCTTTCTTTTCTATTTCCATTGGGTTTCATACAAGTGGTGATTAGAATCCTTCTCTGGCACCTCACTTCTACCTTGCCTTTCTAATCCCAGACTCCCATATGGATCTGAAAACACTTCTCAGCCCAAGCATAACAGTTCCAGGGAGCTCATGCTGACTTTGACTGTTAGTTTTGAGTTGCTTTCTGACCAACAGGTGTCAGCTGCTCTAACTTGCTATAATTAAAGATAATCAAACTAATGGTTTGCCACCATTACGCTTCCTTGCAGAAATCAATCTAATCTCCTTCTGCAACTTCTTTATTTCCAGGCTCAATATATCAATTCTATTATGGTTTTCATGGTCCTAAGAGAATAAACATAATTGAAGGACTTCTATTAGTTCCCCACACCTAAAAGTTTTTCACACTAAGTTTCTTCCAAGTACTGACCTTCTGTATCATGACACTGTAAATCCCGGTGCGCTGAAAGCCCCGAGTGTAATACAGCATGTTCACCCATCCCAAAAGCAGGGAGAACACCATCACTGCCACGTAGTTTTCTGAGCTTGCACCGTACAGGACTGCTGACAACAGCAAGGAGAAAGCCTGGATGAAGCTGGAAAGAAATATGATGAGTGACAAACTGACTTACTTCAACAAAAAGGCCCACTTGCAGATCTGTTCTGTTATGCAAGGAAAAGCAAACACATTTTTCCAGGCTACGTGGAGCATATAAAGTCACAGCTAATCAGACTCAAAGTTTATATAAGCAAATCCTGTTATAACCAAACCCATACGCTGTTACAGTTTTGTTATGAACTGGTTAATCTCACTGTGTGGAAACTCTTAACTGTTTGCTATAACAAATGCAACTAATATGAAATGCAAAAGCATTTTCACGTATGAATACATGCACATATACATGCAAACACATGCATCTGAACATTTCTCTTCAGGAAAATGAGAAATTATCTCCTTTTGACAAAATCTGAGCCATAGAGGTTGTGTGATTAAAAACTTGAGTTCTTTTTCAGCAAGTAATTATTTTTAACTGTCAAATAATTGAAGACCTGGCCTTTACTATGTTCTGACCAAATCCAAAGACAAACCCTACCCAGCAAAGTCCATTACAACAAAGGGTTATGACAAGATGCAGCAGGTAGGAAAAACAAGCAGGGTAGGGATGGAAAGAGGAGACAGTGGCAGAGAATCAATCTTTCCTGCTCACCATCTCTCTAGTAATGTTAGGGCAACTTAGCTGCACACAGCAGAGAACCAATTTCACCCGTGCTTTCATTGCACTAAAAACCTCAAGAGACATACATCAAGATCTCAATACAGCTGTCAGAACACATAGTCTTCAGGGACTGGCGTCTCCTCCGCAGGTACAGACTCTAAGAGAGAAAAATCAATGGTAGCCATTCATTAGAACAACAGAGCACGTTCGAGGCTGATTGCTGCCTGGCATAGTCTATTGCACAGGAGAGAGGTTTGCTCCATAAGCTTCTCCTCCAGCTTTCATTTTCAAGATCCCAAATTTCAGCTAGTCACTCTTCCAAGATGAAAACAAGGCCATAATTTATAAAAGATCAAGAATAAACAAGGGCTAACAACTCAGCTCTATAGCTTTATCAAAAGCATTAATAGCACTAAAAGCTAAGCATGCATTTTAGTATCATAAATCACAAAACTCGCTCCTAATTATTTACTGTTGTGAGCCTATTCTTCCTCTTGTGCAGGAACCTGGCTTATGCCACCCTGTCATTGCCAGATCACACTGATACTGTGTCTCAGAGCAGGATTCTCTCCTGCCACCCACTCGCACATCCTAATGTCAGGAGAACCAAATTTGTTGCCTTTATGTCAGTAATGTTTTGTTTTGTGTTTCCTTTCATGCAGTGAAACTAGATGAGAGATGCCAATACCTGAGCAAAAATTAGATAAATGCCTCCTAGCAAGATAATGATCAGTCCAGAGACCCACAGGAAGCCTCCGGCTGTGAACTCCACTGGAAATGAAGGCTGCAAGAAAAAAAAAGAAAAAAATAATACTGAAGATGGACAGCAGTAGTGGTGATAACCACCCCAAGCCTTTTAAAACACATCTCCATTCATTCAGGCTTTGCTAGATAAACGAACACTGGGCTTACCTTTACTCGTAAGGGCTGATAGTAGGCAATGGCTGTAAATATGATCATGAATGACAAGTATGAGATAAAACTGAAGTAGAATCTCTTGGAAGCAAATGTTTCCCACTTTTGCTGGAGCAATTTGTTCAGTGGCTCCAAAACCACCATCTTGTACCGATTCTATGAAGAAAAAAAAAAATCAAACCAGAAAAACACCACCAACAATAAATGTATCTATGTGTCAACAGGAATGCAAATTCACCAGAGGATTGTCTTTTTCAGAGTTAGAGTTCAGTGGCTGCAATTATGGAATCACTAAGAGTTTATTCAATCAGGCCTTGAAAAAAATTAACCATCCCATAGGAAATTAATTCTGCTTGGCTTCACCATGGTATTTGAACAAACCTCAGCTTAGGACAACCAAAGGATCAAAAACACCTCTCATTTTATAGATTATCCAAGGCATTCTAAGCAAATTACAAACAGTAATGTATGCAAATACTTCACCATGCATTTATTTTCCAGAGAAATGATCGTATAAAAGATCACATTAACTTGAAATTTGCATAATTAAATAACAATAATATAAACGGGCAGGAAAAAACATTGCTATCTTCAACTTTTAGTAAAAAGCACTCACTGGTGTGTCACTGCTGTATGCCAGAATCTCCAGCACAGAGTTTTCCTCAAAGCTGTCTAGAGAGGACAAGTCATAGAGGGAGACGTGGATGGGCCCATATGTCCATTCGGTGAACTTGCGTGACAGGTGCCTGTACACTGGGTCTTTGATCTCTCTTTGGATGATGTGTTTGAAGATCTGAAGAGAAACCAGACTCATACCAGAAAAAGGTGTATTTGAGGAAGATACAGACTGACCCAAGCATACACAAATCACCTTCAAACAATGTCTTGCTTTCTGCATTGTATACTTTGTTGTATCCAAACACCAGACTGGCTAAAAGCAGGCAACATAACTACAGGTTGTATCAGCTCTTCCAGGAGCAGAACCAGTTTCAGACCAGACCGGCTACCTTGGCTGGGACACAGCAGCAGCAGCCAGCCGGGGCTCAGCAGGACACTGACTGGGGCAGCCAGGAGGAGGCCTCCTTTGTGTCTCCTGTGGCACTGCCACTATCAGCAGCTTTACTACAGGTTGGATACAAGACACTGCTACATCAAACCCCACTGCTAGGCTGAGGATGTATGCTGCAGTCACCCCTTGTTTCTCAGCAACCCCAGGAATTCCCTTTACTCATCTTTACCTCCACTTTGCCTGTCTTGGCAGCAAGCTGTAGAGGATTTAATCCGTCATAATTCACTATCTCTTCCAGTTTCCATGTTGGGTCAAGCTTCACACCTGCCTTCAAGATCTCAACGTATACTGTGCTCACAAACTTGGTGTTCTCCTCAGTGTCATCTGCAATCATCACCAGGGCATGCAGGACTGTATTGCCCAGTGTGTCTTGCTCCTGGAGCCTGGCTTTTTGGTGAGGGTTGTTTAGAAGATATTCCACCACATCAAGCTGGTTGGTACAAGCAGCCAAGGAGAGGGGAAGTTCACCTGAAGAGATTAGGACAGTAGTTAGAGGGGAAGCAGGAATGACAAAAAAAAAAAAAAAAAAAACAAATTTTAAGCAATAAAAAAAGCAATTCTGGGAAAATATAGCCTGCAGTTTTACCACTGGACCACAGAACAAATTATTTTCCAGTGTCTCTAGATTCAGTAAGTATTCTACAGTAAACAGTTACTCCTTATTTTTGGGAGCATTTTTCTAGACACTTAATTTGACTGCACTAACCTTGCATTTGTCTCTGCGTGAAGCCCCCTGGATGGGGTTAAATACATAAAACCAAAAATGATGTCAAGTGCTCATTGGACACCTTGGTCTGTGAAGTCCAGCCATTCAAATAAGAGAAGAGCTCCTTGATTACAGGACAGTGAAGATGGTAATTCAAACCCAGCTAGAACTAGTGTCATTGAATAAGGCAGTAAAAAAAACAAAGGAATGTGTTCCACACTGACTCACCAAAATAAAAGCAAACTCCCTCTTTCTTCTTCCTGAAGAATTCGCCATGGGCTCTGGCATGGACATCAGCTCCATTCTCTACCAGAAGTTTCACTAAGTCCAGGCTCCTTTTCTCTATTGCAATATGGAGTGCTGTCTGGCCTACAGAAACAAGCAAAACCTGTAACTCATTGCCAATACCCGAGGGAACAGGCAAAGGACTCTTCAGTAAAACACTGTTTCCACAGCTGCTTTATGTTCTGCACAGCAATCCTACAGTCTTAGTGCTGGGAAGGGGATGGGTGACAACTGATAACTTTCAACAGCTTTATTGGAAAAGCACACTGTGAACAATGAGCTAGAAAACAAGCCCCAAGACTATCAGGAATTCAGTGCAAAACCAGACAATTCCCCCTGTCTGGTACTAAAATTCCAAAGAGCTATGAGAGGAGGATAAAGACAACCATACATGTACGTGACTATGTTGCATATCTGCTATTAAAAGGATAACCTAGCAAGCAGAACTCATTCTTTAACAGCTATACAGTATTCCTTTTTCACTTTTAGAAATGCATTCTAAGCTTTCCTATTTCTTAAGCAAATTCTCTCATATTTGTGGGTTCATTAAACATGTATCATTTTTGTTTTATAGAGTAAAAACAAACTTGTAGAAATGAAGTGTATAATTCAAGGCTGAAAAGGACAGTACCAGAACCACAAATCAGATCTAAAAAAGGGTGAGCAGGCTGTTACTGTAATTGCACCAGAACTCTGGAATGGCAGTGCACATAAACACCAGTTCCCTTTCCTTTTGTTGTACCTGCACACCTCACCTGCCTGATGGGGAGACTCATCTGACACGGCATCAGCAAAACCTTACCTCTGTAATAGCAGTCAGAGCACGCCACATTGACGAGTGGCCTGGGATTCTGTGTCTTTTGGTCTATTTCCAGCAACAGTGGGATTGTGTCATTTTTTCCATTTTTTAAATTCAGCAGGGCTTTCATTAAGCAGGTCTTCCCAGTCTTTGCATCTAGCAGGAAGAAAAAGCAAACAGTTTATGGACGTGCTTCACGCACACCTATATTACCTGATTCAGTGTGTTCTGGACTTAACTGTCACTGTAGGAGCAAACACAATAGTTACTTTAAGGGCCTCAGTATTTTCGGTCTGCAGTACAGCTGTAGGAAATATTTAATTAATGGAATTCTCTGACCTCAGATGGACTTTAAGGGAATAAAAGAATAGACAGAAAGCTGGAGAAAGTAAAAAGACAAGAGCAAATTGCCCTGCTTCCCACTCGTACATTAACAAGTGCTACTTCTGCTCACCCAGGTTATGAAGTACTGAGTAGGAATCTACCTGTGTATTCAGAATTGGTGAGAAATTTTGAGGTCCTCCTCAAGTACTCAAGTAAGCCGTTCAGTGCCTCGGGGCTGCCCCTGGAGACTGCGCTGAACAGCCTGTCTCTGTCAAAGCGATTGGGGTCCTTCTGGCTGCAGGAGAAATGCAAAGTGTTAATAAATTCCGGAGAGCATAATACAAGCAACAAGTTTTAGAGGGCTGGTATAAGAAAGGAGGGAGGCAAAAGGGTTTGACAGAAAAACAACTATTTTATTTTTGAGTTAAAGGAAAAATAGAGACAGTTATTTCCCACAATGCTTTTAAGTGACTGCTGTTTCCATCAGCTGGAGCTCGTCCCAGATCCAGTCTGATGTGCAACCCTGGAACATATCCAGAGCACAGAAAAAGAAGCTCAAGATAGCTACAGGATCAGAATCAGTCCCATCACAGGGTGTGAAGCTCTCTATAAGCTAGCTAGTTTACATCCCTCCTCGGCAAGAACAGTTCAGTTGCATAGGGCTCCATGCTAAGTTGCTCTTACACTCAACTTAGCTTACTTGGTGCTATTTGGTTCAGATAAACCCCAAACACAACACACACCATACACTTACCTTCCAGGTGCAGAGGGAAAAGGCTAATATGTTCCCTTCTACCTTTTATTACCTCCCACAGGACGCCCATAATATTCCTGAATTGGCATTTTTACTTTCAACTTTGGTAAAGCTTATTGGCAAGGGACAGGATGTATTATATCAGCACGGGTCAGTACAGATCAACAGGGATCCCACCCTTGTGAAATAACCAACAGTCACTCACTTGCTGACAAGTCCAGGCCGATAGTTCAGATTAATCATGACTTTAGGAGCGAAGTCACTGCTTTCCTTCTGATAAGGTGTCTCCAAGGGCTGTGGCTCTCCTTTCTTTCCATGTAGCCCTGATCTTTCATCCTTTTTACTCGATGTAGGTTTATCTTCAGGGATACTGTCATCTGTTTCTAGCAATCCCATCAGCCTGTTCCGCTGACCCGGGCCTGGCTGCCCATTTGTGAAGTTATCCATTTCTAGCAGAGATGGTCTTGCAGATCACCAGACGTTCCCCACAGGGAGACTAAACCTGTAAGGGAGTGGGAGAATTTACACAATTTGTTCACAAACCTAGAATGTGTACTGTGTGGCACAGACATACAGAAAACCATGTTTCCACATCCAGTGTTCCTACAATTGACTATGTGTCTCTTGAGAGATATTCAGTAAAACTCTGCATGATTGGGAGTATTTGAGTAAAGGATCAAGATCTTAAACGAGGTACCCCTGAAGTAGCAGTCCAAAAGCAGTACACGAAATACAGGCTATTCATCTGCAGAACATCTGAACCCCCTTTGTGAGATTACCTCACCTGTTGGCAACAGCACAGGTTCCTTACATAAAAGGCAAGGAGAGTGGATCTTTAGGAGACCATGATCGTTGTTCTTGTCTCAGTGCAGCCAATGCAGGCCAGTCACCAAGTGGCTAAAAAGATAAGACTAACCGTAGGCTTTCTTTGCAACAGAGTACTAAGTTTGTTCATGTTTTCTGCTGGTAATAAACTGCAGTATTTTGACAGGGGAAACATGCACAAATTATGTTCCTCTCATGTATTCTTACACTGCAACCTGGAGCAATATGTGAGAGATCTTCGTGGTGTTGGCTATCCCTGTGAGTGTGGGTTTGAACTTTCAGCTCCACAGCACAGGAGTATACACACCACAGGTGCTGCATGGACATTTGGAGCCTTAACACAGCTCAGCACCCACAAGAGCAAAACTGGACCCAGATCTGCTGTACAGAGCACCTCAGTATTCATCAGAGCATCCAGCCAGCCCATTTGTCTTGTCTAATACGGCCTGAACTCCATTTTTACCCTTTTGAAATGTCTCCTCATATTTATCTGGATACATCTCAGATCCACACCCAACTCAAGCTATCTGCAGTCAGGATATGACAGAATGTTCACACAGTTCGTGAGGCAGCAAGGAAACATCCACAATTACCAACCTGAACCAGAGCTTAATAACTCCGTCTTATTCGCATGTACTCCCTCCAAATGGTTAACAGATTTTCTCTGAAGAGAAATCTCCCTTGCTGGGACTACAGCCAGACTCCATAGCCTATACCAGCAAAGAGGTAAACGGACACAGCATAAGCATTCTGGCTTAGATTAGGATGCAGGGAAGCATAGTTAGCTTTAGGCAGAAAACAGCAACAAAACATCTTTATGCAGCTCACAGCAAGAAATCCAAGGGCTGATTCCATGACGAACTGTTATAAGTCAGCCATTCAGTTTAGTCTGTACTCTAATGACAAACATTCCTCTGTACACACAAGCATACACCCTACAATCCCGTTTCAGTCTTATTTTCTCCCCCAAAACACTTACTGGTACATTCGTCAATCCTTCAGAGGGTTATTTGTACTTCCATAATAGTTTGCTTGTGGTTTTCTGTCTTCCTTTCCCCCAAATCATTTCTCAGCTGCAGTTTCCATTTCTCCACAGCGCTCAAGAGAGTTATTTACTGTCAGTCTTTTACAGACAGAATGTCTGGTTTAAAAGCAAGAGCAAGATGGTTCTTGAAAAAAAAAGACCCTGAAATATATACATCCACTTTGTGTTTTCCTAGGAAACAGACAGCTCACTCTGTCAGCTCAACTTTCACTTCTCTACTCAAGAGCTGAGTTGTTTCCTTCTGCGACTTTACCAAGCCATTTTGAGTAGTGCAGCACAAAAAAAGCCCTGCTGTCAAAAGCGGAAGAGCACAGCACTTACCCCAAGTTGCTGCAAGCTCCACCCAAGAACTGATCTGACGGGGGATCCCAACCGATCCTTCAGAGGTTAAATAATCTCTTCGTAGAAACCAAGTCAAGTAAGTGTTAATAAGCATGAAAGCAGACCCCAAGTTATTTACATCCATGGGTGAGAGCCCTCTTCTTCTGCAGAGAAGACCACGCTCATATTAGCATTCTTCTGATGGTGCAGCATTGAACTTCTGGTTGGTGGTGGTCCATGAGAGAATCCAGGCTGCCTGTGAGAAGAGATAACCGCTGACTGTTATTATTTACTCAACTGTATAGCTTTTTGCAAAGTGAAGAAGGGCTTGCACAGGAAATGACTAGATAGATTTCTCAGTAAAAGAGAGAGCCAATGAGTGCGGTGCTCTTATATGGGAAAGCTGCCTGGCTATTGCAAATTCATAATGCTTAACCCCTGCCTGCACACACAGAGAGGCGACATCTTGTGGCTTTCAACAACAGCCCGCTTAGATCTCAAGGCAGGAGGCTGACTGGACCCTGACAGCTCCAGAGCCTGTGGTTTAGCTGTGAGGTTTGTCACAAGACCCTCAGCCCCAGGGCAAGAATGCAAAGAAACATGTGAAGTCAACTGTTTCTGTGGGAAGTCAGTTCTCACACAGCTTCACACACCACAGTTACGAGGCAAAGAAAAACCATGGCAGACAAACTAGCCAGGACGTTAGCCTAAGCATCAGCTGCTCATCACAAGGACAAGAGAATTCAAGAAGCAGCCCCACTTCCTAAACACTTCGGCTACTGGTTACTTAATTTGCCACTGGTGCCCACTTCTTAATGTGCTGGTTCTCCAAAGGAAGGGAAGTTTTGGAGAGGCTGCTTCTGGGAAAACGGATGTACAACTGGTCGTAGTTGAGACCACGCATGCACAACAGCACCCTTTCACTTATCACTCCCTATACAGGACCTCTGGGCACAGAAAACCTCAGACCACATGAAGTGTCTTGGCTCTTTTTGTCCTACTTTTAACAGAAGTGAGACGAAAAAACGATATGATCATTATTTCCAGCAGCAGCAGTGCAGGATGACATTCAGCACCTTCTGTGGCCTTCCCCAGAACGAAACGGCTGAGGAGTGATTCTCACCCATGCTCTGTAGAGGACTGGTGGTTTACAAAGCCACGTATGTGATTTAGAGCTCATCTAGAAAATCTCATTAACTATCAGAATGGTACCGAGCTCTTTTAATCGATAGCTTGATAGCAGGGGCACATCCCACAGGAAGTTTCAAAGCTTAGTCAACAATTGATCCAAAACCATTGAGAACGTATGTGCCACATCATGACATGCTGAACTCTGGCTATGGATCTCTCCTTCCAAAGCTGCCACAAGCCCAAACAGAACCCAAAGCAATTTTCTTTTGACAGGACTGCAGGAGGGTGTGGGGTCTCCTGGAATGTGGCCCTGTTGCACTTAATTTACTTAGGTACCAGACATAGAATCAGGCCTGGGAGTTTGGCTCAGACTTAATGGATTTCAATCCTCTTGGGCTTTTCCCCCAGCTTTCATGAGAGTCAGCCCACCATTCTAACTAAGGAACGAACTCAGCCCACAAAAGTGCATCATAACAGACTTCTTTCTGCGCATCTGGTTTTAATAGCTTACACAGAGGAAGGGGAATGTGCAGCTTGCTGGGAAAGGAGTCACTGCCAGCTGAGAGGTCAATGCAGCAAAACAGAAACATGGAGCTGCTGGGAGAACACAGAAACCTTGGTATGCTTGCACACATGCGCACACGCTTTCACAGGGAGGACACCATGGTAAACACTCCCATTTCCATTTCAGAGGAGGGAGAAGTGAAGCACAAAAACCGCAAGGTCTGCCCCGATGCATACTTGTCGGCAACTGAGCATTCTGAGGCCAGTAACGTGATTATGTCACTGCTGTGCACTAGCTAGGTGAGCTAGTGATAATGCTTCACAAGTACTTGCCAGCAGTATTTAAAGTCCTGATAGCTGTTAGGACTCAGGAGAAAGCTATCCAGAGCTACATATGAGGAGAAAAAAAGAAGCAATTGATTTTCACCTATGTGCTAGCATGCATTTTCAAAAGCAATACATGACCCTCTTGCCTTTTGAGGCTTTTATTTGGGGGAACAAGGAGGAACCTTGCAATTGATCTGTACTTATTCTAGTGATGAACGCAATTCTGATGTCACATAAGTTTCTCCTAACAGGAGACACATTCTGTGGAAATCCTGAATCCAGGAAGAGAAAAGTCAAATTCTAAACTTCCGAACTTCTAACTTCTAAATTCTAAATTTAGAATTTCCAAATTCTAAACAACTGAAATTTTAAGTCAAGTCGAAGGAAGCATTTCATGATGATAATTACAGTAAAAGTACAGACAACATACGCTCTATGAAGAAGAACAGTAACCCATGGTAGGAAAAAACAATGACCAGAACCTGCTTAAAGGGAAAGCAACAGGAAGCGTAAGGAAGACCGCTTTCTGCAAAGATGTGAACACGCACACCTCCTAAAATATGTATTCTCTGTTCACCTATGTGCCCACCAAATACTGACAAATGTCTCTTATGGCCAATACCACATTTTCTGTAGGCTGTAAATAGAAAATCAAAGACACTTACAGGTGTTTGCAGTTGATCTGCAGCCACTCTAAGAGGTAGCACCATCGTCTTCACAGGAGAAGGAAGCCTGTAATAGCAGCATGCAGACCATTAATGTTTTCTCCAGAACAGGTGGGCAAGCACTTCATTCAAAACTCACGCAGATCACAGGGCTAAAAGAGAAGACGGTTTCATTTAAAGCTGTACTTTCAGGCCTGGAGAAATATCAATTGTTTTTGCATTGCCAGACATTTTTTCATACAACTGTTATGGAAAACCCACACTGAATTGAATGAATTTTAGTACCTTGATTTATGATAGTTACACAGATGGAATCTTGTATCATCAGAGGGATCAGTCACTGCTCAATTTAAAATCTAAATATTCCTAAATATAAAACCTTGTCAAAACTTCTCTGATGGCCCCGGTGACTCAATTTATTTACAAGATGGTATTTTGTCAACCACTAGTCTCATACCATTATATTTAAATGCTCCCATCTACATACTTCTCAAGCCTTTGAAGGAACTATCCACTTCTCATATTCTTTAAATTGCAGTATCTTTGTACTTCATGTATCCGTTTCTGTGGGCTTACAGCCTAAAGAAATAACTATTAAAAAACAGCAAAACACGAAATGCAACGTTTCAAATGACTCTTCTGTGGAGCAATAGTGACATCCAGTGGTTGCCACGTGAACCTCAATTCTTGATGCTTAAGAAAACAGCCTCTACAAGACATGCTCGAAAAAAAAAAGCAGTACTTGTAGACATACGTTTCTGAGAACTAGTTATTCACTTAGCCTTTGTTTTAAAATAGTTATCAGCAATAGTTAGTATTTAGAAACTCAAATTCCAAATAAGGCTGGTTTTGATGATGCCTGAAGAATTTTCCATAAATACAAAATTGTGCAGCCAAGAATCTTTGAATGCAGATACTACACAGTGACTTTGGAACAGGAGACAATGCAAAAATATCGAGGTATTCCCAATGTTTCCTTTCCTTAACCCTCGTTTTTCCTATAGGACTTCCCCTTTGGGGCAGTTACTAGCACAGGACACCACTGAACATATCCAAACCCCAGCATAACAGCATTACCTCATTTGTCTTAAAAGACGTTGAAGGGTTTTTGTTTGTTGGTTGGTTGTTGTTTTTATTTTTTATTTTTTTAGGTACAAAGGACAAAAACCACAAAGTTCTGGAATTAGAGAGCGTGCAACACAGAACTAGAAATTAACTGAAGCGTAAGAAACAATGCAAAGGCCAGTCACAAAGCTCAAGTTACAGCAGGATAAAGGACATTACTGGAATCTGTTATCTATATGGGGGCATTAGGATTATTCTATTTTAATGGCACTTACATTCTGGCTAAAGCCTATTAAACTCTTAACTTTATGTACATTTCCCTAATTCACATAATTTGGGATAAAGTGCTTTGTTTGTTAGATTTTATTTTTCTTAATTAACAAAGAAACCCCTTGCAGTCTCCTATTCCACCTAGTGAGATCCAGCTCTCCGTTAGCTAGCTGGGAGACCAGAAACCACAGCTCCTACAAGAGAAATGGGAACTCCAACACCAGCATCCCTGCGTCTCGCAGTGAGCCCTTTCAGTCCAGCTCACACTGCCCCTCCCTCATCTAGGGTAGCACTGCAACGTGACGGCATCTCTGGATGTCACGAGTAATTTTACTGTTCTGGGCCATTTCTAGTAAGCCAAACGCAGAGCTGGATAACTTTCAGTATGTCCCTCACTTAAGCAATCTTCCTAGCAGGCTGGGGAAAACAGCCTATTGCCACATTCATTCTGCACACAACCAGTTCAGGCTGCCTGGAGCAGGCCCGTGCTGCTCCCCAGTCAGTGTCATCCTTCCTCCCTCAACCCATGGCCCAGTGCCTCGGGTGCAACAACAGCCTGAAGCAGGATCTGTACGTGTGGCTCTGCTGGTGAGCCATCCACTAACAGCAGTGGCAACGGCTCAACAGAGGCTTGGTTTGGGCAGAGAAAAAGTGGAGTGAACATACGCTGGGGAATCTGGTGCAGACCTGCTCTGATGTCTACACACCACGTTCTCAGTCTCTGCTCTTGCAGAGGGTGTCTGCATTGTACACTGCATTTGAACACTTCAGCAACAGTTCTCGTTCAGTAAGCAACTCTGGGGGAAAAAAAGAAAAAGAAAAAAAAAAAGGAAAAAAGCAAAAAAAAAGACACCTGCCACTTACTGAATTCTGTCTAACCAGAACCCAAATACCCTTGAACCTGCAGCCTTCATTATCTGATTAGTTAGCAACTGCATCTGTAACCATGCAGCACAGTTTAATTATTAAAAGAATTGAGAAATGGCATCTATTAATTATGAGCCATGAACGATAAAGCAGCTGGTTTTACCATAGAGCAAATCAGGAGCAGAAAGATAAGTAATGTAAATTTATTTAGGGCCATGTCCCCTCTGGACTGTAAATTGCTCATGGAATTTGTCCACTAAGGACAGCTGGGCTATTAAAGACACTCTGAAGTGTCTAAAGTATAAAAAGCACAAAATCAATAAAATATTAAAGAAAAAGGTATTGCAGGAAATCAGGTAATTGAAGGAAAGCATCTTTGATAGAAATAGCAATTGTTCTTTGAACTCAGGTTTCTGCTAGCACAGCTACATCTAGCAGTCAGGGAATGAAATGTTGCTAAAAAACTATCAGCCCTGTAACCAGCAATACTTCACTTGGTTACAATGGGCAGCTTAACTTTTTTTTTCTTTATGATTACATCCTTATTAAGAACACACTGCTAATATGGGTGCATTACTATACCAGGCATCTGCAACAGATGTTCAGTAACATTAAATTGAAATTCAAGTGGAACAAGCTAGGGCACTAAAGTGGACAAGAAAGTCTAGATGGTGTGTAACGTGGTAGCAGTAAGGAACGAAGTGCACCAGCACAGCACCACGTAGACAGGTACCGAAACTCACTTTGAACAGCTAAACAGCTTTCAAAATTCAGTAAATACCTTGAAAGCCACGATCCTTACAACCTCAGCAAGGCTACATAGAAGGGCACCTGAATGGCTACACTCCCTTTTTAAGACCCACCATTATACATTGAACTAAACCAGTCTCAACATCACCTTGAATCTCCCCACACCCATTTGGAGGGAAGATCCTTTGACACACCCCCATTAAAAAGCCCTTCCGTGCTCTCCAGCTTTTAGCACTAAAAATGCTTCTGTAAAATGCTAGTACTCAACCCAAGGACACCCTTTTACCCAATGCTTCACCATTCAAGGCAGCCATTTCCAGAGCTAACTAGCTAGACAGGCCTTCAAACTGTCTGCAAGTCAGCAAAAGCACTTGCTGCAGTTCATCCTTCCAGCTGTTCAGTAGTGGAACACCCCACCTCCCTTTATACACTTCACTTTGGTCACTTCTGGAATAGTGAAACTGCAGTTTATTAAAAAATGCCTAACTAGCAAATTTACTTACATAGCTTACACAACAGTTAAAGTGGGAACTCACCTCATGTCAGTGCCAGGCAATGTAATCATTTACTCACACTGCAGTTTACAAACTACAGTAAATCCACCCCACTGAATTGAGTCATACAACCTTCACTTGGTTTGGTATTGGATTTCTGGAGCCTTTAACAGAATGCACTATCCTTCCTGGAAATAAACTGTGTTAAATTCTAAGCAGAATTAATATAGTATTACTGCTTAATTTAAGACTTTAATCCATGTATGTTTCATCCACTATGTCATTACCCATGAAAAGAGGCTTGGAAAAGAGCCAGTGTGAGCATGTCACTTAAATATACTCATTTTACTAGCTTGAACTGAGACACGACAACAAATTGTAATGTGCAACAGAAAACTTTATTAGCATTTCAACACACAGTTCAGCAGTAACTTAAGCTTGCATTAACCTTGCATTTAATTTAAGACATTAGAAGGACTACAGTGCAAACACAAGTGCTACCAGCAATCTCATCAAGCAAGATGCACAGTAACTAACGGCCACCCCTCAGGCGCAGCACAAGGTGGAGGGTGGATTCCTTCTGGATGTTGTAATCGGACAGGGTGCGCCCGTCTTCAAGCTGCTTGCCTGCAAAGATCAGCCTCTGCTGGTCAGGAGGAATGCCTTCCTTGTCCTGGATCTTGGCCTTCACGTTCTCAATGGTATCACTGGGCTCAACCTCGAGGGTGATGGTCTTGCCAGTCAGGGTCTTCACAAAGATCTGCATGCCACCTCTCAGGCGCAGCACAAGATGCAGGGTGGACTCTTTCTGGATGTTGTAGTCAGACAGGGTGCGACCATCCTCCAGCTGCTTGCCTGCAAAGATCAACCTCTGCTGGTCAGGAGGAATGCCCTCTTTGTCCTGGATCTTGGCCTTCACATTCTCAATAGTGTCACTGGGCTCAACCTCAAGGGTGATGGTCTTGCCAGTCAAGGTCTTCACGAAAATCTGCATGCCACCTCTCAGGCGCAGCACCAGGTGGAGGGTGGATTCCTTCTGGATGTTGTAGTCAGACAGGGTGCGCCCATCTTCAAGCTGCTTGCCTGCAAAGATCAGCCTCTGCTGGTCAGGGGGAATGCCTTCCTTGTCCTGGATCTTGGCCTTCACATTCTCGATGGTGTCACTGGGCTCAACCTCAAGGGTGATGGTCTTGCCAGTCAGGGTTTTCACAAAGATCTGCATGCCACCTCTCAGGCGCAGCACAAGGTGAAGAGTAGACTCTTTCTGGATGTTGTAGTCAGACAGGGTGCGTCCATCTTCCAGCTGCTTGCCTGCAAAGATCAACCTCTGCTGGTCAGGAGGAATGCCCTCTTTGTCCTGGATCTTGGCCTTCACGTTCTCAATGGTATCGCTGGGCTCAACCTCGAGGGTGATGGTCTTCCCAGTCAGGGTCTTCACAAAGATCTGCATGCCACCTCTCAGGCGCAGCACAAGATGCAGGGTGGACTCTTTCTGGATGTTGTAATCAGACAGGGTGCGACCATCCTCCAGCTGCTTGCCAGCGAAGATCAGCCTCTGCTGGTCAGGGGGAATGCCTTCCTTGTCCTGGATCTTGGCCTTCACATTCTCGATGGTGTCACTGGGCTCAACCTCAAGGGTGATGGTCTTGCCAGTCAGGGTTTTCACAAAGATCTGCATGCCACCTCTCAGGCGCAGGACAAGGTGGAGGGTGGATTCCTTCTGGATGTTGTAGTCAGACAGGGTGCGCCCGTCTTCAAGCTGCTTGCCTGCAAAGATCAGCCTCTGCTGGTCAGGAGGAATGCCTTCCTTGTCCTGGATCTTGGCCTTCACGTTCTCAATGGTATCACTGGGCTCAACCTCGAGAGTGATGGTCTTGCCAGTCAGGGTCTTCACAAAGATCTGCATGTTGAACTACAAAACATACAGAAATTTAAGCCTTAAGCAGGCAGTAAAATACAGTCTCAAAACTATGATTTTGAAATACAACTGCTTCTGCTATTTTGCATTACGTAAACAGTATTTAGATTTTTTTTTTTGTTATTATTGACGAAGTGAGTTCTATAACCTTTCTCTAACCGTTGCTGTTAAAGGAACCATCTTTTCTAACCGCCTCTCTCCTCAGGAGAGACCCCTGACGTTGTCTCTGGGCGGATGGCCCCCAGCTGCCAGCCCCTTCCCTTTCCAGCCGCAGCAATGCGGCAGGGGCACCCAGCAGGGGCCGCAGCTGCCGCAGGGCTTCAGGCGAACAACCCGCGACTGCAGCGCGGTGCCGGCGCCCGCCCCGGCCGTGACTCAGCGCCTGCTTCCGGCGCCAACGGCAGGCTCCGCCATTTCCCCTCAACCGCTCCCTCTTCTTCAGCGGGCGGTTACGCGGCCACCCCCCCCCCCACCCTGTCTGTAACATCGCTCAGGCATTTAGAGCCGCTCCGCACCTCACCGCCACCGACCAGGAATACAGAAACACCGCCCGACAAACCCCCGGCTGCGCTTTCTACTTCCCTGCCCACAAACCTAAGGCTTTTCACCCCGATTTCCGCCCCCCCGCCCGACTCACGTCTTCGGCCCTGGACTCCGCTCCCTCCGAACTCTGTTCCTTTTTGTCTGCAGCTGTGTCTGTGAGCGGTGACGCAGCCCCGCCCGTATTTATGCAGTTCCTGTCAGAGAGGCCCCGCCCCCGAACGTTGACGTGTCCTTCCGCCTCTCAAAATAGTCCCAAGCCAAAGACCCCCGTTGAGCGAAGCACCCGCCTTCGTTCCTCGGCCGTCCCCCTTCCAGGAGCGAGGGGGGTCCCGGGTTCTTCGCGTCAGGCCCCAGCCCCTCAGAAACCCCCAAATTTTGGGGGGCGCGGATGGATCTGGAGGTGCGGTGAAACGAACCCTGGAACGGACTGGAAGCTCGGCACTGATTGGTGCAGCAGTAAGGAAGGCGGGTGCTGATTGGCTGACCGCGAGGAAAACTCTGGAAGATTCGAGCGCTGCCGAGCTCTGATTGGTGCGCGGTGAGGTCAGCCCTGTTGCTAGGGCGGCTCCTGTGGCGGGGGCAGATTTCGGTAGGGGCGGGGGGAGCGCGCATGCGCGTAGGGGCTGTGGGGCCGGGGTCCCTTTTGGGGTCGTTTTTGTGGGGTCGCCTCGCGTCCCCCAGCGGTGCCCGGGGCCTGGCGGGGAGAGGGGCACGGGCACCCCGGGAAGGGACGGGTTACCTCTGGCGTCAGCCTTCTGTTGGTCTCCAGAGGCCCTGCAGCACCTCGCTGGCCCTTTCCCCGAGGGACCTGAAGCGTTTCTGTCAGGGCCTGGCGCGGTCCCGTTGTGTGGGGCCGTGGGGGAGCGCCTAGGAGGGCAGAAATGTGTTAGAAAAGCTGGAAAACGCTGGCACTTAGAAATTTGGCAAGTGTTTGTGCTTCCCGGTGCGTCATGCATTATGGGCTGAATGTGCGCCCTGTCACGAGGCCGTTTCCTGAGCTGCCCTTTGGGCCAGTTTGGGGCGGCTGACGGTTTTTCAGTGCGAGGCTGCGAAGCCCTCGTGAAACGCTGACGTTTCAAACTGAAGCAGCTGTTTACTTGCCTTCAGAACAGGAAGCCTTGAACAGGTTATGGAATAACTTCCTGCTGCAAGCTGATGTGGCGATGTGCTTCACCGTAATTAAAGCTCGTTATACCTTTCAGACTGGCTCATGACTCAATTTATATCATAACCGGAGTATGCAAGAACCAAAAAGGTTTTTGTGTTTTTGTGCTAGCTCCCTCAGTGAACCCAGATGGACTTTCTGGTAAATCCTCTACTCAGGAAGCATGAGCATGCATGTGAGCAGGCAGGATTTAATATGGAGCTACGTGCTGTATTGCCATTAAAACAAACAAAAAAAAACCCCTTTGGTTTCTTCTAGCAAGGCTTGTGTCTGCTAGCACTTCCTGTTTTACAGTAAAAAGAAAATAATCTTCCTAACAACAATTATTCACAATATAGAGACAGGAAGGGAGGAAAGCAGTAACTGGAAAATTCAGAGACCGTTCTGTGGCAATAACCAACCTCTGGAATATTATTCGGCTACATAAACTTAGAGCAAATGGCAGACTTGAGCAACACTACATTTGTTTTCGTTACGCTGCCAGTTTTGCTCAGTGTTTCCAAGAGCTTCTTTTTGTTTGTGTAGTGCCAAGGTGGAAGAGGTTTGATCCAAAGCAGCCAAACAATGCCTTGGAGCCTTGAGAGGAACTAAAAGTAATATTTATAAATGTGAAAGGCCACGTCTGCTAAACTGGAGATTAACCACAGGCTAATCTTAAAGCCTTGAGCTGTGTTTGTGCACATCAGGCTTGCATTAACGATTTCACTGTGTATTTCCAGAAAATACTGGAGCCCTTCCCTCCTCTGTTTTTTCTAAGTATGGCTCAAGCCTATGACTAAACTGCTTGTGAAAGCAGTTGTTTGTGTTCTGGCTAAATATTCAAATCAACAGATAAGAATAAAATCCCAGCAAGATGGCTCTACCACAGGCAGTTCTTTAAATACGTTGCTAATAACGGCTCCTGAAAGTCATTCTTCAGGGAAATGACATTACCCAAGGCAAGCACAGGCAGCAAAATGCTGCCATGGAATGTAGGCTCTGTTTAGAAACAACAGTGGATTCTATTTGTCAGTTCCATGCAAAAAGCCTCGTTATTTTCCTCAGGTATCCCTCTGTCAGAAGAGATAAACAAAAGAGTTTGGCTTTGTCTGCACAATTCCACGGCCTAGCAGAATTAAACTAATCTCCATAGCCTGCTGGCAAGCTACTCTATGCAGGCCATCGTTAGCATTTTTCAGCCTCCACTGATTGGATTTGTTTAATTGTCCTAACTGTTAAGCTGGGATAGACATCTACATGCCTGTACAAACCCCACCTCCTTTGTTTCTGGGATCTTAAACATTTCTTTTCCTGTTCCTTGGCTTTTTCTCTGTGGTAAATCCGTGTACTCTGACTGTTACACAATTCCTATCTGCACAGATTCATTATTGTACTTTGATAATATTTTATCATCAGGCTGAAAGGTACAATTTTTTTGAAGTCATAACGCAGTTTTTTATACACTGCATGCCAGATTCTGCCTCGTTTTCACACATTATGTGTACAGAACAGTCTCCCAAGCTGATAGTAACACTCTCATGAATTAATTTTACTGAATTTCAGCATTACCTCGGAATTTCTTCAGAAAATATTTTACTACCCAAGCTTGATGCAGAGGAGACATGTTTGTTCTTAAATGGTGTACTGTTACTGTTGTGGTTATTCAAAGCAAAAGTATTTAGCATATATCCTGCCCTTCCTTCAGTAGCTCTAGATGAGTAAGAATCAGCAAGCAGCTGACTGTGGACTGCATATAAATAAATGCAAACCTGAAAAAGCAGAAATCCATATCTTGTGACTGGCCTGACTGCACAGGTGGTTCCAGCCTCTGCCAGGGTATGGGGCCTGCCTTTGGGGACACATATTTCTTGCTGAGTGGTTTCAAAAGTAGGTCACTGGGCAGCAGTATAAAATAACCTGCTTTCAAAAGAGAAGAACCTGGGGTCAGAGAAATGTTTCCAACGAATTTGTACATTCTAGAACACAATGTCTGTTTTTTATGTACACTACTAGGTCTGTTTTTATGTACACTAATGCCCTAGCAACAGCACAGCATTTCGATGTGAGCAATGTCAAATGAAGCAATCTGTTTATCTTTAGCTCCAAGGGTTTAACTTGGGACAGCCAGCAAATCAGAGGATCTGAGTAGGAGTAGCAAGTTCAGTACTTTTCCTTTGTCCAAACAAAAATAGGGCTATTTGCCACCAGGAAAAACAATGTATTTTTCTACCTCATAATATTACTCATACCTACCTCAGGTCTCTTTCACTGCGTATGACGCAGGATAATTATATTTACCTATTTATGCTTATGGAGATAAATATTTTCTCCCTAAACCTGTAACACTGCAATAAGGCCCAGTCTGCTGAAGTTCCAGCATTAAGACAAATAGAGCCGTGGCATGTTACTGCTTGTCCTTGTACTGCCAAGCTCAAGGGTTACAAAAACAACGAGGCACAAATTCAAAATACAGTAAGATGGACTGTAATATTGAGATTACCAAAAAAAGACAACTCACCGAGTTTTGTTTTTTTTTTTAAGCCTTATGCTAAAAATACCTTAATAAACAAAGTCCTTCACAAGCTACCAACTTTAGGAGCTGAACACTTAAGAAAAACAAATAGCTACATTTGTAATAAAACAAGGGAAATGGGCAACACTCATTTGTTTCTTTGTTTAAAGTAGAGTTTGATCGCAAGACACATGGATACAGCTTTGGTTTTGGGTCTGTGCTGCCACCATGAACATGTTTGGGTGCGTCCTTCTCTGTAGGTCTAAATAACCCAGAGAAATATGTGTCAATTCGCATGCTTCTGATGTAAGGAGACTTCTGAAGGGCATTTTATAAAGACACCATCAGCCTAAAATCACAGGTTTGTGCCTGCACGTTATGCCAGTGAAAGCAACAATAACTAGGTCTATTCTAAAAATTACATGTCTGCGTCTTTGCAGTCTATCTCCTGCTTACGAGTCTCTTGGATCTGATCCAAACTGCACTGCAGCTGAAGGAGCTCTCTTTGTTCACGTTCTCTCTGCTGTGTCTGAGCTGATTGAGCATGTGGTTTCTGGGGTGAGAATTTTCAGCAGTATAGCAGAGAAGCATCTTGAAAAAATGGAAAGATAGAAAGAATAATTCTACAATGCTGTTAATAATTATTAATATGTTTCAATTCAGCCTCTCTAACAGTGAACAAAACCAAGTATTGTCAAGGCCATTCTGAACAGCCTTCCTCCATCAGCCCCTTTGTCTCCAGATCCAGCTTGGATCCCTCGATGGTAAGGAGAACGGCCAGAAAGCTTCCCCTTTATTAATATTGGGACTAAAATCCAAGCATTGTTATTTTTGTCCTCTGTACAAACGATGTGGTACTAACTACCTTAGTTCTTTTAAACATAGTGTTAGCTATAAACTACTTCTAGTTCTGTGCTTGTTAGATGAAAAGCATCCACAGTTCTTAATTTTCTTAAACCCACAAACAGATAGCTGCTTTTAGTGCTGCTTTTGTTGTGAAAATGCCCTTATAGACAGAATCTCAGTGCAGGCTGCAAGCCAGGTCTACATAGCTGAGTCATTGTTATACAAGCAGAGCTGGATGGGGCAGAAAAGCACCTTTGTACTTTAACACTGAAACAGGTCAGCTGCTGAACTTTGAATATCACAATACTCCTAAAGAGACAACTGATTTACTGGACTTTTCTTCCTCTTGTCTTTCCCATCCTCCTTCTGAATAATTCTTTTTTTTTTTTTTCTTTTTTTTTTTTTTTTTTCCCCACTGTCTCAGAAGCTTACATGTAAGAACAAAACATTCTTCATCAAGCTACTTATTTCTACTAGAGTTTGGCAAGCCTTGCATCGGGCTTGGAAGTAATCAATATTCTAGTGAAAGCTGTTAACTCTTTGAAAACTGAGCAATGCCCAACACCCATGTATACTGACAACACAACATGCAACGACTACAATTTAGGACTTGCAATCAGAATACCAATGAAATTTATCATCAGCCAGAGACTTACTAAAAAGCTCTTGTATTGTTTATTTATGTGAGACCCAATTTTGAGCTTTAAGAGTCCTTTGTAATAAACATGAAACAAATGAAGAAGTAGAAAGAATATTTTGTCTATAACTTTCTGAAACAAGACTGCATTTTGCTCATCCAGTTTTGTCTTGTAGTTCTTTTTCTTGAAACAGAATTTGGCTTCTCAAAATGCCTTCTACATTTAAAATATGGCGAACTAATTGTGGAGGTGAGCTGAGAGTGACATATTTGTATATATTACACAGACTCATTACACACTCACTCTGGTTTTCACACAGGAACTGCTTTTTCAGAGTGGACAAATTTTAGTATTTGCTCATCCTGCAGACAGGAGGCCATTTGATCAGCTCCTAAAATATACTCTGCCTTTCACTTCAGCGCAGGCCCTGTTTTCAGAGGGCAAAGCACAGTTCACTGAAACCTGCAACTGCTGTGGGCCGTGCCCCACACTGCAGGCAGATGAAGCCATGGTACAAACTACACAGAGTCAGTTTCAGCTCACAATCTCCAGTTTCACCTCAGTGACTTTTCCTCCCAAAATATAAGGTGACTAACATGAAATCTAGCGTGACTAAAGGAGGTCTGGGAGTGGCTCAGATCAGGAGCTACAGACGAACATGCTGGCATGGACCAGAGCTTGACACATACAGTGTATTTAAAATGGTTCCATTAGGATGAATAATGAGTACAGAGGTTCACATGAGGAATAACAGGAAATTGTAACTCAGTACCCTTTCCTATCATCAGAGAAGGGACGTGCTGAGCCACAGGATTGTTATTTGAGTCCTGGTATGTGCCATCTAAGGAGGCAGCCTACACACTGTAGTCGCGTGTTTTTAAAGCTGTTTTCCAGATCAGAGAGTGCTGATGGTTGCTTCATCATCGTCCAGTTGCTTTACTGTCTTCGTGGACAAGACAGGACCTTCTGCCCCATACCAAACTGGCAGCTCTCTTGTTTACATCTTTCCCTGTTGCTCATCTTGAGAAGAGCAAGACATAAAGAACTGTTGAAAATACAAGTTATTGGTTGTAACTCAGACAAAATAAACTTCCACTCCTGCAGCACTGGGCATTCAGCCTTATAGTGATTTTATTTTTCCTACTAAATGCAAGTTGAATGCCTGCAAGTTTTATACTTCTCCCCTGAACTGAACAACTTTACTTGAGAAACAGCTTTATCTTACAGGTGTGCAATAATCTTTTCTAGGTTATTTAACACTAAAGAGGTGCTTTCAGAAGTGTTTTTAGTGGTGGTGTGTTTTTTTTTGGTTTTGTTTTTAAAGTCTGTCCTATCTTGATCGTTTTCCTTTTTAACTTAAAGACTCTGGCGACAGAATTTCTGAAAAGTTGTCTAGTGGGACTCAGGTTAAAATCTGTTTCTCTGCAAGGATGCTGTAGTGACTTCAAACCTCAGGGAAGGACAGGGACTCGACATGCTTCCAAAGGTGCACACTATTGTTAAATATCAACCTTGTTTTTAAACGACGGTGGGCGTGTGGCAGAGATGTGAAGCCACATAGTTTTAATAGCACCTCAGATGTGCAAAACACCTGAATATGTGAGGTGAGGCACATTGTGTTTATAATTAAAGGCAATACCTCACGCTATCGCTTGTGAACAGCTGGTATTCCTACCACTCTAGGCTATGTTACGAGCCAGCAGGCGCACCGAGCTCGCCACCCCGATGCTCTGTGGATCTTCACCTCACGATATCCACCGGGGCGAGAGGGCGCACCCAGGGGCTCGGCCCCATGGCGCCGTGAGGGCTTTTTGGCCGCCCGCCGCCGCTGCCCCCCTCAGCTGGGCCTTTCCTCGGCTGCCCCCTGGCGGCCTCGCCTCAGCCGGGCCTCATGGGGCGAGCCGCGGCGAGCCGGGCGCGGCGGTCCCGGAGGGGCAGCGCCGCCACAGCTTCCCCCGTGGCCGGGAGCCGAGGGGGGCGAGGGAAGAAGGCGGGAAGCTCCCGGACGGAGCCCGGGGAGAAGGAGGCGGCCCCCGGGCCCGACGCCTTCGATCTAGGGGCGCAGAGCGGGCGCTGGGCCGCCTTCCGTGAGCGGCACCGGCTGAGCTGCGAGGAGGCGGCGCGGCTGCTGCTGGACGCCTTGTGAGTGAGTGAGTGGGGCACGGAGAGCTGCCGGGCGGGGGGATCCCCCCCCAATGCAAAAAGCGGGTGTCCTGGGAAGCCTGCGGAGCCTCGGGGCCCTCCTTTCGCCAAACGCCCTTGGGGCTGAGCGAGGCTCACCTCCCACATCTCCACCCGTGCGCGGAGCGCAGCGCATCAGCCCCAGGCTACCGGCGGCGGCCGGCTTTGAAAGGAAAATTTGAAAGAAAAAGGGTTTTTCCTCTGCGCTTGGCGTTTGACCTGGCACGTTCGTCCTGCCGAGTTGCTATGGAGGCGCCCTAGGGGAGAGGGAGAAGCGCAGGCTCGGAGATTCCTCGATTCCTTGAAGCTCCCCTGCAATCAAAATACAAAAGGGTGTTTGAAACGCCAGGGGAGCCGCCTCGTCCCTGCTGATCCCAGCTGTTAAATAGAGGAGTGTGAGCGGTACTGGGGCAGTTGTAGAAAAACTGGGGGAAAATTCCTTTCCCAGCTCCAAGAGGGCTGTCTTGTGCTAATACCACTTATTTCCATGCATTGCTGATTGTGCTGCAGCTGAGGTCGGCCTCTTGACCTGGACTGTGGCAGGGGAGCACACGTTCTGTACTGCAGGCAGAGCGTACTCTGCTTGAACTGTAGCTCTTCTTTCCTTTTCTTTTTGCCATTTTAATTAAACCAGAAATGCAATTGCTGCAGAGGACAAAAGCCATCCTCTACCTCACTCTGGAGCTTTTTATCTAAATGCATTTGAGTGGATACATTTTCAGTTGTTCTGCAAGTGCTCAAAGCAGAACTGAATAATTTAGCAGGCCATCAAAAACTGCATGCTTACATAACCTCTCTGTTGCTTCTCTCTCCAGTGAATACAGAGGTTTGGTCAAACACACAGGAGGCTGTCACTGCGGAGCCATCCGCTTTGAAGTCTGGGCTTCAGCAGATCTGCATGTTTTTAACTGCAAGTGAGTTTTTTTGATTCCCTGTTCTCATAGATGAATATAAGCTCATGGTTTTCCAATCAATGCTTTTCAGCAAAAACAACATAAAACAACTGCACAATATCCTCTGATCTGTTTCCATAGAGTAGATGCCTAATTATGTCCTGATCCAATATGGGATCAGTGCTGGAGATTTCAGATGCTGCATCTGTGGGCTGGACTTCAGGTCTCACATCCATGCTCATGCAGAAAGTGTTGGGAAAGATCTGATGACTACAGGTGCTCAGCCGTCTGCTTTATGTTTCCTCTAAGTACAGCGTACTCAAAGCACATCAATCCTTTTTTAACTTGGTCTTCTCAAGTGAACATTACATTTCTGACCACATGTGCTTCAAACCACAACAGTGTCTGATTTCAGCAGTGATTCCCCCTCTTGCCTGCAATTAGTTTGCATCCAGCTCATGAGTAGGCTCTGTATCTCATTTCCATGTTTGCAAGGTAATTAACGTTGGCAAAATTGGCAAACTCTGGTATGAAAGATTAAATGGATTTCTCGGGGCTACAGTTTGTCCTTGTCTATTGAGAACTGCATATGAGAATAAAAATAGCATATAATGTTTGCTCCGAGCAAATACCCTCTTGGTGTACCTGCGCAGGGTTAGTCTGTTCCATGGGCATGCTTAGCCAAACACTGATACCATGAGTCCACTTTTGCCACTTACCTTTGATGCCAACAAGGAGCTGTTTCAGCTGTCAGTGGAATTTCAGTTGTCAAGAAGTCTGAGCTAGATCTGATTGCTGCACTACACCTTGTCTGCTGCTCCTAGAAAGGTCTTCTCTTTCTTTTACAGCTGCAGCATTTGCACAAAGAAACAGAACAGACACTTCATTGTCCCAGCTTCGCGTTTCAAGCTGCTGAAGGTAGAGTAAGATTGCAGTAAGAACATGGCCATGAACACTAGCAGAAAGAAACTATCTAATCCATATAATCCAGTATTATCCTCAAAAATGCAAATGGCAGCCAGTTTTCTTGTCCTAAATTTGTCTGTGGCTGACTGGGGAAAAATATATGGATTTTATGCTGTTTGCCGTGAGTGTTAGTGCATCTTATTTACTGAGCTGACATTAAAGCTCTTGGAGTTCTGAGCCTTGACCAGGATGGCCATGTATATACACAAAGCACAGGGATTCAGGAACGGAGTATGAATGTAGAATTCCGTATCTCAAGTAAAGTCAAGAATGTGGTGGTATTTTTAGTTTTACATTTTTAGCTACAAACCCATAGAAAGTAATTAATAAATCTATGTGGAAAATCTATACTGCTTTTTGTTTCTGCTTAGGGTGCTGATAATTTGACAACATACACCTTCAACACACATCGTGCCCAGCACACATTCTGCAAGACCTGTGGTGTACAGAGCTTTTATACTCCTCGCTCTAATCCCGATGGTTACGGTAGGTAGAAACAGTAAACCTGGCAAACTGCGGTAACCAAAATTAACCACCAAGCAAAGCTTGGATGAAGACTCCATTGGCTGCTAACACTACTGCAGTGAGCAGGCATGGGCCTTCAGAGTTTTTTCCTCAAAAAACATGTAGACATGCAGGCATCTCCTGCTCTTTAGCTACAAAAAGCAGGTTTGCATGTACTCTCTTCCTTCAGGAATAGCTCCCCATTGTCTGGATGAAGGCACCGTGCACAGCATTGTTACGGAGGATATCAATGGCAAGGAATGGGAGAAGGCAATGAAGGAACATAAGACCATCAGAGACATGTCAAAACCCTGATATACCCGTCCAGCGGCTGAACTTGGAGCACTGCCATGGAAATGTAGCTTGGGCTTTCCTGGGTGGTGACGTTACCTGTTTTTTGTTTCTTAAGTAAATCTTTCTGTTTCCTGTCCCATTCATTTGCGACTACCAGTTTTCAAACTACCTCTGTTCCATAAACTACCCCAGTGGTGGTATTTTGGTAGTTTGCCTTTAGCTATGGAAAAGTTTAAATCAAAATAAACAGAACAAAGGTTTTAAAAAAAAATCTAGTCTTGGTTTGTATGCATATTTCCTGTGTTTTAAGTCTGGCTTATAAAAATGTCCTACATAAGATAATCTCTTGTTTAGGATATACTACTACCTTACACCATTTTTTTTCTCCATTGACCTGAATGAATTTACAAAGATTTAGAGTTAAAGGGGATTTGAAAGTGCTTACTAGGCTCAAGTTCAGTAAAGCATTTATACAGGTGCTTAGCTGTGTGCCAGAGAGGGACCACTGAAGTTAGTCGTGTGGTTAAGTACTGTTTTGCTTAAGCCTGGACTCGCTCATGGTTTTAAGGCTGAGTAGGGATATGCTTGGGCACTGACTCAGGGCCAGGGCACATGATTCATCAATGTCCAACTCTTCTAACAATGGACACATGCTTTAGTACAACCAGGAGCTCATCTGTTGTCTTCAGGAGCAGGAGAAGGATGCGCTCACAGCAACAGATTAGGATCTGCAATCTGGGCTCTAATCTTGACCATGCAATGACTGGCAGAGTAGAGGCAGGGAAGATGCCTCCTGCAGATACAAGCCTACATTAATGAGTGCAAAGGCCTACAGAAATGTGAAGCATTGCTGACTTTGCTAAACACAGAATCCCAAACCACTAGTAAAATCTCTATAATCTAAGGAATTACATCATTGAAAACTGATTTCTCCTTCACTTACCTTTTAACATGAAGGGAGAGATCTTGCAGTTGTCTTTTAGGTAAGTGGAACTGCTTTCGAAACATCTCTCGCAATTTTTATATCTCCACATATGCTCTACAAAAGGTCTCGTGCAACTCATTCTTACATCGTATTGAGTCTTTTCTGAGTTGATCTCAAGCCTCATGTTCTGAAGCAAGAAGAAATGCTCATGTTTCTTGGGGGACACTAGGAAGGGAGAGCCTGCAACACAATGTGTCTGAAAGAAGCAGTAGCAGCTTTATGAGTGCGATTAGAGAAAATTGTGTAATTTCTGATGCTTTATTCATAAGCCTCGGCCTTTTGAAGTTCTTACTGAATAAGACAGGTCTTGTGGTTCTGTTTTTTTCTGTGGAGACAGCATGATAGAAAAGTCTCTTCTGATATTTGGATTTTACAAAAGCACCAAGAGGAAAAGTTCCCAGCCATCTTTGCAGCTGTATCTGCAGCTGGGAAAAACAGTGTGTGCTATATCTTCTCTAATGCAGAATACTCCTGCGTTTGAATCTTAACTAGGTTAATTCAAATTTCTTATCCTATTTAAGCTTCTGCAGTGAGAAAATAGAGCAGCTGTTAAACCCTCTTCATCTCAATGTATCAGGCGACAGGATATTCAGGAGAAAGTTTATACAAACTGTTTTTTGTAGTCTGAAAGAACGCTACATAGAGAATATTGTCCTCCTGAGTAAACAGTTGAGTTTCCTCCAGTGATTGTCCTGGCACAGTCTTTTTTGGCTCATTCTTTCACTCTTGAAGTTGTGAGCGTCGTCTTTTACAGAAGATGGAGTGAATTGATCACCATATAACGTGAGAAAAGCATATAGAGATGGCGAAACCAGAGCAGCTGGCTGCGATGACACCGCATGGCTCTCTAGAAGGACAAATAATAGAGAAACCATTACAAAAGCATTCCTGACCTGACGTGAGGGCAGTTTTCAAAGCCTCCTGTGACATTCACTGCCAATTTACAGGACAGCCAATTTCAGTGAGCAGGGGAGAAGTTTTAAGAGGTAGAAGGCTGCCTGCTCTAGGGCCAAAGGGCAGGGAGAGGCCTGTCTGCCCTTGAATAGCTGGTGTGCTGCCTGGTGTCCAGAGAGGTCCTGCTAGGAAGGATGTTATCAGCTGCAGATTGGTGCTGTGACAGTTTTGTCACATAACTCTTCCTCCCTAGATGATATCTCATGCCTGGGTGTTCACATGCTGGGGAAGCAGAAACATGATAGGTGTGCATCTGAGAACACAGAGTGTGCTGCTTCCGATCATAAGCTGCCAGCTGAAACTTAATCTATTTATAGTGCGCCAGCTTAAAAAGTTCAGATTTCAGAAACAAAAACCACAAGGGAATAACGTCACCCTTATCAGAGCAATTTCCATACATAACACTGGCTTTCAGCAGCCTGAAAAAGCAGGCAAGTTTCTCTACATCTTACATCCTAGACCCAGCATAAAACTCAGTGCACTGAAAATCTCAGAGCTATAAATCTGCTCGGCCCTGTCCTGAGAGCACTTGAAGCAACCCGCCTTATCTTTTCGTGTTTCACAAATCACTGGGGATTGTTCACTAGTGACATTTATAATCCATGTATGTCATTATTTGTGAAGTTCTCTGTGAGTACAACACTTCTGACTAAAGCCTTCACAATAACAATGAGCTATTCGAACAGGCTAAGCAGGTATCAAGCAGCTCACCCTGGCTTGCTCAGTCTCCTCCTCCGTGAGTACAAAGAGTGCATCGCTGGGCAGGAGGCAGGACAGGGGGACATCCAGGACCGAGAGGTACTTCCGGAACAGATTTACTGACTCAAGTACAAGCACACGGCACCCTAGGGAGAGAAAGAGGAGAAAAATTTCAAAATAATAATATTGTCATACTCATCGTAAGGTGCTCATCTCTCCAGTTTCAGTGGGCCTTTGCAGGCTCCTCTGTCTTGCTGTTAATATGGATCCTTTCTGCATAAAAGGGGAGCAAATGCTACTTGTGCTTCTGCCAGGGTTGTGCGGAGTGTGCATCTGTGACCATATGGATTTGTGGTCTGTAAAAGGCTAAGCTAGCTCTGAAGAGCAGAGTGGTTTTTTGCTTATAATTTAAATTATTCCTACATATTTAGGCATCAAGGAAGAAGCACAAGATGGCTTTCTGAATATTGGTACTATTTCTTATAATGAAAATTTAAAATAACTCTCTGATTCATTCCCAAAAAGGGCATTTCCTCTTTCTACTCCAGTTCTTAGCTACAGAAAAAAAAAATATTTACAAGACTCAGGAATTACTGTATCATATACAGTAACTCAGGCAGGCAGTTACAGTTTAACAGAATTCCAGGATACATTGTTCAGATGTTTGTGCTGAAGCAGATGAAGAAAATGTATATAAAAATTCTACTGACTTTTTTTTTCTTTTAAAGAGCCTCTTGAACTCAAAAATTAATTCCTTTTTTTTTTGGATCCATGGCTAAATTGTCTTCACAGACAAGCTTAGAGCTACTGATGGTACCATTAGGAGCTCCACACTTCAGACATTAAAGACAGCCACAGTTTACACAGGTGGTCAGATACGCAATTAGATTTGCAATGAGATTTTTTTTCAGCGTGCCCTTGAACCATGAAATTGTACAAAGGAGACAAAGAACAATGCTGAATTGCTACAAAGGCTGCCTAATGGGCCATTTCAGTGGGAGCCTATGCTCACATCCAATACGGCTTAAGCTGTTATGTCCCAAGCACAGCCAGCATGCATTGGTGGTGCCCGAATCCCTCTCAGCTCTAAAATGTAGGAACAACTTTTGTCAGCTTAAGGGAGAAGATTCTCCAGGACAGGGGAAGAAGCAAAAATCTAGAAGAATAATTATGCAAGGTGTTTTTTTTGAGAGAGGCGATGGTGTCTTTGCTAGGAAATGTGTATGCAGATCTGCTTCTGCTCAAGAATCTTATCCCAGGAGGGTCTGAACAGTCAGTGTGCTGCTAACCCTCTACTTTGGATGTTTGGTAGATCCTGCAGTTTAGCCTTTACAAAGAATGAGATACGAAAACAAAACTTACTGCTCTTATGGGGAATGAATTTCCTGGAGACAAGGGAAGAAGCCTCCAAAGGTCTCTGTGGTAGAGCATGGTAGTCAAAGATACGCCACCAGCATCGTTCCTCTATCAGCCAGGGGCCTGTGACACACTGAACCCAGGAGCAGACATTGTACACAGGACAATCCCCCACAGATCCCATCATGAGTGATCTGTGTCCCCTGCCTCTTCGCAGTGACACTAGCTCACTTTGCTGCAGTGCCAAGCCTTGCTTTTATTCCAGCCAAAGCCTGCAACAGCAGGACAGGGCAGCCCTGATTGACTCCCTCCAGCACGTTTCCAAATCTTTCAATTCCTTTCTTTCTTCTCTCTCCTTCAAAAGAAAGATATACAATTTTGTCCTCACTTTCAAACAGCCTTTTCCACTCACAAAACTAAAAGTGGTGACTTTTTTTTCCCAGCACCACGGAGGGTTCCAGGACCATGCTCCCCTTCCAGTCCTCTTTTTGGACTGATCCTAGACCATGAGTACCCAGCAAGCTGGATACAGCAGAGCAGGCACTCAAAGTAGAGTGCTTTTCTCCTGCTCTGGGCACTAAGGGGCAGGGTCTGAGGAGTCCCAGGACATCACTGGCACTTCCATACGGCCAGACACCAACACGAGCCCGTGCCGTGCCAGGTACCAGAGGAAAACCCTCCTGCAGCCCCCAGCAGCTGCTGCAGCCCCGGGCTGCCGGGAGATGGCGGTGTGAGGCAGCTGCGAGCAGCCACCGGGCTGCCCCGCCTCGGCTCGCTTTTGGCACCCCTCTGCCCTCCTGCCTTATCTGTGTCAGCGCTGCTCCCTGCTGTGGCCTCAGCCGTCCGGCCCTTGCAAGGTCATCATCTCCGTCCCTGCAGAGCAGCAGCTGTGCGACGCCATCTGGAAGGGCCGGTGGCGGTGCCAAGCTCCCTGCAGCGAGTCCTGGGACGTGCAGGAGCGCAGGCAGCGTGTGACCTGCACAGCCTGGGCTGCTCCCTGACCTCCCTTCGCGCTCCACCTTGACACGTGAGTTGCCACGAGGGTCCAGCTTGCTGCTGCAAAGGATGCTGTGCAGTCAGAAACGTGCTGCTGCTGCACACAGAAATGCCCTGACAGTTCTTACGTTCCAACTAAAGATATTTTTTGTTTCCAAGTAGCAAACTTGTCCTCTTTTCACCCTAACACGCCAACCCTCACACCCTCAAGGCTTGCAAGTTGTGTGCCTGCTGTACACAGACCTAGGAGAAACCAAACCTGGTGCTGTGCTGCCAGGAGGGCTGTGGCAAGGACTGCTCTCCCTTTGCTGCAGAGATCCTCTGGGCTATGGCTCAGCAGAGCAAAGGCACTGATGCTGATCCTCTTGCTCTCGTAGTTGCCATTCCTACCTGCTTGCATTTTACTCTTCAAGTGGGGGAAACAGAGACAGAGCAAACATGGTGCAATGGGTCTTGCCTTTCCTGGACCCTGGCAATGCCTCGTGAATTCCTGTTTGCAAGGCCTGGTGTAGGGTTATCCACCACCAATCTTTAAAGCCTGGGCTGCTCTGTTCAACAGAGCTCTGTGCTCTCTTTCCTCACCATTTTTCCCCATGAAATACTAATGCATGCAGCAACTGCCCCCTTCAGTTCCCCAAAGCTCAGCAGTAAGGGCCCAAAACAACTGGAAGTGAACTCAGAATCATCAGCCCGGTTTTCTGGGCCCCCATCAGCCAGCCAGGCAAAGCAACGGGCATTCGAGCTGCACAGTGACAGGCACCATGAGAGTCATCTGTGCTAGTGATATGACAAGGATATCCACATGCTGACAGCAAAGGCTGCTCTGCATGAGAACGTGAGATGAAATGAAGCAGGGAAGGAATGTACAGTCCAGTAAGAGATGGAAAAGGGTTCAGAGAAACAGGCTGCTCCCTGCCAACCAGGGTAAGAGAAGCGCTGCCATTGATGAGTCCACTCCTGTGACACCAGCAGGTGAAGCTTTTCAGAGCCTGTTGTGCCTGTGACCTGGGCAGGACGGGATTAACAGTGTAATACAACCTCTCTAGGTTGGCAGAAAGGGCAAAATCAATATAGCTGGTGGATTAGCCCTAGAATAGAAGTGCATGAAGCCTGAAGCCTATTTGGCTTGGCTTTCTACTTCCAAATCACTTATGCAGCAGGTATGCCTAGAATGAGAAGATTATTAACAGATCTGTGTGTGCTAAAGGCTTGTACTGCTCCTGACAGACATTAGCACACCAATTCTTTTGAAAGAGTGGTGGTTATAGCCGGACAGGGCCAGTAGCAGGGGTGGATGCATATCCAGCAGCTGTCTCGTCTTCTTGAAACAAGCCTACGTGCTTGCCCCTAGCCTGGAGAACTTGATTACAGATTATAAAAAGCCTGTTGTCTTTATGCTGGCTAAGGGTATTAGAAAGCAAAGCAGGATATTTAGGGTGCTCATTTGCATATCAGTGAGGCAATGCAAGGCTTAGCTGGCTTCTGCATTTGCAGAGCTTTTCTCCGGATTCCCTGATCACATGGGCTTACACAGGTTCACCTGCAAATACTTCCCTCTTACCAACAAGAGAGCAGGACATTTCCATGGCCTGAACATGCCTTTCAGCTCTACCCAGACAGCCTCAATCCCAGCATCACTCTTGTTTCATTAAGCCCCTCTGATGCACAGCCCTGCACGCCTGCCAGATCAAATTATAAATACCAGGAATTTCAATGAGACTGGAACTATATTTGGAAAGGCTTAGCGTAAGCAGCAGCATGGGAGCTCCCCGTTCCTTTGGCGTTTGTAGGTCATGTCAGATGTGATGTAATCAGAGCAGCAAGGCTTTCATATAGCTTCAGGAGTTTCTTGATGCTGCTACAGAAATGGAAATGTTATCTATATGTTTCTCTGTTTTAAACCTGAACCAATTTGATGCACAGCCCATCCAGCCTATTCCGGACCACAGTGCATCTATCAAACCAGCACGAACAGAGCATGAAGCTGGTTCAGTCTAGATAAGGCCTGACATCCAGCAATGACATCCACCACTGCAGTTCCTTGT
The DNA here is from genome assembly GCF_963932015.1 of Anas acuta. Lineage (NCBI taxonomy): Eukaryota > Metazoa > Chordata > Aves > Anseriformes > Anatidae > Anas > Anas acuta. The sequence goes on from NC_088997.1 coordinate 4,208,202, forward strand.
TCCTTGTCCTTACTGCACACAGTACCTACACAGCTCTGCTGCATCCCAAAGCTGAACAAATTGAAGTTCCTGGGAAAGGAGTTGGCATTAATACCCATGTTTCGTAGACGGGGGAATTGAAGAGACCAGAGTGAGAATTCAGTCAGGGCATTGCACCATATTGGATCCAGCTCTCTCCACTAGATCTTGGTCTGCAACATGTTACTAGCAGGGACTTAAAACTGATTTTGGACTTATATTCAAGCAAGACACCAACAAGCATAGAGCAAACACTGGGTCACACCACTAACACAACCCCATAGGACAGGAAAGACACCAGCTCCTCAAACCAGACAGCAAAGTGACTGTGGAGGAGCCTGAGCTGGTGAAATGCTGCAGGGATATAAAAGAGCAAGGAAGAGTTCAGCTGTGGGTTTCATTTGCATTTCAAATAGAGCTGAGTTAGGCATAGGAAACCCTGGACAGAACATGCATGTAAAAAGTTGCTTAATGCCTGCAGGGTCGAGGATGTTTTGTGTGACATACCTTCAGGTAACTTCTGCTCTGAATGCAGGTACCTGCGAATGAAGAGAGAAATGTAGGTAAATAATCAATGAAGTTACTCAAATCCTGATTTTACTGCTACGAACTCTGTATGCCACATTAATCCATTTCTCTTAATACACACATTTACAATGGCTGATCAGGAGCAGACACCGGATGCGTATGTCAGGTAGTGGTAAGCCTCATTCCCCACAATTCTGCCTTTACTTTTCTCATGCTGGCTGCTGGGACACAGCACAAATAACTTCCATATATCCAATTCACTCTCAAATACATCACATTGTACTAAGGGAAGCTGTAGGAGGCTGCCAAAGGCTATTCACCTCTGAGAGCATTTGCTCTTTAAAGTCCTTGCCTGCTGCCCAGGGACATAGCTGGCAGTTCCTGCTTGGGGACCAGCTTCCTTTTGTCTAACCCATGCTGGCACTGGAACATCCAAGAAGCTCTGACTGGCTGCTCACTAAGACTTTGATCTTTTCATTACTTTTTCCTGGGAAGATTCTGTATAAAAATGTGTTCCATGGAAACAGAATGAGGGGACAAGCACAGGAGACGTGAAAAGTGATGGTACTCCCATTAAGAAGTGTAAGCAAATGATCCTGATATGCTGAAAGTGTCTGAGGGTGTTAGCTTCAATTCTTTTAATTCTCATGATTTTCCTGTTCTAGCCTGTGGTTTGTGGCCTCAAAGCACTTATGCTTACATCACCACTTGCACTGCCTCCAGATTTGGCCCATCACAGAGATGGGAGGAAGCAGGCCTCCAGCAGATGGCACTCAGAGCTGTCCCACACCCAGGTTTGCTCTTCCATAAGAAAAATCCAAACAATGGAACATTTGCCAAAAAGAGAAAGGAAATAAAAAAAGGAAAATTATTTAACCCTGTGTAATATTTAAAAAGATTGTTATCATCTTATAGTGGTGTATTTAACGAAGGACAATGTGACAGTTCATGTGTAAATCAACCAGGATAAAACATACATTATATGCAAACTGTTATGTTTCTCTAGTCACTTTCAAACTAGGATTATCTCTGGCTATTGGTTAAGTTCAAGGAAAAGGATTAGCTACACAGGCGTAGACAAAATAGGAAGCACTGAGTAATGAATACCCAAAGCAATTCAAAGCAAAAGTCAAGCCAGAAATGCAGGTCATGACAGAACTCAAACAGCAATCAGAAGACATATGCCTTAAATAGATTCTCCTGATGATGCTCCCTCCTTCTCCAGAGCCAAAGATCTGCAAGCAATACCATTTCATACGAAACAATGGCCTTGTAACACTGACTTGGGCACCTTCTACCCCACTACCCAAACCCTACTGTTCAGACATTGCCAGCAATTTTTCAGGGAAACGTTTAAGTATCTCCATTAATGTCAGCTCTTCTCTTCTGCTTGAGGCTTCTTTCCCCCAGCGAGGCTGTGGCCACCCAAAGAGGTGATTCAGCACTTGGTAAAGCTAGCAGGGTGGGAACTTTTAGAACAACCTTGAAGAGAGAAAGCAGTGAGAGGTTGTGAAATTGGGCTAACTATCCCAAGTCCTAGTACCTGTTCTATAGAAGGACCTTGAAAGCACTGACGGACAACAAATGAAAGGCTGTGAAGAGCTGCTCGAAGAGTGAATTATTAATAACTATCCCTGGCCACTAGAAACAGAAACAAAGAGAGATCCAGTCTGTATGGAAAAGTTTCAGCAGGAGTAGAGGGTATCTTCAACAGAAGGAAAGTTTTTATCCAGCAGAAAATTAAGGAGCTTGTGTTTCTATAAAGATTCAGAGAGACACAACCTATTTGGTTACTGAAAGATCCGTAATGCTACAGCCAGGCAGACATGACACTGATCTGGAAGAATAGGCACAGAGAAATTCTGATTCTCTCCTTATCCTTTTAGTCCTGAGCCAAATGCTTCAGTACTCAGCAAGGCTCCGTGCAGAGGTCTGGGAATGGGCTCCACCCAGATGCAGAGGAATTGCAGCCTTGCTCATCTGTATTTCTCAGGCTAGAGATGGCAACGAACTGTGGTTGCAGAGAGAGAGCGAGAGAGAGAGAGCACAACACAAAACTCTTCCTCCTGCACACATTCATAAAACTAGCCAATCCTCTCCCAAATCAATCTCTTGCTCCCATCTCCACCCTGCTGGAGCTGTCTCCATGGGACACTTCCAAGTAGGGGAGAGGTTGCAGCTGTCTGTTGTTGCCATTTTGGGAATGTTGTTTTATGGATTGGACTTGCTGTGGTTTGGGTGAAATGAAAGAGTTTGGCATAAAATCTCGACAAGTCAAACACAAACAGGCTCTTTTTTTGGAGCTTTTTCCTTTTTTTTTTTTTTTTTTTCCAGACAGACCTTTTCTAAATTGTTTTTCTTTTCAAATACACAGTGATCTAAGGTGGCTTGTTCCCACCCACCCACCAAGTGCTAGAGGCCAGCCAACTACAGGACGCCTCGCACTGCACCCCCTTTATTACACCTGTAGGAGGTTTCAGACCCATGTCTGAAGGGAACTGAGACCCTCTGCAATGAACTCTAAGAGGCAGTGAGAACTGTAATGGCACCCACCACCTCTGCATTGCAAGGACTCAGCCCCAGCTCCCTCCCCCAGGACCAGCAGCTATCTGAAAGCTATTGCTCTCCATAGCTATTACCTGCGTCTGCCCAGTAGAAAAACGGCAACGGTTCATCGACCCCCCTCCTGCAAACTGCAGAGCTGAGTCAGCTCCCACATTCCCTCTTTATTCAGTCAACCTCAAGGAAAGCTGTGAGCAAAGCGCGTGGCTAGCTCCCAAGTACAGACCACTGCTACCTCCCCGTGATGGCAAGAAGGAACAAGTCAAGATGGAGCTGAGACCTCGGTGCTGGGGAATGCAGAACTCCTCTGGGGTAGGAGCAGGACTGACGCCCTGGTGGGTGGACTGCAGTTTTGGTGATTTTCTCTTCAGGGAGAAATTGTTCACTGAAATCAATGACTTCACTCTCCAATTAGTCTCCCGTGCCAAAGGCAAAAACCTTCACTGTGCTGTGCTGGATGCTGTACAACAGTGGGGAAATGCAGTTTTCAAAAGCATGGCAAAAGAATGGACAATCTCAAAGATATCTTGGGGCTCAGTTTAGGATCCTAACCTCTAATCTGCCCAATCAATCTGATGGAACAGATGTGAAAGAGGAAGAACAGTCAGTCTCCTAGGAATCTCTGAGACATGAGAGGGATATACTTGCCAGATGTTGAGTGTTTACTATCTGGAACGCCTCCCCCCGCCCTAACCGGACTTTCTGGCTGCCTTTCCGTGCACCCTGAAATACACCAAGTAACAACATGCAGATTTTTAAACACTGTTCAGGCACTCCATACTCATGCGTGCTGCAGCGGCAAAATATGGTTCTGCCAGTCAGAAAAAAAAAGGTGGCGATTCAGAGATTTTCCAGCTGACAGAGCTTCTCTTTGGCTCTGTGCTTTGGTCCCTGCACTGTCTGGGAGAAGAATGTGCAGTGTCACTGCTCCTGTCATGCTGCTAGCTGCCTAGTGATGCCGGGAAGGGCATTCCTTGAGGCTGTTTCTTTGGAAAAAAATATTTCTTGGGGGGGGGAATCCCTGCTGACTACCAACAATAGGATGCCCTGCGCTCAACTTTATCCTAACAGCTCTCAACAAGATCACTGAAGGGCACTGGGGTGAATGAGCTTAGTCAAATTAAGGAAGGAGGGAGAAGGGACAAAGGAATGAGATAAAATCTAGGAGGAAATACCCAGCTAGATACCAACAGAATGTATGCCAGGCATGGGGCAGTCGCACAAAGGGAAAGGACAGAGAATCAGACGGTAAAAAGAGGAGGACATTTCTTGACCTCATGAGCACAGTGTGGGTGCAATCCCAGCCACCATTCATAAATTCCCCTATTACTTAAGACAATTAAGACCATTAAAACAAACACCAGGAGTGAGCTGGACTGTCAAAGGACAAACAGAAGCATATGATACTGGAAACTGTTATTTCTTCAACACTGCTCTTTATTTTGCAGGGACCATAGAACTCTGTCAGGGCCTGAACAATCCCAAACACACACACCAGGAACATGGGAAATCCTTTTCCAAGGTGGAACAAATAATAGCCAGTTTGGAAAAAGGATTTGCTGGGAAAACACAAGGGAAATGCAAGACTGCAGCCTGCTTTGAAAACATAAATGAGATGTCACTGATTTGAAATGTGTGGGCTACAGATGCTTGAAAGGAGCGAGAGAGCAGAGTTCCATTCTAGCCCTGCACTGTAAGAAGCTAACCAATAAAAATGGTAGATGGTGTCCCATTCACTATCATCAAGCTAATCATTGAAGAAACAGCTTGCTTCTTGCTCAATGTGTCCTTAAAGACCTGACCTTGGAGACTCAATACGAGCAGAACTGTGCTTTGTAGGGATGTAATCCAGTTGCTGGCTTTTGAGAGCTGTACCCACTGAGTCTGTGGGATTTCTCTGGACACTGCACTGTTCATTTTGATGTACTTACACGTAACTGGCATTTAATCAATCCTCCTCTTTCAAGGAGCCCTGGTGCAACCCACCTGCACAACGCCATGTCCCGTGGCATTCATAAATGGGGCGTTCAAAAGTCAGGCTGTCACACCTAAGTGCAAAAAGGCATCAGTGGCACTCAAGCTGCATCATAATCAACTCCAGAGAGATAAAGTACTAAGCTCACAAATATCACCTCTGCACAGTCTCATTTACAACCTACCACTGAGCTGACGGATGGTAAGAAACATCCTGCAGGACTGAGAGGTGTTTTTCCAAATGGAGTTAACGAGAATAGGCTCAGCTAATGATTCTTTGATGTAGCTTTTTATACGGCATCGTTGATATAAGTTTTATGGATGCAGTTGCTATAACAACATAATGCACAGTGGTTAAATATAGCACCTCCTATTTTCCACTCAGTTTGCTCTGCCCTAAGCAGACAAGGACTATTCTTTACTGTTCTAGCTGGGATGAAATGGATTTGATTGCTTGCTGAAGAAAACAAGTGGTACAGTCCTGCCTCCCCCTCACAAAGACCATTCTCCACCTTAAGCAAGCCAACAACAAAATCAACAGCCCTCCTTTTGCTAGGCTACTGGACAAGAGGGCTTGTATAAAATCAAAACATGCAATGACGTGCAGAACTAAAACTTCTTGATATTCCATGTGATGTCAGTGCAAACACTGTCATTTCAAATAGCAGGAAAGAGAGGTTGTCAAACATTCCTGTCACGTAGTATTTACCACACTTGTTATCGTAGTGCCTCACTACTGACCCAATGCTGAGAAAGGGAGCTAAGTGATGGTGATGTCACTCGAGACCTTCTCTTCCTTGTGGGTGTGTGTACAGGGTCCAGCCTCTCTTGGCCATAGGGAAGCTCCTATTGTGGGGAGAAGGGAATGATGTTGCCAAGTCAAGGCCACGGGGAAAGAAACGGAGCTAGAGGCCTGTGTCCAATTCTCCCTTCTTTGCTGTAGTGTTTTGTTTTGTTTTCCAGTCTGGGAGGCAGAACTGAAATACTCCCAGGGGAGAATTAAATCAAATAGAGATCTCTGTTCCTCAGCAATCCTCCTTTTTTTTTTTTTTTTTTCCCTTATTTTTCCCTTGCAAAGGAATAAATCCACCCTCGAACTCTGGCATGGCACAGATCTGAAGCCTAGGCACGTAACAGCAGTTGGGACTCCCCACAAGGTGTCAAGAGGATGTTTGGTGCAAGTGTAAGGCACACTGCTTCCAAGTAGTTCCTGCTCCTCTAAACGCAGCCTCTGTCCCAGACCCTAGGAAGGATATTTACACCCTTAGCGGATAATGCCAAGCCATCTGCTCAGTTATGACCATTTCCTGAACTGTTTTGTTCCTTGATGCTGTTCAATAATTTCTATCTCCTGAAGCAAGGACTTATAGGTTGGATATGTCCTGTTGTACCTCTGTTTCTGCAGCAAGAAACCTATTAGTGGGCATTAGGCAGATCCTCCCTAGACTGGGAGCATCCCAAAGACCTGGGGATCGCGGCACCAGCCCTCTGCTTCACCCTTTCCACTTACAACCACAGTGGAGGCAGAACCCTGCAGACCTTGTTTAAAGATGGTTAATAAATACATTGCACATGATACCGGGAGGGAAGAGTTCATTTGCCTTTTTCTTGCCATGTAGCACTGGGGCCCTGGGGGCAGCAAGCACTGTTTTGCAAAGCCCTGCTAGCAGGGAGGTATGTGAGAAGCCTCAGCATATGCTCCCAGTGCTGCCTGCACTAGCTGATACGCGAGAATTCATCAGGGTACTGAAAATCAGGAGCGATACAGTCACGCTCTACTTCCTCCATGACACAAACTGAAAAATAATGAGAGCAAGCAAGCCACTAAAAATAAACTTAACCTTTCAGTGGCCACAGCATCACTCCTGCCAAACACAAATGACTGGGCTGCCATGCTTATTTCTGCTGATTCAGGACCGGAAAAGAGACAAGACACAAACCAGCCCTTAATTACTGAGAGCTGCTTATACCCCAGTGGCCATTATCAGCAGACATCTCATCTGCCCAGGACAATATTCTGCTGTAGACTAAGGACTAATACAAAGATCTGACCTCAAGGTGCTTGCAGATAATGAATACTTCCTAGTAACAAACTCTGAAACAAGAAAAAGGTTAATAGCCCCAGTGCTCAGTCAGGAAACCTAAAGCACGAAGGTGGAAAAGTGATTTCTGCACAGCCACAAAGCAAGACAGCAGAAGAGCTGGAATCAAAATCGAGAGCTCTTCCTAAACGTTGCCTACACAGTTCAGCTGCTAGCTTGTTTTCCCTGTATCTCTTCAGGATGTAGGGGAACACCTCACAGTCTTTCCTCTATTCCTGTTTGCTGGCCGTATGAAGACTGAAAAGCAAACACTGAGGTTCAGGCAGCTGGAAGCTCTGCCCTCCCTCTGTGCCAACAGCATGAGCACTGGCCATCAATCTTTGTCCTTCAGTTGCTCCTCAAACAACATTGTGCTGCAAAGCATCTCCCTGCTTAATGCAAACAAACACACCATTTGCTTTAACTTCACCTCCTTTCTTTCTGTTAGGATATTTCAGGAGTTGCTGGAAAAGGACATGATCTCCTCTAACACTGAGTTCTAGGCATCAGATAGGATCAAAAACTCTCAGTATCTTCCCAGAGGAGCTCGGTGGGTCACATAAGGGCTATATGGCACTGCTGCTTTCGTCAGGCAAGTGACAAAGGCAAATGACTGTGATGTTGGAGAGCCAGAGTTATTTGAATTGCACAGATGATTCAGAAAACAAATGTGTGCTAAAAATACAAGATATACTTGCAAAGAGTTCCTCTCATACCTGGAAAAGGCAGGGGCAGCTCTGGGGGAGATCTCTCTAGGACACAATAAAGTCTGAATGAACAGACAGTTAAAATACAGTTGTCTTGTCAGGAAACATTTGGGTAATTTTAATACAGGAGATTTTAGTCTAGCATCCTTCCTACATCACAGCACAGAGACAGAGGCTCTCCAAATTTAAAGAATAAAGCAGTAAAACAATCAATTGACTTACAAGGAACAGTAAATAGGAACTGTTCTAGGGAAAGAGCAATGTCCTTGGCCCAAAGTGGTAAATGCAGATACCCAGATGGGATGGCAACATCCTCTGGAACAATGGTGCAGACCTCTTCAAAATCCACCAACGAGCCCCAGCTCTGGCATCAGCTATTCACACACTCTACTCAAACCAGAAATGAAAAGTTATCTGTTACATATTTTAGTGGAATTGCATCCACTACACAGTGCTAGGAATCAGGAGGTCCTGGTGGATCACTGGGATCAAGAAAAAGAAGAGCAGAAGAGGCCTCAAGGAAAGGAAGACTAGCAAAGCACCAGCAGGTGGATTAATAAAGGATGCTATAGGTCATTTACAACACTGTGGGAATTCCTCCAAATAGTATCATGTCCCATGGCCTGGAACTCAGGTGTAACAACAAAGTTAAAACTTCTGTTGTCTCTAGCTAGTCATTATCTGCTGACACACAAACACCCCGTTCACTTGCTGTAACACTACAGCGAGGCCTCCAACAAAAACATGCAGAACACTGTACCTTAAAGCAGTGTAAAGAGAAATGTGGTTAGCATGACCACTCACTCCTCCTGCATCAAAGCTTACCACCTGCAAAACAAAACCACAGAAACAATAAACGTTTTGAAGAAAGAGACAGCACAGTAACCAACTTCAACATCTAAAGCAGCACTGCCCCAGCCCATTGTCTCCAAAGAGTTGTTTTTGTGTTGCACAACAAAGCCTTGTGTGTGAACTCATGCTATAGAAACACAACTAAACAAGTCAGTGAAGATGCTTTGGAACCAATGACTACCTAGTCTAAGAGCTTAAACAACAGGAAAAGGAGAAGTATCATGTTCCCAGCAGCAGGATGCACTTGTTACCTACGGTCCGAAGGCTACTTTCAGCTACTTTCAGAGTCTTGACCCAAACGGTCCAGCTCCATGAATCACTTTTGGATCTGAGAACATACCAGAATGCCTGTGGATTGCAAGGTGAAGGCCACAGTTTGCTGTGTTGTGAGCCAGGACATATTGCTCTAACAACAACAACACAATTATGTATTACTGTCCTGATTGTAACGAGGTTTCATCACAGGATAACATAGTGATAAAGTAATCTGATATGAGAAGAAGCCTTTTTAAAGAATTGTCTGACTACACTTTTTGTACAGCCAAGTCAGGCTGTTAGCTGAATGAGAAGGTTGTGTTGTTTTTTTTGCTTCTCTGCAGGGAGAAATGGGCACTTCATAACGCAGAAGTAATGTGTGAATGCAGCATTAACAAGTCACTGTCCAAAGCACAGAGCACCCTTGTCTCCCTGCCCTCAAACCTACCAGTAACGTGTTAGGGGTGAAGCATCCACCCTAAGGGCTCACTCTGCCCAGTATTGTGAAGACAGTATTTAAAATAACCCAGAAGACAAACTGGCAGCACAGAGTGTAGAGCAGGCAGGGTATTTGTGGTGCTACTTGTATGCTTTCCAGATGGTGAACAGCCTAAAGTTAGGTTTTCACTGTGCAAGAGGCCAAGCAGCAGAGTTCTTCACAGCTCCCTTCCCTGTGACCAGGAAGAAATTACAGCCTCCCTACATTTCAATCAATATCTGCTTCCTTGCCAGCTTGTTCTCTCTTCAGGGAAGGAAATGCTATTGCCTTGCTTAGTCACCACAGCTCCCTTCTCAAAATCTATTCTTTAAGCAGGGCCTGAAGTACTGGGTTAAAGATCAAGGGAAGATCAAAAGCTACCCTGCCCGTCCTGCAACTTTCTACTCCACCCTCCAACAGGAGAGGCCCTCAAACACAGGAGATATTGTGTAAAGAGGGAGAGGAAACACAGAGACGGTGATAAGAAACACTTCAAAAAACAAAAACTCCAGACAAATCTGCTTATAAACCCACCCACCCAGTACAAGTCTGCAGTTAGACTTTCCACTTTGCTCAGTGGCTGTAGCAATGTTGCTACCCAGCAGCAGGGTTATTCATTACCAGCAGTAAGTCAGGGGACCCAAAGTGGTTTTGTTCAGGTTCTAAGAAGCATTTCCTGGTCATCCCCTTTATAAGAAAAATTACATCTTCTGCTTTGGCTGCTTTTTTTGCACATTACCTGAGAGGCTCTCTGCAGGGACTGCATGCTCTGGCATGGTGCTCAGGCCTCCCTAGGATTATCAGCTTGCTGAGCAACTCATCTGGGAAAGATGTTATTAAATTCTGCACAGTTCAGGGAGCCAGCATAGCACCGTGTATTTTACAGATAAGAAAAGACATCCTTGAAGTCACTTCTACCTAGAGTGACACTCTCCTAAAATGGCAATGTATTCATCTCACCGCTGGCAGAATAAATTCCTGAGCAGGTGATTAACAGCGTGAGTCTGCTCGGGGTTGGGCTCGCGCTAAACTTTTTAACTAAACAGGGACAAAGAGAGGTTTTGTCTCTTCTGCCTGACCATTTATGTCCATTTAACCTGTACAAATATAACATCTTTGAGATTACTACTCTGCTGTCAAACATGGTTGAAATTGGCTAATGGGCTCTAAAGTCTTTTGAAACATGCACATGCACACGCACAAATACAATTGCAGTACTCTTGTTTCCTTGGGAAACCAAGCTAAAAACTCAGGGCAAGCCAAAGTACACATTTTCTCTTCTATGGGGAACATGAGAGAACAAAACAAAGACCAAGATAAGAGACTGCAGTGAGCAGATGAAATAAGCCGAACGCTGTTTTGACAAAACTGGCTCAGGCCAATTTTTGGGTTAGGAAACTTTGTGTTGGGAGCACGAAGCTGAGTTAGTAAATATTCTTGATGTGGAAATTATCTGTTCAGAAACACCTTTGGAGGTTTTCCTTCTCCACATCTGTTTTGAAATAGGAGCTGCTGTTCTTAGTGCTGCTGCAGTTATATAACAGCTGAACCAACTAAAGGGATCGCATGAAGTTAATTTTCAAATGATGTTGTCTAATTTACTGTTAGGACATTTGCAACTGAATAGCCTACCTCCTCTGTATACAAACCTGTGCGCACAATTACCTGCACACTGACCTGGCCACAGTGGCATTCACTTTACCTGCAAAGAGGTCATCTTTGAAACACTGGCCCTTGCCCTTAGATCCTTCAGGCTGACCCTGACCGAGTTGTCCCACCTATTTGGAGCTTCTAGGTCTGTGGTCTAAAGAGGGCATCGATTCCGCAGCATCACTGTGGTGCTCCTTAAAGCAGGCTCCTTAAGCAAGACTTAAAGCAGGCAGCAATCACATGGAAATATATTCCTCTGGCTTCAGGGATTAATTTCATTGATAACAAATCTGAATTTCTTTCTCACATGCTAAAGATATTTTCACATGGGAGCATTTGCTTCTTCCACGTGGTGCAGCTAGCTGGTGTGCTTGCTTTGAACACTTAACCTGAACCAGGCTGCCGAGGAAATCAAGCAAACAATCAGGGCAGGATGAAAAAACCTGAACATCTTGAAACTGTCTGGGTTAAAAACAGGCTTAGCAAGTTCTGGGAGCAAAAGGCTAGGATAGGAAATACACTTGATGTGGAAATTATTGCTCAATGAAATCTTCAGGGCAAGAGGGAGTTCCCTCCCCACACCTGTTCTGAAATGGGAGCTGCTGCCATTGGTGTTGCTGGGTTTTCTTCTGGGTGACCTTGGTATTCAGGAAATAGAGCTTTCACTAGTGGAAACTAGAGCAGCAGCCAAGACAAACAGGTCCACAAATCCCTTCCGGAGGGGGGAGAGCACAGAGGAAATTACTCAATTGCAAGCAGAAGAGAAAACTCCTGAGAGGTCTGTAGTCCATGCTCCCTCTACATACCATGTGTATTGGAGAAGAAAAGCACTCAAAGCTGTGGGTCTCCCTCACTCTTTCTGGCATCATCTAGTGCTTCAAACAGAGAACACATCTGCTCAAGTACACTGGTGGGGATAGTAATGTCTCTTTCTTTTTCAAAGAGGGCCATCTCATAAAATGCTACAGCAAGAAGCTCCGTTTCTAATGTCTTTCCTCTGAGCATCATGTCATAGTCCCAATTTACACTGCAGAAACCAGTGACATTCAAGCTCCCTTTGATCCTTGATTGTGAGGGTGTTTTTTTGGAGATGTTTCTTATTGCTAGAGAAGCTAAAGATTAAAAAGAATGGACAATTGGATGACAGAAAAAAAAATAATCAAACGCTATCAACAATCCAAGGTCTGTTGTATTTGAACAGCAAAAGTCTAATCCACGTATCGACTCTTAGAACAAAAGGTTCGAGGGGTCTTCCGCTCACAAATCCTAAAGCACACTTCAGGAGACTGCAGCATAGATGAAGAAGGGAGGAAAAGGGATACCAAAGTCTGTCCCAGATTTTCTGCCTTCACTAGGCAAACTCCACATGCTTCACTGCATATCCAGTGTTCTGTAAAAGCACTGAAAACTGTGTATAAACATCAAACATTTAATGCTGCTGAATTTTAGGGCAGTGTGGAATCCAAGATCCAAAGCATCAAAGCTGAACTCACCCCCCTCAGCTCCTACTTGGATGCCATTTGTAGAAAAGTCTGACTTGACTGATTTGGAGCTGACCAAAGACAATAGGACTCTTCCACAAGCAGCTGAATGGATGTTTCCATCAGTCTGTAGTGGTTGGCATCTTATAAGAATGCAGTATTGCTGAATGCTGGTCTTGGCACTGCATCTGCCCCAAACACAGTCTGTATGTTACCTCTTAACCTAAGCTCTGCTATCATCAAACCTGAGATCCTGAAGAGTAGAATTTCATAGTCTACAGGCTGCCTGGGGCCCGCACTGTACTACATAATTTGTTTTTTACACACCAAATACTTTCTAATACGGACTGAGACAAACTATCCTTGGCTGCCTCTCCCGGTACCACTGGCTTTTGCTTAGAAATACAGCAGGCAGGAAATCATTTCCAAAGTCTATAAATTAGTTTTGGCATTGAGTACACTAACCATTAATTTCTGTGCCTGCACTATTTAATATACAGCTTGGGTGAAATCTGTCCCTGTAGCTCTCAAAACGATTGAGTTACTCTTGGACTTCCAGGGCAATTGAGGAAATGAGTAACTATGCAATGGAACAAAAATATGCATAGCATGGTGTAACTCCATGCCTTGCAATCTTTCCTTTCGGACACGTCGGAATTACAGCCTGCTTCTCCACTGCCAGATGACACACGTGTTTCTGTAAATAAAAGATATCATTGTCTACGATAAGACTATAGGGAGAGTTGGGGAAAGTTGTTCCATTGGGATGGCTAAGACAATATATGTCTTCCAATCATGTGAACTCCACTGTTAGCTTGGTGGGTTTGAAGCTCTGTTATCTTACGTTTTAACAAGGTTCTGTTAATGTTTTAAGTTAATTCTATCAATTTCAACATTACTGAAAAACAGACTCAGTTTACCCTTCAAGACAAGCCCATTTTTTCAGAACAGCAGAGATGCTCAAAGACTGGCAAACAACAAGTTCTGAAGTTTTAAAATGCTGAATGTTGGACACAGGCAATTAGGTGCTTGCTTTCCATTCTTGGCAAACTAGGTCTGTTCCTTCCTGAAAGGTATTACAGCAGACACCTGAGACCTGCGTGATTATTTGTGACAAAATAATGCAAGTTTACAGAGTGCTTCATTACCATCATTCCCATGAAGATGCTTCAGGGGCCACTGATGCTGCTGACATGTTCTGCTACAGCAATTTGTCCTCACTGCTGCTCAGGGAACTGCTGAGGGAATGCAATGGGCCTGCCACAGTGCTCCTCATTACTAAAGCTACACCCTCCACCAGCAGCACAGCAGGGTGAGCACTAGTGGTTGTGCATGTTTCTTGCTTTGAAACCCCCACACTGGAGTTTACAGCTCATGCTATGTAAGTGCCAGACTCCTGCCTTCTCCAGCACAAACAGCTTGAGTTTAATTTCCTCTGAGGCAAAGATCTAACCCTCTCTAACCATCTAGAGAAAGTTTGAGTGTTTTCAGAGTTTCTGCTGGGATTCTGGTGCACTTGTCCTAGTGCCCTGGAGAGTCACAAACATGCAATACAAATCCTCTTGTGTTAGGAGCTTTCAGATCAGATTAAAACTTTTCTATTCATTGGATCAAAAGGCACAAAAGGACTCCAGGAAAACTGGATTTTTCTCTGTGCACAGCAATGTATTTCATGGAAAATTAAACATAGAATCAATACAGAATTGGACGCATGTTGCTGTTTTTCGTTCTTTTGGGGTTTTCATGCTACAGGAGATGTGGCTTCTTGTTTTGTAAATTGCTGCAAGGCTTTAAGGGTTTTGTGATTTTGCTGATCAGTGTGCGACAGCGACTTGCATCACAGCAAGGTTCAACAGAAAATAATGGAGCACAACTTTTTCCGTACCTTTTTCCTGTTCCGTGGAGAAAAAACTATTCCTAGGAACTGTGGTTCAACACCCTTCAATCCTGACCGGTATGCCTGCTAAACTAGCCTTCTAATAAATGGCTATCAATGCACTTCAAATCTAAGCCTAAACCTAAGCCTTATTCCCAGACAGACTTTCTTCATCATCAAAAGCTAGCAACAGTGGCAAAATACTGCTTTAAAATGTTGAAAACATTTGAGGAGTTACTAAAGCAAAGAAGCAAAACCTTAACTTTGAAGACTTCAAAGAAAGATTTCAGAGTAAAGGGAAAGCCTAGAACACTAGCTCAAAAGTACTGTGGAAACTGCCCATGCAGAAGGAAATTTCACATTACCAGGTTGATGTTATTGTCTTCTATATGCTTCAGCACAAAGGCAGCAAGGAGCTGTGTGTCCCATTCAACAGAAGGATTATCTGGAAGATCCCTAAAAAATGAGAAGTGCAATTAGTCACTCAATTCCTGAGAACTTTACAAAGACTATGCCAGAAAAGAGAGATGCTCTTATCAGAGACTGAAATCAAGAAAAACTTATTTACCATATAAAACCACCAAACCTTACTTAAGAGTCTTACAAGCTTGTATACTGCTGGGGTTGGAAGTGAACCAACAGAGAACACCCTTCACATAGAAGCTCTCTCTCGTACCATTATGGTAGACTTTCTAACTGCTTTACCCCAAGCAACACCTATTTTGTTCAATAATTCCTGTTCTCTGTTCATTCCTGTCAAATTTCTCTCTATATACACAAAGAAATAACTACTAGATCTTTATTTAAAAGACCTTTCAAAACTCATTTACCCCGGAGACTTTCCAATTGTAATCTACTGGTGAATTACATATGAAAAGTAACAATCAAAGTGCTACTCCTTTGTAGAGGAATAATCCATTAACCTCAACCAAAGGACAACGTAGCTGTAATTACATTGCATGGATTTGATAGTAGTTTTTCATCTTTTTTTTTTTTTTTAATCTGTGCATACCAACTCATCTGTGACTGAAAACTCTGCCTGGGTATTTCAGATTGCAAGCTCCTAGGGGCAGGGACCATGAGCCAAATGCTCATGGTCCTACATGTGTTTCTACACTAATAACACCAGGAAGCCAACAGAATTATTCCGTATTTACACAACTGAGAGCTGAATTTGACCCCCCCAGTAATTATGTATGAATGATGCCAAGAAAACACTGCTTGCAAAGTTAGGTTATTAGTAACAGCAGCATAACGTGCAGCTGCTAAAGACCAATGATGACATGTTAAACTGGTCTTTTTCTCAGACCTTTTCCGTCCTCTGATAGTCTGATAATTGCTGTGAGGTGGTTTAGCAAAAATGACTACACAGCCTTCTCACACAGACACACCAGGTTGGACTCTGAACTGATCCAGCTGTTTGCTGCAGTGAGCAGCGGCGCCACTTCCCAACACTCTTAGTGCCTTGCTGACTCCCAAGACAGCAAGAACTCTAACATCTGCAACAGAACAACAGGAAAATGTCTCCTTGGCACACTCCAAAATAAAGCTCAGCCTGGGTTTTCGTGAGAGGCCTTCTGGCCACAGATTTTCGCCCTGTTAATAGTAGTTGTAGTAAAAGGAGGAGCCTGAAGTACAAACTGACCATTAGGTTGTTGACCACTGTATTACATACCCATGTTCAGCACGGGCCAAAATAAAAACCCCTGCAACAAGAGACAGTGTTTCTACAGTAATAACATTTTACCATTCTAGTTATGGTCCCGGTAGTGACATTACCAGCAACAGAAATTTTTTCTTTTTTGCCATTCCCTCTTGTGTAGACAGCATCCTCATCTGGTGTATACAAGGCGCTGAATTTCGTCACAGGAAAGGTTCTTTGGTACATCTAGTGGCTGTCTTATCAGGTTAACAAATCTGCATCTAATCTGCTCAAGACAAAAACTTTCACATCTCGTGTTTGAAGATGAAGTGGCCCTGAAGGTATTACAAGTCCCACCATGTCACAGCAAGCTTTAAACAGAGCGCATTTTAAAAACGTGCTTCAACTAAAATATCCCAAGTAACATGTACACTGAGCAGAGTCTAAGTGCAAGTCTACAAGTGCTCCAGTTACTTGAATGGTACCTTTGAGGTTGTGTGAAGGCTTAATCGGATAATATTGAAGTGGTAAATTTGTCTAAAAGGGATTCTCCACTGGCCACTTACAATGCAAATACCATCGCCCATTTTGGGCAGTGGATATATGGAGCTGTGGAAGAAGCGAAGAGTCTCATTAAAGCAGGAGTGGTGTTCCAACAGCGAGAGGTCAGAAAAAAAACAGGGCTTGGAATTTATGATGTCCAGGAGGCTCTTGGTGTCATAGCCACTGCACTCAGCTTTATTGGGCTGTCTCCAAAAAGGCTGTTGGGTAGTGGAGCAGGTTTTAACTAGTTTAGACAGATAAAGATCATCCTCCTTCAATGGAAATGAACAGCTGGAGGCAAGGGTTTAGAATCCCTGGAAACAAAACAATCTGAAGGCATGAGCAAATTAACTCTGTGAACACCAAACTGATTAAGCGGGAGTATTCTGCAAAGAAAAATCTACTTCTACATACTTACTGCTGCTCACTCACTCCCAGTAAGGAAAATATTTTTTTTCCTTGCATTGTACTATTTGTCAAGCACCAAAGACAGAGAAGCTGATCCTGCCAAACCAGACACACATATACATAAGCATATTTATAACTCATTAATAGCTACAATGGCCCACTGATGTATTGTTAGCTCATTCTGCAAACAGGAAAAGTGGCACGCAGGTTAAATGACATGCCCAAACTCACCCAGAGAAGTCAGGAGTGGAGCAGCGAATACATTGATCTCACTCCTCCAGGATTTTTATTTTTATTTATTTTTCTTTTTTGTAAGAGTTTGCATAATACTCTGTAAAGTCAAAAATTTAGGAGTTACCATGATAGTAGGGACCCCACGGAAAGCATGAGACCAATGACTTTCTGCCTGTGCTCTGGAGATAAATAACTGAGTCCAGGTAAGGACAAAAAGATGATGAAGAAAACCAAGTTCACGTACACTGTATGGCAATGCACCCAGGAGATGTTCTTACAGGAGGTCTCTGCATGCCCTGGGAACTTCTTAGGTGCATACAAAGTTTGAAAACTGCTGTACTTCACAAAGTCACCTATTCAGTAGAAATATTTTTCCCTAATATTCTAAATCAGTACTTGTCAAACCGAAGAAGTCCACTGACTTCCTAAACTATTCAAGTAAGTTGCATCCGTAATGTTTATACTTTCAGGAATTAGTTCAGAAACAGTCAGCATTTCAGTGGTTAATTCTGCAGTCTGCCTTTCTGGCTAAGGCAGATAATACCTCAGAGCTGAAGGTCGAAGGGCTGAGATAAAGGACTACAAAGGAGTGAAAACTAGCACATTCCCTGGAGCAGACTGGAGCTTGTCCCAGGAGACAGCATTCCCCACGCTCTCCCTCCCTGTGCTCTGCCCCAGAGAGCTCCTTGTTGCTGCTGTCAGTCACCAAGACAGACTGAGATATAAATCCTGCATGGGAAGGCCTCCCAGGTCATGCTGCTGGCTGTGCTGGTGGGAAGGGTACAGAGGTTCGGTCACTTGGCCTCATTTCCACCGAACGCTTACGGACTGGGAGCGATGTTTGTGGGATTCCACATGAGTGACAGTGAACACAGGTGGCTGCTTGGATCCAGCCTGTGGTGACCTGGGAAAAATAGGGAGATGCACAGGAGGCAAAAATATTTTTAATGAAATAAGGTTTCTCTCCAGAAATGCTGCATTTTTCCAGCTGTTTTCAGTGGAAGGCATGTTGTGCACAGCACAGGGAACTGACAGCTCTGCCAAGGGATCTATAGATTGCAAGGAGAGAAATGGCAAATTAGGAAGCCGCAGCTTCTGCAGCATGGCATAGTGTTTGTCTCTGCTCACTGCCTTCAACACACCCAGTCGCAGGAAACATTGTGCTTCTGAAAACAAGAATACTCCAGCTTTCCATTGATCCACCCTGGGCAATACCACCATCATTGGTGAGAACCCCATGGGACCTTCTGGTTTCCTCCCTCTCACCTCCTTTCCCTCCTCCTTGCCAAGCTCAGCAGGCAGAACAGATGCTGGTATCTGCAGTTCCCCTCCCCAGGGTCTGCACAGGAAGAACACCACAGTGGGGAGCCATAGCAAATCCTATCAGCAAGTTAAACCAAAATTCAACCTTGTGCAGATCTTGCCCTGCAGTCTTAGAGCTGGCTGAATGAAAGAAACGTAAAAAATCATTGCTTGATGCCAGCTCCTCTCCAGGCCTCCTCCTCTTGCCTGCTGGGGAGCGTAGCTCATCTTCTGCCTCAGCCTTGGCCATTAAAACACTGTGCATGTTGCCAGTGATGCTGTCCCTGCCAGTAGCCCAGACGATTTGTCGGGTCGTCTTTCTAGGAATGTTTAGGCTGAAGACAGCTAGATTCCTGTCATTGGGAAGGTGTCTTTCGGCCAAGACAGAGATTTAAAAACCTTCACAGAGATATATTGCCAAGTGACAACTTTCTTACATGATATACTGCTCACTCCCTGTCCAATTTTCCACTGCTCATCTTCCACAGATCTTCTAGTAACAGCCAGCGCATTTATACAATCTTCTTTCAAAGCCTTCCACGGAATTTATTCTGCTCATGAACTAAGCTCTCATGACTACCCTAAAGGTTAAGTGAAATGAGCAGTCTACGTGATGCCCACGTGCCTTCACAGGGAGCGAATGGGCTATCCTATACGGGACGCTTACAGTTAGAGATCTGTCCGTCCTGCAACTTGTTGAATTGAGCAATCTTCAGGTCCCTGGGTGCATTCAGAAGCTGTGCAGTTGACGTTTACCTTAGTGGGGACCGACAACCCCATCTCTGCCTTGACATGAAATCTTTTTAGGTTATAAGTCTATAAAGTTCCTTCTAGATGGCACCTAGTTCTGCATTACTACATTATGAAACACCACAGCAAATCTTGCAAGGTACTACCAAGATTTTCCATTCCACTATACACCGACAGGGTCAAGACGAAGGAGCTTTCCCATTTCTTATCGCCTTTTTATCCTGAAGCCCTGCAGCATGACCTTAATCAATCCAAGGCTGGGGACCAGGAAACATTTTTGCATAATTTCTCCTCAGCCCTCGTCTCCCCTGTGAACGATTTTACATTAAACCAGCACAAAGGTCGGGAGATGGATGGTGGATTACATAGGAAACAGGTGAAGTGCTGTGCAATAGGTTCCCAGCTGAGAACAATGACCGCAATGTGTTTGCTGGAACAAAGGATGCCCTTTGTATAAAGTTAACTGTATAAAATGAACATCTGGGCAATTGAAACTGGATCAAAAAGCAAAAGATCCCACAGAACAAAATGACGTGAGTGCACAATTAGTGAAAAAGCCATGTGATGACTAGAGGCAATCAGTGACCTTTATATCACAGCATCAAAGTAATTGAAAAAAACGAGTAAACAGAAATTATTTCATGCTCCCTAAAGTAGAGCAGAGAACTTTTATTTTTGAGATTATACTATGATAAGTTAAGACACGCTAGCCCTAGATCTTGAAGCAGAACCTCTAAATCCCTCCTTCAATAACTATTTATAAATTTCTCTTCCTATAATGGACAATTACAAACAGGAGGGAGGCACTGCTGTTAGGCTGCATGTACATCTCGGATACAAACGAAAAGATCCCACTTAGAGAAACAAGCAGCATCTCACTCCATCATGCTAAACAGAGAAGAGATGTATGCCTGTTGGAATGTAACCATCTACAATTTAGGAGAGGGAATAAAGCGGGGTGCTAATTGTAAAATGATCAAATTAAAGCCGCCTAAAACAGAGAAGCCCACGGTGCAGTTTTTACACTGGCAGCTTCCTCCCTTTCCCCATAGTAAAGAAACCCAAATTATTCTGAGATTTGTCTTTTAAGAATGGAAATAAGAATCTTAAGTTTTTGTGTAGTTAGAGAATAAAATAAGTGGCAAAATGTCAACGACTACACTATTTAGAAATTCAATGCATTTCAAATATTTCACAAAAGAAAAAAAAAAAAAGAATGGACATAAATCTCTACTCCCATCCTTAACTTCTGTAATGTATAATTTGGGGCCTACTTTATTCGAATTTCAAAGGTAAGTTAAGTAAGTTTAGATGCCTACAAGACAAGTAAGTGCTGACCTCACTAATGTGGCCATAGCAGGCAAAAGTCATGCATAAAGGGAAAGCAGACAACGGCAGCACTTCATTCAGCTTCCTCAGGTGTGCAGGCAAGCTGTACGTGCTTCTCCGCTGAGCTATGTAAAAACACAGTGCAGCTCCATCGGACGGTGCTCCACGTCCCTCTGGGCCTCCCCAGAAGTAACAGGTAATTAGAGCTCTAGGGAACAAAGTTTCTGACATGGGCACAATCACGTGTTTGTCTGAGAAATAATCATAGAACCATAAATCACAGAAATCCCAAGTTGGAGGGGACCCCAAGGATCACAGAGTCCTGCCCCTGGCTCCGCACGGGACAACCCAAAAACCTGCCCCCATGTCTACTTCTTGAACTCCATCAGTGCCTGCCTCTCCGCTCCCCCTTGGGAGGAAAATAAGCATCCTTTGGGTTTAAATTCAAAGGAATTATTACAGAACACAGGCCCGCTTGTTTGCAAGACCCATCCAAATGTCCCTGTACTCATTTATTTTTGTAATGAATTATTGATGATTTCTCAGCAGAGTTTAATGTCTATTCACAGAGATGACACAATTGCTTATCATAATTTGAAATCTGGTATTCATTTGACGTCTGTGCCTCAGTGCCCTGTTGATAAATGACAGCACAAAGCTCTGTAGGAACAAGTTCATATTCAATGTCTTTAAACAAAAACAATTGATGGAACCTTTCAAGAACAGAAATGCATAGAAACTACAGTGGCTAAAGCTAGTTTAAAAAGTAACTTTTAAAACCTAGTTTACAGGTGGCATCAGGCCCAGTCATGTAAGGCAGGAAACAAAACTCAGCACAACTAATCCTGAGCTGATCACTGATTTAGTCGCAGCTTTTCCTATCTTCTACTCATCACGACTGTGAAATAGAAATAATTGTATGTTCAAACCTACGTAAAGCAGTTTGAGATCCTTCTAAGAAAAGTGTCGTGGCCCAAAACATACGAAAGTCTGCAAAAAGCTCCAAAATGTAGAGCACAGTGAACAGCTCTGCCCCTGTGGCGCAGTGGAACTCTGCAACGAGGGTAATGTCTTCTGGAGCAGTTAGCACTTCCTCAGGGGCTGGCGCCAAACAGAGAACAAACTCCCAAATCAGATGTCATCACAAATCACTTTGCTCTCAGCTGCAAATACCAGGAATACTCCCTGGAACATATCCTTTCTAGCAGAAACACAGCAATATTTAAAGTTTAAAATACCCCAGACACTCCACTGTGAGTAATAAAGCTGAGACATCTGGGCCAAGCGTTATCCCAACAATGGAGACCCTGCTCGCTAAGGCACGTGGCGGGGATTTGGGTGTGTCACCTACAGGGCACCTTGCTCTGGTCATCTAGTAGCAAGGTGTCACCATGCAATGCTGCAGCTAAGGAAGAGATTTCCAGCATACATCTCCAGCTCCTTGTTAGATCCTTGGTCTCATCCAGCAAATCTCATCGCTGGCCGATGAGCACTTAGAACAGAACCACCAACGCTGTGCTGCAAACGTGCAACAAGAGGAGAAACATCACTTGGGAGTCTCGTGCAAGTGTCGCACTCGGGTGTGACATCCATGTTATAACTGTGCTGCTGGAATGTGCTCAGGGATTGTGTGGGCATCGCTGCTGATTGATCAACTGCCCATGCCAGTGAGCACCACGTATCTTGGTGTCATGCACAGCTTTGAATTCAGCTGCCAGTGAAAGGAGAGGCCTCTAGTTCAATTGCTTCAATCCACGCTGAGAATCCCCAGCTTCAATTTAAGCAGAAATCTGCAGTGGGTTATTTGCAAGAACCAGGCAGTGCCACAGCGTGTCAGGAACCCTGGTGAGACTGGTAGCAACAAAACAATCAAGTTCAAGTCCCTAAAGAAAACTCAATTATGGAAAAATAGAGCAGGTCCTCTCCCATACCTTTCACCCTCAAGCTGGGTGCTGTGTTTTCAGCTACGTTGCCAACTTTCATTCATGTATGAGTTGCATTCATTTTGCACACCCTCGACATGCCATGCCAAGGCCATTTACAGCCCCTTTTCCCTGACAGCCATGATGTGACCAAATACGTTGTGTGCACCTGGACTGAGTGGGGCCCAGAGATGCCACACCAGTGGCCTGTTTTCAGCCACTCCCCATTTAACCTGTTTCTGCAGCACCGCAGACTCGCCAGCAGTGACTCGCCAAGTGCTGGACAACAAACCTCCCTTTCATTTCATAGAAGCTGGATTTCTGCGTGATTTCTGCAACTTTGTTGCGGGCCATTATAAAGTTCACTGAAAATATCTGCCAGAGGCCAGACTTAGTAGTCTCTGGAGGTTTGGTGCTGCCATGCTGAATTATGAGTCAGCACTTCTTCCTCTGGCCCACTGAAATGTGGTTTGGGCAGCGGACAATAGCACAGTGTGAAATCAAACCACCTCCTTTTACATCGCAGAGAGGTACAAAGGAAAGCAGATCACTGAAGTTCCTAGCTAGTTCAGAAAAACATGCCAGGAAAACAAGAAGTCTCCAGCATTCTTGTGTCTGTTGGTAAAGTGCATTTCTGGCATTTATCCCAAGTGACTGACAAACAACATCTATCAGCATTATCTGGCAATCTCATCTGTAGCCTTCCAATAAAAGAAACATCTTCAGACACTCAACTGTCTGGCATGCTGGAGCACAACTGCTGGGCAAAGGCATACCTGAAACAGCACTTCAGTTCTACACCTTCCTATGGCCAAGAATGGTTAGCGTGATGGAAACACTCGGTGGAAAGCCTGAGCAGCAAGCATGGACTACAGCACTTGGTAGCCTTTGGCAATTTTGTTCCACGTTCCCAGAACAATCTGCTCGTCTGTGTCAGCTCCCAGATGGGGGATAAACTGATCTGAAACCAAAAAATGATGGACTCACCTCATCAACACCTAGCTCTTGGACCCAACTGTTGACTACTTCGGCATGTCTGTGCCCACTCTGGTACTTCTGACAGTAATGGGGAAGAACACAGACCGCATCTCTCCAAAATCACCAACTGTACTGTAAGAAATGAGCATCATAAGGCCTAGATGGAGTGATCAGGCAGCTCCCGGAATAGCTCACAGCAGCACTCACTTCCTCGTTATTAATACTGGCTTTACCATAGTGCCTCGGAATTAATCTGGGGCCTGACAGTCTACGCTGTCCCAAGTGAGAACAAAAAGCCAGGCAACCCTACAATTAAAACTTATGTTTTAAATTTGAAATACAAATCACCAGCAAAATTAGGACTCTGAGGAGCAGACCACAGGACTTTACTCTTCCCTTACTCATTTCTTTTGTTTTGCAAAATCCTTTGAAAGAAGAACAGAGAAGCATGGCACAGCTTGGGACATAGCACACTAATCCATGCACAGAGAAGCTGTCTCCCACCACCAAGAACTGCCTTCCCCAATCCTGGCACTGCTGGTTCAGGAAGGACAGATGCCCAGTTTCAGAAGGCAGGGCAGGTGGGCTCACCCTCCTGGCAGAGATGCAGGAAGCAGACAGGTGGAACAGGAAGGCAGCGTGTTCTCCCTAGCTAGGGTTTTACTACAGCGCTGGCACTTGAAGTTCCCAACACACATCGTAACGTGCCCAGTGGAAAGGATACAAACCCAAGGGCAAGGAACAGAAAGTCTCTCACAACAGCCAGCAAAATCCTTCAGAGGCAAATGACTGAAATACCATGACCCATACGTGCCACTTCGTGACATCAATAGCCAATACTGGGATAATAAACACACCATACTGTACAGGCAAGAACCATAGTTCTGATCCTGCCCCAGGTAAGTCATACAAAATGTTGCTGATGACTTCATGACATGAGCCAGACCCCCAAAGAGAAGAAAAGACGGAAGTGTAACTGCCTCTACCAAAGATATGGGTCTTGGTCAATTTCACGTAGCACGCAAATGCTGTCAGATGCTGTCAGAAACCTTCAGAGAAAGCCTGTAGCCAAATCAATCCCTCGGCCATTTCAATTAATCATCTAGGAAAAAAAAGTGCAGAATAGTCACTTTGTGGACATTTATTTCTCATGCCAAAACTAACGTAAATGCAGATGCAACTTCAGCAGAGATCTCAACAGGATGATGGCCTAATTCCAAACGCAGCTTCCCATGTCACATTTCAGCTTTCCCAGTACCAATTCCATCCAAAGAGAGGTTTCCCAAATCCTCAAACTCCCACAACAACCATCTCCTGCAATCCATTTGACCTACGTAATGAGAAAGGAGCGTTATTTCTTGAAAGCACGGCATAACCACCCTTTGTAACACTGAGGTACCGATGCCTTGAGCTCTCTAGCTAGGTGCCAACTTTGTTATAATCAGCAAATCACTTCCTTTTATAAGACAACTTGTATCTAGAAGTTAAACATCTCTCTTAACTGCGAGCTTGATCCCACAAACTTTACCAACATGCAAAGTTTCTACTCATGCAAACGATCCTCTGCAGGCACCGTCTTGCCAGCCCCATTCATGTGAATGCCCCAATTAAACGATTACATGAGCAAGCTCCAGGCCAGGTCCCGCTCATTCCCTGGAGCCGGTGAATAGCTGCGCTGCCTTCCACAGCAGCCCAGCCAGAAACTATGCTTGGAACTCAATTTGCAACAGCTAAGTGGGACTCGGCAACAATGCACAAAACGAGCACAACGCGACGACCTTTATCGGGTGGCCTTCCTCTCCTCCTCGCTCAGATTTAATGCGAGTGTTATGCAATGGCTTTGCTATAGCAACAGCTCCGGCGATCGGCAGTAACCCCGGCACTGCCCGGCGCTGCCGCAGGGCCGTGATGCAGCTGCTGAACTTTGGCCCACTAGCGAGCCTCCCACTCGCCTGGCACTGCGCTCCGGCCTGTTTACACTGCTCACATGATGGGAGGCTCCTGGCAGCCTTCTGCAGCCAGCAGGATTTCTAGGACCAGGCCAAGATTGCCAAAGGCTTGAAACGATTAACTCTTGCGAGCAGGGGCTGCATGCTCCAGCAGCTGCCTGTGAAGGGCCCGGGAGAAAGGAAGCTGCACAGCGGGAGGGGAGCTTCCCTCTGCCAACACTGCTGGATGCTGAGCACGATGAAGACACTCAGCGAGGGGAGGAGGGTGGTAAGGAAATCAATAAGCTTCAGAGAAAGAACAGGATCTTTTTTTTCTTAATGAGCAGCAGATGAGTGAGGATAATGAACTGGAGCTGAGAACTTAATACCCTCATGGAGCCAAGCACCGCATGCTGCGAATTGCACGTACCTGGGTCACACAGGGGGGCACAAAGCCACCGGTGCCCAACTGTGATTGTGCAGCCTCTGAGCCCTGGCCTCTGCAGCACTGCACATACTAGGGGGCACAGGGAATACCTGGGAGGCAGGGAGGCTGTGCTCTACAAAAGCCTTTAAAATGGTTGTTAGAGCACAATCCCATAGCAAAAGGCTGCAGATGACCAGCCTGCAGCCACGCCACCACTGCGTGAACTGGAGCGCTGACACTTTACCACTTCAGCAGCGTTTCTTTCCGCACAGTAAGAACTCATTAACTAACCCCCCTAGAAGGCTGGCATGGGGAAGTAAGCACGTAATAACCTCAACATTTTATAATGAACGAATAAAGAGCTCAGGTAGCTCTCCCTTGAGAGCCTGAGGCAAGAGAGCAGAGCCTGGAATGGAGCATGTGAGTCCTGGAGCACATGGCTGCAGTGCAGAACTGCAACACCCACACTCACTCCAGGAACACACTCACCTGCCTGGGGCAAATAACTCATTTTTCAACAGACTTCTCATAGGTGCTCTGCAGAACCTCAGGTATTTCTGGGCACTTGAGTTGCACAGAAAATTCCTCAATGGCCACACGTTGACAGCTGCAAATTAGCCACCAACATCACAGGAGCTGCTTAGAAGAACCCTTAAAAACCTGCCAGTGGTCAAAATGTCAACCTCTGTCTGCATCACCTAATTGTGCTCTGGACTGCATTGAGAACACAGCCCTGAATGACTGCTTCTGTCAATATTCTTGGCCACTTTTTCTTATGTACTTGTTAGTCAGGAGTAGTATACATAACCTCATGTATGCAGTATTTTAGGGCAATTCTCCAGTAAAATCTTGTTCCCAGTAGAAGCTTGCGTGCATTTCTCTCCTTTGCTATGATGATAAGTTCATTATAGCAAGACTGGACTCTGCAGAAACAGCCCTGTAAAGAACTCCCTTTGACAGTTAGATGTTCATCCATAGTTATATCTACATCTAAATATAAATGGTTCATAAAAACTGAGGAAGGGAAATCTGTTAGGTCTGGCTAAAAATCAAAGCACTGCAAAACTTTGAATCTTATACTGAGAGTCGGTGACTCAGTCTCATCTTTGCAGCATGAGGATCGCTGCAACGAACTGTTCTCTGCTCCTTACTGGTATGGCTGGCTGAATTTGCTGCTTTTCATGGATAAGCTCTGCATGTAGCACTCCCATTCAACCCTCAATCTATTGGCACAAATTCTGCAAACCCTTCACCTCTCTTCCCCACAGATCAAACCTTTGCCTGCCAATGTTTTATCTTGCACTATTATACAATCTTTTCCAAGACAAATGATAAACCAGCCTTGGCAGCCCTTCATGTGGCTACTTACGAGAATAAGAGAAATGCTGAATCTTTGGCTTGTGAAACAGAAATACAGGAAGAAAATATTTATAACAATGCTACTGTTTAAATGAGAGACCGTAATTTATTACAGATGTGACCCTTCCTTCTAGTACGAAGGTCTAAACTTGCCGATGCCGTGTAATGACATGAACTAGAATGGTCTTAATGAAGAATACATCCAACTTCAACTGTGAATTGCCCCCTTCTATTTCCTGCCATTTGGTACTCCAAAACGAGCACACTTTGCTCCTTTTAAGTGTTATTTGCCAGACATTTCAGTGCTCAGCAGACCTAAGAACTGATTTACAGGAAAACATTCATCCTTCATCTGAAAACAGACTAAATACTTACACTTTTAGCAAAACTCAGTTAAATATTAACAATTCAAGAAAACAGCACATAACTCAGCCAAGATTTGTTAAGCTTACAGTCACAAAAAATACAAGAAATGTGCATGGAGGGGAGGCTATGTAACCAGCTGAATGGTTGCAACACAAATATTAATTGCAGAGAACCTGACTGCAACACTGAAATGAAAGAGTATTGAAACTACTGCATAAGGAACACGCAGGCAGAATGAGATAGTTAATATGTGACTTGTTAGAAGGAGGGGCATGACTTGGCATGGAACTGTAATCAAACTGTTTTCATTTAATGGTTCAGCTGGTACAGAAGGATCAGATAACAAAATCTTCAACCCAAATCCAAACCCCAGTTCAGTTTTTAAAAATTTATTTCAGTTTCCTGCACTGCAGTCAAAAATATATTTTTCTTCCTTCAAATCAAATCTGATTAAAGAAGCTACAGCAGGAAGAATACTCGAAGATGTCCAGCAAACATTTCTCACGTTCCTGGTATATTGTGCAATAAAACTAAGCTCATGCATCTTAAAACAACATCACAAATTTGCAAAATTTCATATGCATTAAGTATGTGACAAACAAAAACATACACTTCCTATTTGCAACAAGTTCTGTTTTCTTCTTTTAAAAAAGCTGGTGTTGCATCAGCAAAACAGCTACATTTTTCTTACAGAACACATTGAGCAAATGCTCAAAATTGGCTTTAATATCTCCCCCAAGAACAACAGCAATACTCCATGAGCAAGCTGGTAAATCCCACCCCACTCCTCTGACAGACTGAGCATCTTTTATACAGTTTTAATCATAATAATGAAAACCCATGACCTATATGTTTTCTAACAATTTATCAGCACTACTTACCTCCTAACAGACTATCTTGTTCTATTCATAGTTGTGTTATGTTGGGAATTCTGGATCGCTGGCACTCTTTGGTGGTGGGTTGGGTTCTTTTAAACAAAATTCCTATTTGGTGGTGGGGTTATGTTAAACATACTCCCAACCTAGCAACTGTCCCTTTAAGGAACTTATTTTTTTTTATTAGTCTGCTCTAATCTGAAGTACCGCACCCACCAATTTCTATTTCAAGCTTACACTGGAACAGAAAAACTTCTTAATTTCATGTATACTGATTGAACTAAGGCCAAAGGGAATAAAACCACTTAGCTTTTCACATGAACTCAAAAGAAGAAAGGCCTCCTTGGCAATATAATTACAGAGCACAAACCTTCTAAGAGGAAATGAACGACAGGGATTTATATGATTAGACTTTATTTTTCCCCTTTTTTATGAAGGCTAGGGCTCTCCTTCGCTCATCCCTTCTAGTCTAACAGCATACAATAAGGAAACTCTTACCAGGCAGGAACTGGGACTGTTACAGAGAGACGTTTCATTGGGTTGGAACACTTGGTTCCCTAGAGAAGGGTGAGCCCTTCTCACATTGCCACACAAACGCTGGCAACGCTCAGGCCTGTGGCTGGCAACGCTCAAGGGCGGTGACCAGTTTACTGAGCAGTCCTGGCAATGCTGTGCTTGACCTGGGTGAGACTAACCCCCATTGGGCTGACTACAGCATCGTAAGCAGAAGGAAACCATTGCAACAAATGGCAAAGCTAATTAAAGTAGGTTCCTCCACTAAAAGGCCCTTATCAAACTTCCCCGTCTCACGTTTACAACCTTGGGCCTACCTAAGCATTCAACCAAGTAACTTATCAACGTTTCCTGTGTACCATGTGCCATTGATCTGTACATCTTTATTACCTGCAGGCTGCCTGGGGCTTCCACAAAAAGCAGTCAGGTGATAAACACCTACTTTCACTGTGTCACAACCCCAGCATCTCCGCTGATGGCCTGTTAGTTACAAGGTACAATGTGAAGCGCACGTTTTACCTGTTAAGTTAAAGTGGGTTTAAACCTGCTAACTTTAAAAGGTTGTCCTCAAAAATATACAATAATGCAGCTGTGGAGATCATTGGAGACACTAAACATAACAGCTCCCTGAGGTGATCTGAAGGGAGCTGGATAAAGGGCTTTTTTGCAAGAACCTGGATAGCAGAACCTGCTTCTGTTTGGCTTTTAAGTCTGCCTTGTTCTCCTATGAGAATCAGCAGGACAGTGCTCTGCAATGGATTGGTATAGTACACCTGGCCATTGGTCCTGAACAATGCTGCTTGTCCTTGCAATGATTACACAGAATGCTCAATGGAGGTGTTTCATAAATTAAAATAAATAGTATCAAGGCTTGTGTTAGCTGCACTGTCACACAGCATGAATAAAACACTCCAATGGATACTCTTGGCAAGTATTCAACAGGGATTTGGTCAGTGCTATTGCTATGCAAGCTGCATTTTAAATGGCACACCAGCAGTTTAAAAACCTCATTTCTGTCTACTGTTATTACAAGTAACTCCTAAGACTCCTCAAATAGCAAGAGCTGCATTATGTATTTCTGTCACACAGCACAAAGGAAGAAAAAGTGACATTTCAGAAAATAGATACGTACTGCTGTAAAGCCATAACACTGGATAGGGCTCTAGGGGACAGGTGCTACATAAAAATTACTCAACACATTTTTAAAAGTTAACTTCAAATCATCTGAATTTTGTTTATGCAATTTCTAGCACCAGGCTATCCCTCATTTTGCATGCTGAACGATGAATTTTGATGCAGTAAATGCCTGGACCTTTATTTGGCTTTACAATTTATACATCCTTTAGAGGATTTCACAAAATTATGACAAAATTTCTAGGCATGGTCATTTCCCTTGTCATCCCAAACAGACAAAGGTTGTTTCAGTTCACTGCTAAGGCACTGAAGCATGTACAGATCTCAGCTGATTACAGAGAGCCTGTAACGCCCTGAGGCAGGAGAGACTGTCAACACAGCTGTCCTTGTGTACTAAGGCAAATGTCCTGCTGGGCAACCTCTGAATCAGAATGGAAAAGCACCTTCTGAAATGGATTACGGACAAGGGCAAAGACTGTAAATGGGCCATGCAGAAAAAAATAATAAAATAATATGGAGTTTCTGTGGAGTTGTTAGAAAGTACCTTGACCCCTGTTTTGCCAGTCTAAGTACTTTATTTTATTTCTCGTCACCTGTTGCTAGCAGAAGTGATCTAAATGAACATCCCCTGAGCCTGTCTTGCTTTAGACACACGAGACCATGAAGAATATATGAAAAGCTGGCAATGAAGAGAGATTCAGAGATCTGCACGCTAATGGCATCATTAGTTCTTGCAAGACAAGAAGTCTTGCTGCATCAGTGCAGAGCAGCTCACACGCCCATCTGCCCGGCTGAAAGGCAGGGCTAACTCACCCGCGCGGGGCTGTGCTCATGCAGCAGTACTGCTCAGGGACCCTCGTCACTTACCTCCACATGGCAACACTCTAGGGCACACTCCCATGCACGTACCTGTCCTCATCTCGGGGAGGACAGTCCCTCTGTCCCTTCCCACCTGTTCTGCTAAGTAAGAGATGAACAGAGACCGTTCTAATGGAAATGTGCTGCTCTGCCAAACCTTCATTGAGAGATCTCCAAGTCTTAACAGCCACCTCCAAACCCTCCGTTTGAGGTATAGCAGAGATTATGCATGGCACTGTATGGCAATAACGTGACTTGGAGAGGACAGAAACCCTAGTACTGCTGCAGCCAATGGCAAAAATCCTGCTCCTTAGCAGGGCTTTGCTTAGGGACTTGTCTCACATGACACACTGGGCAGCAGAAGCAAACTGGAGTCATCCTGTCTCCCAGTCTTTGTCCGTAACCATCGAACACGACTATCTCCTAAATTTAAATCCTGAGGGTTAAACATCCTCAAGTACGTTACTGTTAATGAAGATCGTTTTAAGGCCAAAGTAATCTGGGCTACATGTTTAAACATTAAGTTCTGTAGGTTTACTTTCCTAATCTCTCTCTTTTTTCTTTTTAATTAGTTTTCTGGTCATCTGTGGCTTAGAAAATGATTGATTCAGTAGGTATCTACTCCCACATCTGGGCTTTCTTTAAACAAAGTCACAAAAATGATGAATCTTCCCCTCCACAATACTTTATTGCTTCCTATGTCCACGCTTTCGGTATTTAATCATAACTAGTGGATCACACACTCACATCTCAGCATGCACAGTTCACGGGATAAGCCAAAAAGCATTTTAAGTTGAAGCCTTGCCCAGACATCTCTTATCACAAAAATATGAAATTTTCTTTTGCTCCAAGTCACTGATAAAAAATTTACTGCATGGAACATTTGAAGAAGAAGGGGGGAGAAAGAAAAACAGCCACTGGAAACTAGAATCTCTAAAACCA
Source organism: Anas acuta (assembly GCF_963932015.1). Lineage (NCBI taxonomy): Eukaryota > Metazoa > Chordata > Aves > Anseriformes > Anatidae > Anas > Anas acuta. The sequence goes on from NC_088997.1 coordinate 4,240,174, forward strand.
GGCAAAAGACTGGCAGGGAGCATTTCAGAGTCTTGTCTCTCTCAGTTAGGCTGCTCAGATGGCCAGCGACTGCCCTAACATTACCGAAGTGAGTGCCTTACAGGCAAACTCCAACAACATTGTAAGAAGTGCCCAACATGGCAACTCAAGCACCTTAAACATCCCATTATCAAGCCTGCTTTCCACATCTGTCATTGTTCTGGTGACTGTTTCCCAATTGTTTTTCAAATGTCAACATCCTTTTTTTTTTTTTTTTTTTAATACAGACTTTAGACCAAGTTATAGAACCTGAACAAGAGACTCCGAAACAATATGTGAAGAGGCCCTAACATCTCCTGACTCCTGTTACTCCCTTGTTCACACAATCCCATTCACATTCGTAGCTACAGATTTGCCCTGGGAGATGATGTTTAACTGCCTGCCTGCAGTTATTTCGTGTCACTTCATACAGTCAGTGTGCCCAAGAGTTTCACATGGAGATACTTTTATGACTAACTTTTGACAAGTGAATGAATGACCTTATAATGACTGCCATGGTTATATATATTTGTCAATATAGCCACTTTCTCAGAATAGTTTTTGCTATTTGTAATTCACTAGTTTGCTGATAGGTTCCTGGGTTTTGGTTTTGTTTTTTCAAAAACTGAGAAACACATACGCACAGGTAAAGAGATTTTTTAAGTGACACCGCAAAGCATCCACTGAGCTAGGCTTGGCTTAAAATAAAGGAATCTTGGCTCTCATTTCTGTGTTCAGGTTACTGAACACACTGCCTCAAGCAAATGAGTGTGTAATAACTACTTCAACCCCTTCATCTGTTTATATAGTTGTGGGTACAAATGAAAACAGCTCAAAGATGCAGCATCAGCAGATAGGACAGGTACCTCCTGCAGCCATCAAGTTCATTTGCCTGGCATGATAAAGAACTGATAGCCCTGCATCTGCCTGCAGGTTCTGCTGAGAGGGCAAAAAGAGCCACTGGCCATTACCTTTCCACTACTGAACCGGAGCACGTGAACTCACTCATATGGATTCAGTATTTGCCCTTGAACTGGCGTGGGTTGCATTTGGCACTCTGCTCTTAGATCAATATATAACCCAAGCGTAATCTTATCTGGCAGGAACGGGGATATTAGGGGGAGGAGCACAGGCTCTAGAGGTGAGGAGAGCAGCTCTTCTAAATGTTAATGGGTTAAGAATAGAAAGGTCAAATGCCTGCCTTATCAGAAGGCCCCATGTGCAAACAGGCACCAAGCTGCAGCAATCAAAGCACAAGCTGGGTATAAATGTCAGGAGTTAGTTACTGTAGTGGTAAACAGCAAAAGCAGAATGGTGGAACTGGGAAACCTCCGGAGACATTTGTAGCTAAGTCAGGTCAGTGGGAAAGTCCAGCCGCCCAGACTGGCTGGAGATTGTAGCTGCTGCAGAGCCAGAGATCACTTGTGAGCTGGGTGAACGACCCAGCAAGGATACTTTGAAGGAAACAGTGAGTATCAACAGAATGAGCCACTGTAGAAGGGGGTACGAACACGTGTATCAGACATCCTGTGCTGGCAGAGCATGGCTCCAGATTGCTCTTGCAAGAGCATAGCCATCCTGGAATAAGGATACATGACAATGGAGACAAGAAGTCCTTCCCCACCTCCTTGTAGATACAGAGAGCACTAAACAGAGCAGAAGCTGTATGAGGATTCTGCACAGAGAGTCTGCAGAGCTTCAGCTCTGCTCTACAATACCACTTTGAGCATAATGCACAAAGGATTAGGGTGGAATAAGAGATGACACAGCGCAGGAAAGGATATATCTCCCTTAACTACAATACATTTTTAGCCCTGTTCTAACTAATCCTCTTACTGGCATCCAAGGAAAGAGGCCGAAAGTTGTATCACATCAGACAGTAATCTCCCTGCAGATACAAGCAATCAATTTGAAGCAACAACAGAATATACCAACAAGCACCGCTGTGCAAGCAACTACACCGCTGGGAGTAACACTGCCTAGGACCTATGTCTACAGTTTACCAGTGCTTTCAGTCTGGCACCTTTGGCTTGCAATAGGTTTTCATTGAAAGCAATCAACCAGCCACCTCCCCTTCTCAGAAAAGATCAGCAGTGAGCAGCCATGTTTGAGAGTGCTGTTCCCTCTGTCCTGGCACAGTGATCGCCCCAGGAGATGGCTACCTGGGCTTGGGAAACAGATACAGGATAGCTACCTGGCATGGTTCCCTCCCTACTGCAGAACAAAGAGCACCATTCTTCTTCACCTGTTCCCAGCTGTAAACAACTATCAAAGGACAGGGTTAATTACTGGTTAAAACACTAAGAAGGAGTAATAACTACAAATAATGCAAGGCTAAATATATTGTATCCCACAAAAGGGATAAACAAGGTCCGTCCTCATAGCTCAGAGATCATATTCTAACCATTAAATAGTTAGTTTAATTAGTAAAGATAGTATTACATTGAAGAACAACAACAACAAAAAAAGCACACATGTGAAGCCACTGCTCACTAAAAGACAATTTTAGTTCAGTGCCCTCATGTTTGTTCCACAGAGCACCTACTCCGCAGTTAACTGGGCTAGCCTCTAACCCCAGCCATAGGAGAGAACGACATAACCTACTTAAATCTGCAGGCTGCATCCTTTCTGCAGCAGAGTTCCCAAATGGGCACAAACGGCTTATTTTGTACACCAGCATTACTCGGCATCTGTTTATCCTGCAGTCTTCTGCAAGCATCTGTTCATTGGCTGACATGATGCTCTGCTCTTCTGCATTACCAACCTCATTTTCTGTCTCGAAACTTCGCAGTTTATTAATTTGAAAGAGCACTTATATACAGCAGCAGACATTTTTCATACGCCTGGTATTACTGAGTGCTATTAGCAGCTGATGTTTCAACCCAGAAGCTATTGTATTTTCAGTGATAGCTCCAGTATGCTAATGATTTGTGATGTTTTCAGTGGGGGGAGAAAAAACCTTTGTAAATATGGAGGATTTTATGCTTGTTACTCACAGCAAGAACGACCGGCCGTCTTTATTATGAGTCACATCCCAAAAGCTTCATGTGAGTGATAGCCTTAAGAGATGTAACATACGTTCTGGAGAGTTTCTACAGAAGAAGCAGCTTCAGGAATAGTTCACAGGTGGGAAACGGAGTACATTTTGTTTCTCTGTGGAAGGCAACAAGAAGGGAAGGTGCCCAGATGCCAGGGATCTAGCCCTTGCAGAGAAGTCCCACTGGAATTGTTCTAATCAGACTGAGCCACTCCTGTGGCTCAGGAGCCTGATATTAACTTCAGTCCTCCCTCCTCTAAGATTTACAGCGACATAATGTGAGAAACTCCTATCAACAACCCATCGTCATGTGTAGGAAAAAAATAAATGTCGCAATCTGAAAATTGCCAGTGTTTTTCTTTGATGAGCTCCATGTTCCTGTTCTAGACTCAATATTTTCCTTTACTTCTGAGCCTGAAGGCTGTAGTACTTTCCCATTTCCATAAGCAATCATATCTGTGCAAACTGAGGCAAGAAAAAAAAACGTGCAAAACTCTTAATTCGCTGTGCAGAGGAAGATGTGCTGAAAAAGTTCACAGGTGCTGCACAGCCTATTGCTCTAACAGTCTGTTCTCAGCAGGATGAAGACCACTGACTGTGCAGGAGCGGATTCAAGTCAAACATTCCAGGAAGTCACTCCTAACTCTCATTTCTTGAGTTAGGAGTTCAATTCAACTTAGTTCAATTTAGAGAGTAAGAAATACAATACAAGCCTTCCAGCAACCTAGTGACATTTTTGGAGTCGCTACAAAGTTGTATGAAGGAACTCTTCATCCTTGGATGAAGCTATGGAGATTCTCCTACAGTTCTTTGTGTCTTCATTATGTAGAAGGCATTATTCAAAATGCTGTGTCAGCTCAGATCTTTATTGTGAGTACGTGTCTGCCTGCTACAAGTCCTCTCTATGCCTCTAAGTCTGACGTGTGCTGTCATTTTTTTGGCTCTCAGTCACAAATGCCAACAGTGTAAGAGCACAATGGTATTACAGAACTTTCTTCATCCCCATTCAACATTGCACATTTCAAAAGACGATTGTATGAGCGTATTTACTGCAGCCAGAAGTGTTTAAAGATTCAAAGGCATTGGACAACTAAAGCATCCAGCCTAGCACAACATTAAAAGCATGCTCAGGGGAGACAGTATGCAATTTTCTGACCTGTATTATTTCCATGCTGTCATTATTTTGAGGCATTGGATATTCTGCTCTTCGGTTTAAAGCCAGGAATGGCACTTGAAATTTTACCATCATAAACTTTCTCAACAGACTTTGCATTTTCATTATTCTGTCCATGTAAGCCACAAGGATATTTTTCTTCCCTAAATGCCCACTCTGCAGGGAATGGTTGTGAAACTCCATTATTTCCAGGAATTGCTGGCAATCTACCGCTGTCTGTTCTTCTCAGTATTGACTGTATTTTCCTTGTTCAGCTTTAAAAGCCAAACTTGGTTTGCAAAAATGTCTGGCCTTCTCAATGCCAGAAATGAATAAAGACTAGAACAGGACAGAATTAGATGTTTTTATTATGCTGAAAAGCCTTTCAATCACATTAAAGTCCATTAAAAAAAAAAAAAAACATGAATATAAAACTGGAAATTGATGCTCAGCCTTAAATCCTATTATTCAGAAATTTTTGTAGACTTTACAAATAGCCTTTCTAAGCTCCATCTTACCTGAGCCCTATGACCAGAACGAAGTACAACTTTTGAATTTATAAGCACTTGGATTTTGATTATTCAGTAAAGTCAAATTCATTTGCAGAGACATGCATGATGTCTGCTACAATTTGGTCTTCAATAAGCAGAATTAAAGAACGTTCAAATCTATTCTCAGCTACCCAGGAAGAGAATACTCTCCAAGGTATATGGTAAAGAAAGCTGCGAGATCTGAAAAAGATTCTGGATGATTCAAATCTTTTATCAGTCATGATCCGAAAGTTATAATTGAAAATTCCCTATCCATTATCTGTCACACTGTGATCTCAGCCACACACTGCAGTAGCTTCAAAGAATACAAGGGCATTACTCCAAAATTACTTCAGCAGGACAAAAGATTGCAATCTGGCCCCGTCCAAACAAAAACCAGACAATGGTACACACTAGAAGAACAATTATCAGTGGATAGGGTCTAAAAACAATGAAGACCTCTGTGATTCTGAAGCGCTTCAGTAACTGAAAAGATTCCACCCCTATTGTTCTTTTTCTCCAAAATATGTTGGACTTCATTCTGTGCTCCTGTGGCACTCCTGACAGCTCTGAAAGTGAATCTAAGAAACTCACAATTGCTTGAGTTTCTATGGCTAAATATTCTCTTGATTTCAATTTGGGAAAGTTATAATGTATGGAGAGATGTCTGAGGCCTGCTTTCTGGGAAGAGGAAATCAACCATACACAATGTCAACTGAGTTCATTCCTAAATGCAAACCACATTGGGCTGTCGAGCACGATAATAAAAACCTGCTGACCTAGTTTCCTGCAGAACAAAATCCTCTGTCTCCCTCCTCCCATTCCAAACCTAAATCTGATCTCCTTCTTTGGCAAAATAAATTAACCCTTTGGCTAGAAAGGAAAACTCTAATAATGAGCTTTAACACACATACAGCATTTGACACTGTTAAAATAGTATATAAACAATAACTGGTCCACCCCCACATCTCTGTAAAAAGGTAGGGTTATTAGAGGGTGAAAGTGAGACACACAACTTAAAATTTCTCTTCCTTCAAAAGGATTTTGTAGTGTGAAATGCCATGCTCTAAGCACTGCTTGGTAACCCTTCTACATTCTCTCTGTGCAAAGATAAAACCTTCATTCATGATGTGGCAAAACAATAACAGCACAGCTGAGCTTTTTCAAAAGCTGCTCCATCAAACCACTCAAGAAAGGACTATTGTTCTTCCCAAATTTTGCACTGTCAACTTACAAGTCCATTCTGGTAGATGAGAGCTGACTGAATTTGCTCCAAGTGTTTGGCGAAAGCATTCACTTTTAATGGCTTCACTTCCTCAGTGATGCAATGCTTCATTTAAAGAGATGCCTGGGGGAACTTCAGAATGGACACAGAATGCAAAAATAACTGGGCATATCACAACAAACTCGGCCAAGAAAATACAGATGGGAATTCTCTGGTAGGATGTTTCAAAAGGCAGCTCTGGATCATGCTGCCACAAAGCAGCGGTCAGCCAGAAGTGTTTGGGGAGCCTCAGATTCTAGAGTGCTGTGAACACCTTTACTACTTCACACTGAAATGGTCAACTGGAGCTTTCAATCATCTGTCAAATTGGCTTTTATTAAAGAAAGAACAGAGATAAAAATGCTATGCTCAACTGCTAAATAGCTTTACAAGCAGTCTTACAACGAGGTGGCAAAGTGCAACCTGCAAGTGAAATTGCTAACAGAGCTCTCTCTGTACTGCAGCCAGAGCTTTCATCATCATTATGAGCAAGGAAACCCTGCAGTAAGTACAGTTTCATCACGCCTTGCTCCTTTACGACATGAGATAGCTTCACCAACATCCAAACAGCACATGACACCCCAGGACCTGAAACCCCTCCATCACCACATGCTCCATTGGCATCTATTCCACAAAAGGCGCAGCAGCTGAGTTCCTGACGAGCTTCCAAACAGGAATCTCTGTAAGGCAAAGTCTGTGAGCCTCTGCTTTAGAAAGCAAGAAAACAGCCTCATTTACTAGCATGCCGTTGAAGAAAAGACTGGAAAGTGGTAACTACCAGGCATGCTAGCAGTGCCTTTCCACCTGTGAAGTTGCTGTCTCTCTCACTTTGTCAGGCTGCAGGGAAGCTCTTACGAGAACGGCTTGCAGAGCACAGCCAGCGCTTCACATGGTGCACGCCGTCGTTTGAAAGTACAGAACAGAGAACCTGGATTAAACAGCTCTGCAAAGGTTGTTGCAATTATGTCTGTTCTCTGGCTGCTGCATTTTCACAAGTAAACACCATACAAGTTTCTGTTCCAACTTTTAAAATGAGGAAGGCAAAATTCCGAGTTCTCATTGAGTCATTATTAACATCGGTCAGGGTTAGGAATGTGGTGATGGAAAAAGAGCATCTTTATTCATCATATCTGGTCCCTGAGGGTTATGAGTTGTATATGCTTATTTTATTGACACAAACAAGTTTTAATTTCTATTGTCTTGCAAAGGAAGAGCAGGCTGAATTCAATTCTGGCTCACACATCATCTGCAATCCTAGCCAAATCCCAGACACACAACTTTTATTACTGGGAGGATGTCAGAGGCAAAAGACACAGCTGGATATTCAGATCCCAGACTGAGTTTTGCTGTGTTGGCAGTTAGACAAACCAGCTTTTGATTTGTATGTAAACAGAGCCAATCTGAACTGGAAGGTCATTAAGAGAAACCATATTTTACACAACATCCATTGTACAATTGCCTTTCCAACTTTCCCCATACTAACATTTTTTTAAAGACGTCTTTGTCTTCTTTTGTTGACTGTTTCAGTGCCAATTTCTGGTCCTACTGAAGTCAATGGCCAACTCCTACTGATTTTGATGGGACCAGAAGGTGGCTCTCAGGAAAGAAGGAAACAAGTCCAAGTTTCTACAGCTCCCTTTCTACTACCTATGCAGAAGAATTGAGTTGATGTAGACCCAAAACAAATGTTGCGTAAAAACCAGAATTTTTTAAGTCTACACAAACAGAAGCATCCTCACAAAAATTCCACTGAGTCTTTACAGTGTCTGCTGTCTAAGCATTGTTCACTTTCATCTTGATTAAAGTCTTTTATTTTTCATAGGAATACCGATTTTGCTTTATTACCCAGAAGCAACATCCACAAATAAAATCTTTTTTTCTGTCCTGACTCTGTCTCTTTAAGTTAAAAACAAACAAACAAACAAAAAAAAAAAAAACAACAGAAAGGTCGCACTAAATGCCCTGAAATTTTTAAGTGGGGAAGGAGGGAGTAACTTCTCAGGAATTTCCTTTATGCCAAATCCTGTCCCTTAGGCCCCAGTATTGAGGATGCCCTTCTGCAGCACATCAACTCAACCCTTTGAGCCTGGCATAGGAGGGGATGCTTCCCACCCATCCCTCAGGCACTGTATGTACTACTTCCCAAGTTCTTTCACTAGCTGCCAGCGTAGGAGATGTCCTCTGACTTCAATGGGAATTTTGAAACTGAAGTGAAGAAACAAGGATTATATTGCTGGCATTCAGCAAGACAGCATATCGTGGCCTCTAAAGTGGCCCAACAGCCTTCGACACTATGCCTTGTAATTGGAAACATTCTGTGCTTAACCAGCCTAATAAAAGGCCTCACTCCCAAGGCCCAGATATTGATTATTCCATAATTTTTCTAGGGACTGTCTGAACTAGCAAAGTTGGATGAAGGGTATGGGAATAAACCAACTGTTTTTAATGTCATAAAGCCCTTGGACACGCTGAAGCTTCTTGTCTACCAGGAACCAAGGCAATTCCAGGAAAGTTACTGCAATTACCTCCAATTAAAGTGTGAACACACACACACACTAGCTGTAAGTGCTACTTAGTACACCCAAGGCACTGGCCTTTAGGAAAAACAGGAATTGAGGGAATTGCCCTTCATGAGACTGAATCCTAAAGGGAAGGTTTGACCAAGAGAGACTGAAAATCCCCTTCCTCTGTTTTCCTGCACAGTAACTACCTGTCAGGCAGAAAATGCACGTCCATTGCAAATGCAACTGAATATTTCCATACCATGTCATAGCCTCAGATCTCACAGCCCTGTTTTAACTGAGGCTCTCAGCATTTTTTACTTTAGCTACAATTAAATTAAGATTATAAGAACACAGAAAGAAACCACACAATTCTTGTGAACAAGGCGTTAACGCCCAGTCCATTATTGTAAGAAGGCTTTTAAGAGTGTTCCCAGTATAAATCGGAATACATTTTCCCTGAGTAAGCTGGGTGGAATGCAGAGATTCAAAAGCTTAAATTGAATCCGTGCTAGAATTTTTTGCTTGTTCCTCCCTTTGATTAACTTACTGTGACTACTTGGTGTAACTGCTACTCTTTAAGGAAAAAAGTTAACCATTTTATCTTCTCTGATAAAAGACTCCAGCTGCCTATAAATGCCAGCAAGGCATTTGCAGCTATAGGTTAAAATGAGCGACTAGTAGAGATGCTGCTGGGCATCGCAGTATGGATTATCAAAGCAGCGAACCTTCCAGGGGCAGGGAGGAAACGCCTGTCATTCTGCATTAGTCCCCCAGAGTGTCTGTTATCAAAACACGCTGCATTGTTCCACTGGCAAAATAATTAGGTTGTTATACTTTGTCATGCTTAAAAGGCAACACTTGGGCATAACTGTTAAAAAATAATAATCTTATGGCTGTATCATTCTAAATTGGTAGTTTACTAGCATCATAAAGAAATTCTACTCCAAATATTTTAATCTGAAAACCTTATAGCTTATACTGGAAACCAGAAAACTCAAAGACACTTCTTCCTGCATGGACACAAGTAGTCTAGTTATAAAACTGCTCCAGTCAGCACATCTGTGCTAGCCGGAGACATCAGCTCAGGATGTGAACCACCAGCAAATGCAGAATGGGTCACCAGCAAATGCAGAATGGATCACTGACGTTATCTGTGCTCCAAAGAAGATGCCTGTCTTTAAAATCTGTGGAGCACTTCTAAAAGCCATGAATGAGAGAATAGTAAAAGGCATTTCTGAAAGTAGAAAATAGGTGAGAACAAAAAAATGATTTCTAGTGGATTGTCCCATCCTAGTGCATTTCCCTGTCTTCAGCCCTAGTCAGTTCTGCCAGGCTTCTGAAACACTGTCATTATACACAGCCTAATTTATTTTATTTTCTTACTATCAGTGTACCAGTTCTGATGGTTTTTGAGTTAAATCCAACTTGCATCAGCTTAGTGGGATGGCTGGGATCCCTATTCTCATATTTCATGTTTTGGGGTAAGTACTGAAGTTTTTATTCTGCTAAAATAATCTTCAGCATTAAAAGTATGAATCTCAATAGTTTTTGATCTCAATGTATTTTGATTAGATTTCTGTAGAGACACATTGTTCCTAATCAGTACTTCTCCACTTCCCCCAGCATTTATTCAGAGCCCTTGGAGAGGGACTACTCACTGCTCTACAGAGGTAATCTGGGGGACACGTCCCTTTAGCACTGAAAAGATCATTTCCCCTTTCACCACAAACCCTTCCCCCTTTATGTACAGCATGAAAGTTAGTTATGCTAGAACGCTGAGAAAGGACCTGATTCACAGAAGCCTCCGGGAAGCAAAAAGGGCAAATTTCCTTAGTGAGGAAAATGGCTTTCTTACATCAAAATAGCTAAACCTACTTACTGCAATACAAGCTTTTGTTTCAGAAAGCAGCTTTCCTAGAGGGCAGACAGAAGAATTTCCAGAATTCAATTCCAGAATTTCAATCCCCAGAAGAATTTCCTCTTAAATTATTGCATAGAGCAATGGTTATAATAGCAGAAGCCTGAAAGCAGATTTTGATATAAGCCTTTGCATAAAGTGCCATAAAGATGCATAAAGATGACCTAAAATATCAGTAAATAGCATTTGTGTTCAGGATGATTCTGGGTATGTTTGATTCAGAAAATACAGATTGATTTCACTGTAATACACACTGAACATGCAACCAGTTTTCATCTAAGATTTTCTGTTCCCCCTGACGTCATTCTTAATCAGAGAAAACTCTGCAAAAAAAATGAAGAACCTTACAGCGTGGCTGAGATAGATAAGACCAAGGGAATCCCGTCACTCACTAATGAAATATGCAGCTCTACTAGAAAAATTGCACTGTAGCAATTGTAATCAGCACATAACTCAGTGCTTTAGAATTAGCAATAAAATAAAATGTCAAAGTATAATACCAGGAGGAACATAGGAAGACAAAGTGCAACTAATTACCACAATTACTGTAGCAGAATAAAAGCTATTAAACACTAGTCCCAAAGCACAACATACAAGAACAGGGAAAGAAGAAACATCAGGGAATAATATAAACTTTCTGATTAGAAACACATAAGTAAAATAAATAAATTTAAAAGAAAAATCTCAGATACATTCAGCAAGATGACAGAGGTCTGCAAATGAGTGAGTCAGAAACTGGTATGAAATCACTGATGCTTTCCCCACCAGACTTAGAGGCCACGATTTTGTTGTTGAACTTCTCCTGGTGCCCTCAGTTTTCAGGCAAGCTTTTGTAATTGCAGTACGTACTCTCACTATACAGCTTACATATTCAGCTCTCATGCACTCAGCATGTTGCATTCAAATCCATAAAACCATGAAAGAACATCCTAAGTACAGCAAAACCAAACTGGATCGATTGGACATACTCCTTAGCTGTCTATATTCATGTTTTTGAATTTTAATCCAAATTATATATTTCATTCTCCGAAGGGTCCAACTGTTTTTATATCTTTTTTATTGTCACAGTCAGATACTCAGATACATACATTATTTATTTAAGGATATATTTTTCCCATGACCTTACAGACACTTCTCTGACATGGGGAGCTTGGGGAAGGAAGTTTGTTGCAAGTTAAACATGAGGAAGTACAGTATTAGCCTGTTTACCTTGCATGGAAAAATAAAAAAAAGACCACCAACAAAGAATAATTATATTAAAAAATAATAAAAAATAGTTTCTTTGCTGTCTCATAAAAACTTGCAGTCAGTCTGTGAATCTGCATGGGAAAATGTCCTCCCTCCAGAGCATTGTCTAACTAGAGCCCTTTTGGACTTAAGTGAAATAATAATAATAAAAAGTGTATGCAATGCAATTTCCATGGAAACTCAGAAATAGATCTAACATTACTTGCAGTAAGTCTTTGTGCCGTGAGTGGAAAATTTTCTAGTTTACACAAATCCCAGCTATTATTTTCTTTGCAACACAAACACAGGCCAAATATTTTCTGTCATATTAAAGATACAAATGGTCAGTTTTACTTTCTGTCTGGTACAAACGTGCACAGAAGGTTCAGAAGCTGCAGCAAAATTTCTGATACTTATCTTTCCATTAACCCAAAACAGAAAACAGATATTAGAAAAAAAAAAAAAAAAAGAATATTTTTGGCTTTCTTTTCACTTGTTCTTTTCAGAAAGTGAAAACAACTTATAAAACATCTCCTGTTTACATGTAACATTACAGACTGGAAGACAGCCAGAGCATTGGCAGATGTGCCCAGCATTAATGGGAGCTTAACTAACTCTTCATATTAGATCAATTAGATGCTAATGTTTTCCATATAGCAGGAGAGAGAGCTTGCTAGTGAAGGAGCATCTATTCAGATTAATTACCTACAGATATGTATCAAAATTGTTGTATTTCACGAACTTTAACAGCTCATGAAAAGCTAATGCTATAAAATTACTCCTGATAGGCCACCTTTCTACACTGCCAGCCCCAGTGCTGCCATCACTGAACTAATATCTATCATATAGATGATGTTTGTGCTCACAGTACTTTTGCTATCTTTGGAGAACCTACAGCTTTACCAAAATAACAGGTATTATACGGAAGTCCAGTAGTTGACATACACTTAGGGCTGTCAAATAACCAATTCTTCCTTTATGTTGTTATTGTACTAAGTACAGACACAGAATCAGTGACCGTGAATTTACTGGACTTTCAGAGGTACTTGGTAGTTTGTATGCACAGAAAACAAACGTACTAGGAGATTATAGCAAAGAGTGCATTAAAGGCAGGTTTGTTTCTGTTTTCAGAGTTGAAATTTTCATGGCAAGGCAAAAACTTTCTCAGTAGTATTTTGCAAAGGTCTTGGAAAACTCTAAGTACTACTGACTGGGCTAAATGATAATGGATTTCTGTGTTCTATTACTTCTCCTTACACTCTGTTATCTGTGAGCCTACCCTAGAAAAGAAATGAATTTAGAAAGGCAGTCTGACCTGTGAACCATGTAACTGATAACATTAAAATTTAGCAGTCAGTGGGTGTGGGCTACAAAAGAGATATGTCTGTGATTAGCAAGAGTTTGTTAGGAGGAATCAAGATTTACTTGTGAACAAGAGCTTACAAAGAAATCCAGTTTCAAAATCCCATATTAGTATCCTTGTTAGGAAGGTAAAAGCAAGACACATACTGTCATACTGGATCTAGAAGGTCTAAATTGCATTTTGACTCACAGATCAAAACCCTTTGTAATAGACAATTGACTTGAGCAGGGGATTATGCACAACTGCTCTTTGTGACTGTTTAGGGAAAAAAAAAAAAAAAAAAAAAGCTTGCTTAGATTACAGTAATTCAAACTGTAGTTCTCAAAGTCCTTAAAATTCCATTTACCAAAGACAGCATTTTCAGGATGTGAGCAGAGGAAGCTGCCCATTGAGACATTAAAGGAAGGGCATGATATCTAAGGCACTGAACATCACCTGCAAAATGCTGAGTACTGGAAATCAACAAAGAGACCTCAGTCAAACTGGAAAATGTCCAGCCTCTCCTTGGGTTGGATTTTAACAAAATGTTCAAAGGAACTTTTTTGATGCAACCATATAATCTCAATTATAATTGTTCATGTAATTGTTCATCAAGTCGTGTGATTTTTTTTTCCTCCAATCTCATCTGCTCTGGCTTTCTCAACTAGAAGCAAACTGCCTACAAAACAGACTTTCAAGTCCAAAACCATTGCAATGACTTGTGACCTAATAACTGGGTTTGGAGACTACAGCATCTTCATTTCACTGTGTTCTCAAGATCAGGCAGAACAACAACCACAAAAGCATGCGGGAGTGCCACATCAAAGAACAGCACCCAAATCAGCCCTTATGTAAACATTTTTATCCTCACTTAGTTACTGAAGCATTCTTTCCTGCATATTCTAAAGTAAAAGAAAGGAAGACAAAGCATCTGTGTTTTAACATAACTGAGGACTTGCTTTTTACTTGTGGAAGCTCTCTTCTTGCTAAGCTGAACCTTGCCTTTGCCCCACATCTCACAGTAAGATCACTTACTCAGACTTGTTCTTCTAAAGATGGAAGGAGTTCTGCTCTGTTCAACAAATACTCATGTCCTTCACGCAGATCATTTGCTCCTGTATTACCAGAGCAATTTAAACTTTAAACCACAGCTGGCAGCAAAGTCTAAAACATGCCGAAAGAACAACAGAACGTTTGGCAAAACTTAGCTGTCCCTTTTTTGTTTGCGGTGCAGTCAAATGCTTTTTAAATTGGATCCTTCTGCAACCACAGAAATGTCCAGCACTGGAGCTGGCTACTATTTTAGACATACGGTATCATATTTGCCAGTTGATTTAGTCTTTGTGTTTGTAATAGAATTATCATTCTAATTAGAATAATTAGAATTATTTACTTCTCATATTTTAGCTATATTCACTTCACCTTCACTGGAGATCTGCAGAACTATAGCAGTTTCTGTGAAAAGCAAGTTAGTACCATGCCACTATAAGATAAAGCCATCAATCTCTCATTTTTATAGGCACAAGAAGGTCTATTCTTGCAACACATAAAATGATCGAAATGTGCCAAAAGCACAGAGTTTACGCTGCCATTTCTATCATTAATAAAGTGACTTTTCTCTTACATGAGTTTCAAACCTCACTCCCTGCTACTCTTCCCTCATCCAGCAACAGAAATAATTGTGGCAGTCCAGAAATTAATTCTGTACATTCTAGATTAGTTAATTCTAGAGCAAGTCCTAGTTCTGAGCTGGGTTGCTCCAACTATTAAGCCTACTGTGGGAATGGTAACTGAAAGTGGGCTGTAAAACTTTTCTCCTGCAAAATCAGCTCTTCATTTGGTGTAGTTTTGGAGCTATGGTAATTACATGCCAGCTCAGGAGACATCTCTGCAAGCGTGGTGTCTGAGCTGTACTATTCACAAGTAGGAAGAGCCCAGTGCTCTAAACTAAAATAGTCCAAAACAGGCTGTCTGCATGTCAATCTGCTCATCTGCAATAACTGTGTGCTACGTGGTCAAGTACATCCTTTTTACGTTCCTGGATATGCCCTCTACAACAAAAGGACTTTTCTACAGGAGATTCATGTGGGCCTCCATTATTTAGGGTTGAAATGTGGGTACAGTTTGCGATTATATTTGTGCAGATTTTACTTGTCTTTAAGTGAGGGAACAAATACAGTAACTACATCAAACACACACTGAAGAATCAGTGCAAAGTAGTTGTCTGATGGAGACTGAACTAGTCCTGACCTAGGAATCCCGGCTATACTTGAGAGAGTCATTGTTTAAGGCAAAGGACTGCTTAATAAGGCTTTGGTCTTTAACACAGATTGCATCACAGATTGACTGACTGAAGCTTTCTCTTTACAAGTTCACACACAACTCAAAATGTCATGTTGATTTTATACCTGCCTGGCCAAGTGAGATTACAGAGCAAGTCAATCACCTTGCCTTTCAGACAGATTTCCCCTTTTACATCTTGAAAATTCTACTCACTCACTTGTAGATTATGCAAAGAAAGAGGAAGCAGCATGACTCAGCTCCACACTACAATGGCTGGAGCAGATCCAGACCTAGCAATCCTTTGGGCTTTCCTTACCAAAATACAAGTCTGCAGCTTGGATAATGTAAAGCATGCAGTGTTTGCATAAGAAATGTTAGATGGCAGCATGCCAGCTACAGTCCTTAAGCATTGTGCTAGTTCTTTTCATTTACAGAACATTATCTTCTGCAGAGTTAGGATGAGAACAAAATAAAAACACAAAGGGGTCTGATCTTAAAGAGTGCCTATGTAAGACAAAACGCTGAAGAGGAACAGCCTTCTGAACCATATTCCCTAGACATCAATTTCTGTGGAAATCTAGTGGTAGACAACATTAATTTAGCAAGTTTCACATCATGCCATACTGGTGAATATTTCTGTATATTGTGTAAATTAGAGAAGGGAAAGCAGAGGTATAGAAAGCTACGGACTTTAAGAAAACCAGGAGCTTTGAGTAAGTTTAAAGAACCTTGAGTCCCAGTGCTTTGTCTAAACCACTGGAAAATACAGCTACTTCAAAAACTCAGTGTTATCTCAAAATCATTCCTGATCTTCTACCATTTTGCTAACACCTGATCCACAGCTGTTTTTTCATTAAGCGTGTCCACAATATGAGCTATTGCAGAGCATATAACGCACTGTAAACACACTTAAGTGCTCCGTATAAACAAGCTCTGAGCAAAATTCAGCAAGAACTTCAGTTGACTCCGTGAATACACAACAAAGTTAGATGATTTGATGGTTATCTCACAGCAATCTAACATCTGAGATAAAGGCCTCAAACCTAAACTGCTTTTTCAAAACAGTATTTTACATCCTAGTCCCATGTCCAAAAGCTCTGGGAAATGGCATGCATCTGTCTTTTCAAGCACTGCATCCGCTGGTAGAAATTACGTATCGGTCACTGCTTTCACAGATGTGCATCAAAGTAGCAACGAAAGTACTAAGGAGGCATGATCCAAGCTATTTCTCTGGTATTACTTGCAAAAAGCAGCCCAGTGGACTGCGTACGTTGGAGGGTGATTGAGCAGTATCGGGAAACTTGCATCACATACTAACCAACCTCATGTTGCATTAGAGGATGAAAGGCCAGTAGGCTGCTGGGCGCTGTGGAAATTTCAAAAGATAGTTCATTTAGAAAACTTTATGCTTAGCTTCTCCTTATTCCCCCAGAAAAGTTCTGGGCATTGTCATATGATTGCACTACAAAACATGAAGTTATCCAAAGCCAGTTCATGAGAAGTGAGCGGAAACATCTCTTTTCATTCCAAAGGAAAAACAACTCCTATGCTGTTTTCCTAAGTGAGCTGAAAACTTGGAGAGAAACCTAAAGCTAAAAAAAGCAAAGAACTCAAGAGGATTTGTATTCTGGACTGTGGTTTCTGTTGCCTTAGCTCAAGGGAAAATATGTTCATGGGAAAAAGGCCTGCCAGGAGCCAGATTTTTTTCAACTCTGACTTTTCTAGTTGGCATGGCTTTAAATCAGTCTGTTTCTATTAAAGATACTTCTTCATAACCAAAAATGTTCTTTATGGATTTTATGATAGCTGTTTACAATTGAAAGAACGAGTTGTGTCTCCCCAAAACACACACACACGGAAGTTACTGCTGCCAGAGTAACTTCTTTGACTGGACAGGACTACTTCTGAAAAAGTGCTCTGTTAGAGTGGTGGCTATCAAAAATACACAGGGCACTGTATTGTTTTACAGTCAGCATGACAGCAGATCTGTTTATACTGTTATCTTATCATGGAACTCAGACTTAAGCATAAGCTATCTATAACTACATTATAATCACGTGAGAGGATAAGTGCAACCTAATGATAGTGCCAATCCTCTGAACAGTTTTATTTTCAGCCACTGGCAATTCAGAGAAGACTTCTCTGTAAGCGTCTTTGATAACAATGTGAAAACTGTAACACAATGTGATCATGCTGCCCAAACAGACCTTGCCAGACCCCTACAATTACGGCTATCATTAATCAAAGTGCTGTATCAACACAGTTTACCTAAAGGACACCAATCCCCATTATACACTTGAATTGTCTTCTCTATTAATTAGATTTCCTGAAGTTAAGAGTTAACAAAAATTTATAATACGGTCTTTTTTTTTTTTGTTTTTTGAGACTACTCAGAACTTTATAGAATGATACAGTAAGCTTTCATGGAACATTAAAGTGAACTTCACCCCTTATTTAAAAACTGCAACTAATGCTATAAAATGAAAATTGCTTACCTGTGATCAACAACTGTTACATTGGAAGCAGGAATTCCCAGAAGAGAACAACTCTGTTCCAGTTCTTTCTTACGAATCTCTCCTTGATTGTAGTAGTTTCCTGAAAATAACAAACAGCAACATTGTCTAGTTTAGTTTAGGTCACCTCAAAGCAATAAGTATGAGCATAACATTAAATAAAAGGGCATCATTTCAGGAACGGCATCATTGCGGAGGAGAAACTCCATAAATTTTCCTAAGTAAAACCCATCTCAATTCAGGCAAAAATGCTGAGGCAAACTTCTGCCAACCTTTACCACATGAGCTTGTTTGGCAAAGGCATCAGAAGCTGCCATGTCTAATCAGATCACTTGTCCAAGGAGCCCAGTATCTTCCTTCTGGTAGTGGCCAAAGTCATGCTTCTGCTAAAGATATGGGAGATCTTCCAAAAAACTACTCTGGAATAATCTGCTTGGGCAACTGCTTCCAACCACCCGTTTGATTAGTAGTATTTTATTCCTTGAAACATCAAAATTTCTAGTTCTTCAATTTTATTTTAATTGGGGCTTTCTATTTTATTTTTGTACATGCCTAATCCTCTTCTTTCTTCATTGTTAATTTTTTAGCAATATTTAATAGCTCTTTTGATGAATTCCAAACACTAACTATACTTTGTGACAAAATAAGGAATCTTCTGACGGAGTATATATGGACTAACTGTTTACACATTATTTGAACTCAAGTCACCAGTATAGTACAAAAGAATTGAGCAAGATCTTTTCATAAACACGGGAGAAACGTCCTCTCTAGTGAGGTGACTGAAAGTTGTTATCACTGGCAAATTTCCAGGTTGTCTCTGTGAAAGGGGTTATTGGGCCTTAGTCCACTTTAAAGACATGTAAATTCACAAATCAGTAATAATTAACCTTCTCAGGAAGGGCCAAAGAGTCACTCCTCCTTCACCATTGGAAATGGTGCCATGAACTCCCTCCTGTACTCTTAACAGCACAGGCCTGTAGAGCCAAGTTGAACAGCAAGTCCAAAGTCCTTGAAAAAGAACTGTCCCAAGGTATGTTCTTTAAGTGACTAAAGTTTATAGTATATCCTGGACCACTTCTAATAAACGCATGTTGTCATGTAACACTAAGACACCACAACAGAAAACGGTGATGAAATTAAAAAGACTTTAGGAAAGGAATTCCATCATAAAATTCTGTTTTGAGACTAAGATTTTTCAGAAATCTGCATCATTCGCAGAGGAAATTCTGGCAGAAACTACAATCGCAAAGAACTTATAGAACCAAAAAAAAAACAAAAAACAAACAAAAAAAAAAGGACAGTAGTAAACTTAATTGAGATAAAGCATTTTGGAAAAGTTACAACATAATAAATATCCTTAGACCAACAACTAGTAGCGGAACACTTAAAACACAGCCTCCTTTTTCTCTGAATTCTCCTCTTCTCATCCTGCCCTCACATTACCTTCCTTTTTCTTTGTAGCAGCCATGCAAAGTCCATGCCAGAGCTGCAATGGCCCCTTCCAGAATGTTACCCCGTGCAAACCAATACTTGCAAACCAATTCTAACTTTGAAGTGAAAAAAAAAATGGAAATATACAGCAGAGTATTAACGTATGATTCAAGTCTGTAGTCAGCTGTCTTGAATTACACTAGAACCTTTTTTTTTTTTTATTGTTGTGGGCATGAGTCATCTAAATCTAGCATTTCTCTATAGCAGTGTTGCAGTCTGAGCACTCGCTAGCAAGCTTTGTATAATATGCAAAGAGGTGAAAACCAGAAAAACAAACAAACAAACAAAAACTCTTCTTGCAGACTGTGAGTGAATGATTTTAGGAAACTATTACGATGATTATCTGTGGGTTTGCTGAAGAACACATCAGCTTGGTCTGCAGCATGTGGCTTGGATCACAAGTTCCAGCTGAGCAGAGTTAATTTAAGTGTGCACCTTCCCTGGATAAATTATGAGTACTGCAGGGCTTATTTTAGACTGATTTCTTTCATGGACTTTCATGATACTAGTGTTTTAAGATAACATATCTTATGCTGCAATGCAGCGTAGTATCAGACTGCACGGGATATTTTACCCAAATGGTACCACCGTTCTCAAAATACCTAACTTTTCCTGAACTCAAAGGTTCCATATTGCTAACAAGAAAAAATGGGGAGCTGTTGAGAGCAAAAACAGCTGAATAGCTGATGCTGCTGGACCTCATCCATGGAGCACTCACAATAGAGAGTCAGCTACTACAGAGAGCAAAGTACATTTATACGGAGTTATTAGTTCAATCAAAGATTACTCAGTGTGGAGAAGACTGTTTTCTTTCACAGGGCTGTAACTCTGATTCATTTCTAAGGCATTTTGATTGATATCTGAGAACTACATTACAACGGATCCTAAGTAATGATTGTGTTTCAGTGTCACAATTTACGGAGTCTTTGATCAACTCACTTGTCATCATCAATCATACAAACAATGACAGGATGAACCATCTGAATCACCCCAAAGACTATTAAGAGACACAAGAAAAGCTGTTAGCTCAGTGAATGCATTTTCCTATATGGGCTGCTAGTTCCATTACGAAGGCATGCAAGACATGCAATAGAAGACAGTGTCAAACATACTTAATGTTTCATGTCACTGAATCGGGAGTGCTGTAAAGAACAATAAAAAAGAGAATGTGAATAAAATAAGCAGAAGCACAATACTTCTTCGGAAAGTTTTCTAATTGCAGCAGCATTTTAGTCCTGAAAACTGCAATAGCAAGGTTGCACATCAATAATCTCTTCGTTGCTCTGAAAAAGTCAAACAGGATCCATGGAGTTTTGTACCTCAGCAAAGACAACTGAAAGTTTGCTCTGCTCTGCACTAAATCTTGAATAGGAGGGATACAGTAAAGTCACTACACCATCAGAGTTCATCAATAGCTTAATCTTGGTCTTCTCACCGCGATAGTCTGTTACGACAGAAAGGTATGAGAACAAAGAACAAAAGTTGGCAGTGAACAAACTGGAGCTTTCCAAACTACAGAGGTCCCTTTTCCCAAATATAAGTTGCTGTCACTGTGGGATGGAAATGTTTGTAGCCTAAGATACACAACAAACATAAAATATCTTTAGCTTTCACCACAGACTTATGAATTCTAGTATGGCAGTATGTGTCTGAAAGATCTTTTAAGATGAGGTTGCTTCCTATACCCAAAAAAATGAACAAGGTAATCATAATGAAATGCAGAACAGTAGCATTGCATCAGGCACAAAAGCACAACCTTGAATTCATCAGAAGAATAACTTAATAAGTATCAGTCGTGCATTAAAAAAAAAAAAAGTAATCTTGGGTTTTAGTAGATTATGAGAACAAAAGACAACAGCGTCAAGTGCTGTGAAAGTCCCTTGTGATATTTGTCCTCTGAGAATCCTTCCATTCGATTCAGCCCCAGACAAGCCTCAGCGGGACCAACGATTCGACTCTTCAGTTACTGTGCTTCAAAAATAGACGTGAGATGACTAGAAGAGAGCCCAAAGGAAAGCAATGAGAATGACCAGAAGTTTAGAAAACACGATTTATGAGGAAGATTGAAAGGAATTGTTTTGTTTAGTCTAGAGAAGATAAGACAGGAGAGGCAGATAACAGCCTTAAAAAAATGTCAGAAGCTGCTATGGAGGGATACTCTGATTTCCATCTTCACGGTAGATCAAACAAATAAGCAAGCTTAAATCATTCCAAAGATTCAGGAGAAAAGTGATTTGAAGAAAAGCTAATGTAGCACTGAAACAGACCACACGGGCTGAAAAACCTCCCTGGAGGTCCTGGAGAACATTCATCTCCAGGAAATGAGGACACCACTGAGGCTGCCTTTGAGCCAACGGATGGACAGCATGACCTCTTCGGGGCTGTTCTTCTATGATTAGACTGACACGCAACTGGTATCTTCAGATGTGTTACTGGGACTGTATTGTTACGGTGCATTAAAACCAGATCATCTAAAGCAAGTCCTCTACAAGATGACAAAAATCACAAGATGCGAAGAGTAAAACAATGCATTTCTAAAAACTAATGATATTTCCATGCAATTTGAAAGTGTGTCAGTGCTGCAGCATAAGATTTGATTGTGGAACCATAGTGGTTTGGATACGCAAGGGGATTTCAACACATCTCAAGCTACTAAAACCCTGCAGGAAGCTGCATTTTGGCTGCAGCCACGTATGCATGGTCACACCATGGGGTGGCTGGATATGACGACGTGCCACAGCCCAGAACAGTGCCCAAACCCCGAGACGAGAGGCACGGCAGGGCCTTTGCTGCACAGTTCTTCCCCAGGGAGGCCGGGAGGGTCAGCACGGCAATGACGTCTCGCGTGGGGGCACCACGCTGATGTCACAGCCCTTACAGCCCCGCGCTGACGTCACGGCCGGGCCGACACCCAAAGAGGGAAGGTGGAGGGGGGGCAGCCGGCTGTCCCCGCCGCGTCCCCCCGTCCCCTCACCTGCGGAGCAGCACAGCACCGCGGGGCGGCCGCCGGCCCTGCCCAAGGCGAGCAGCGTGGGGGCGAAGAACATGGCCTCGTCATCGGGGTGCGCCGTCAGCACCAAGGCGCGGGCAACAGCGGCTTCCCCCGCCGCGCTTCCCCTCGGGGCGGCCGCGAAACGGCGGCGCAGGCGACGCGTGACCCCGAGCAGCACCAGGACCGGCACCAGGACCAGCCCCAGCAGTACCAGAGGCAGTCCCGGCAGCCCCCAGCCCCACCGCCCCGCTGCCATAGCGACCGGCGCCTCACGCTGCTCCTCCGCCGGACCTGCGAGGGCCCGCACGAAGGTTCCGCGGCACCAGAGGTCCCCCCCGCCTCCTCCTCCTCCTCCTCCCCGCCCATCTCTGTCCCGCCTCCGGGCGGGGCCGCGCACCGGCTGCTCAGCTCCAGGGCTGGCCAGGGGAAGGGGAGCTCACGGGGCACCCCGCCTCGGTCCAGCCAGGGAGCGGGACCCCCCAGGAGGGGTTATAACAGGGGCCAAGCCCGTTAGTGCGGGAAGCCAGGGAGAATAGGGCCAGCCAGCCCTACACGCACCACCTGACCCTACTTAAACGTTAACGAGTAATTAGCAGCAGTGACAAACTCAGGCTGTGTGGCGTGTACCTTCTGTCCCTGTACTGTGTAGCTGCGGAAGACGCGCAAGCGAAAGCTCAGAAGCAGGGCATGAGGAGCATGTCTTCAGAGACGCTTTCTGCTGTCTGCGAATCTGTCGGCTATCCTGAGTGCAGCTACAAGGGGAAAAAAAATGTTTGGATACGTCTCAGAAGCGGTCAACTGCTGAAGTAGGTTGCAGAGCAAAAGAAGGCAGGAAGTAGTAAAATAAATATGCAAAAGGCAGTCATACGCGGTGGCTTGGAAGCTTTGCTGTTGAAGACAAATAGGCAACATGGAAGACAAGCACATTACCTCAGCCAGAGTGTGCCGGCTGCGCAGGTTCAAAGAGTCAAATGGGGAAAGCAATTCAGCAGAAGTCAGCATCTGAAGAACACCTAAAGTCTCTCAAGATACTTGCCTGACTTGCCCTCGCACTTTTATTTGGATATCTATATCCTTAAAAGTGAATTGAGGCAGTCATTGTGTGTGTTGGGATCAAAGACTGCAACCACTTCGCCTTGGGGACACCTCATGTCACACTAACATAGCACTTAGCAGAGTGGAACTCAGCTCTGCTACTAACTACAGACTTCATAAAATGCATGTTTTCTAAGTAAAAGTCACCTGTTTGCCACAGGGCGAGCCCCTGCTTTATTACTCCGAGCAAATAACTGTGCAGACGCATATCCCACGTGTAGGGTATGACTTCTGGTACTTAGTGGAAGCTGTAACGACACGAAAACATTTTCTCAATGGGATGATTTAATCTCATCTAATGGTATTTTTTCCCATTGTAAACCTGATAAGAGAACCATTTGTGATCTCAACGCATCCAGAATTACACATTTGCAGCTAAAACATCGCAAGGATTTAAAAACCTTATTAAAAGAGCTACCTGCGCTACATTTTCTTCTCAGGGAAAGGGGAAAAAAAGCCCAAGACATTCTGGATTTAAAACCTCTCCCGTTTTTCCAAAGCCAGTCACCGCTCCGGGCCCTCAGGCCGGCTCCCTCAGCCCTGCTCCGAGGGGCCCAAAGCTCCGGAGCCCCTTTTCATCCCCTCATCCGCAGCCTGAGGGCTCGGCGGCCGCCTCCCGTTAATTGTGATTATTATTTTTATTCATGTCAATCGCTTCGCCCTTTCTTTTCGGCCCCGAGCCCCTCAGCAGAACCTCCGGCCCCTCTCTCCTCAGCGCCTCCCGCCTCATGGCGGCCGCCCCCCCCTCAGATCCCCTCAGCGCTGAGGGAGGGGAGGGGGGGGGGGGGAGAGAGCGGGAGCCTTTCCCCGCCGCCTCACCGGCCAGCGGGTCCTGGAAGGAGCATAACAACCCGCCCTCTCACCCCGGGGCCCGCCCCCCCTTCCTAGCGAGCTGCCTCCAGCCGAGCAACGCCACGCCGGCTGCGCGTCGGGAGGAAGGGGCGAGTCTCCCTCCACCGGGAGAAAGAGCCGAGGAGCGGCGTTGCCGTTTTCTCCTTAGCTGCCAGGACCTAGCGGGCCGGGGCGGAGCGCGGCGAGCCGGGGGAGGGGAGGCAAGATGGCGGCGGCGGTGGCGCTGAGGTTGAGGTGAGAGGCTGCGAGCGCCCAGCCCCGCCGGAGCCCGCCGCCGGGCCGCCCCCGCGCCGCGCCGTCGGTAAGGGCAGGGGGCCTGGCGGGGCGGCGAGCGGGGCTGGCAGGACCCGGGGGGGGCAGCGGGGCCTCTGGCGCCTCCGCCGTGAGGAGGAGGAGGAGGAGGAGGAGGAGGAGGAGGGGGAAGAGGCGGGGGCCCCGGCCATCCCTTCCTCCTCCTCCTCCTCCTCCTCCTCCTCCTCCTCCTCCTCACCGGGGACGGGGCCCGGGGGGAGGGCGCTGGAGCCGGGGGGGTCCTGAGGGAGGAGGCGGGGGAGGTGGGCGGGTCAGGTGTGGCTTAGGGCGGGGGGTGCCCCCTGCCCCCGGTGGTTTTTTTTTATTATTATTATTATTTTTTATTTTTTTCCCCACTGTTTGTGCGCCCCGAGGTCCGGAGGGGCTGCGGGTGGACGTTGATGGTGCCCCCTGAGGGGAAGTTTGGGGAGAAAGTGCAGAGCATCGCCGTGTTGGGTGCCCATCCTTGTCCTGTGGGTAGGAGAAGTCCGATTTAAGCCAATAAACCAGACATAATTAAAATACATCCGAATCGGCCCTTGGAAGCTTGGGCAGGGGTGCATCAGGAGATGTCCTGCTCCTGGCCCCGCGCTGGGGCTGTCAGCAGGCACCGAGTTACCCATTTGGGACCTGTAAACATCCCCAGCTTCTGCCGGCCGGGCTGCTGCAGGGCACAGCGCGGGGGCTCTCCTGCAGTCACCCTGACTCCCTGGTAAAGAAGTTTGTATTTCTGCACTTAAAAAGCTGTCAGTAGCAAGTCAGTTGCAGTTGGATGAGGTTCCAGATGGACGCGTGTGCTCTTACTGTTGGGCTCCAGTACGTAAATAACCAACTTGGTGATCCGAGCAGTCTGCTGCTGTCCAAAATACGCCTCTTCATGTTGCACATACGTGGTCTTCACCAATATTCTACCTGTTTGTGACTGTAAATATTGGTGCAACGTAATAATAATAAAAAGGATAACTTCTACAGTGAGAGGGGTGTCTAGTTTTGAGTGCCTGCTTTTGTAGCGGTATTCTGCATTATTTTTAGGTACAATAATAGAGCTACAAGCTGCTAGAGCTGAGGCAAGGCTTGTTATTTCAGGCTTTAGGATGTGAGGGAGAAATGGTGCTATTAGAAAAGAAACATTATGGTAGTATGATGACTGAGGGTACAGCCTAAGTAAGGACCGTGCAGATCTGTTGCAGTTCCGTGCTGGAGTTATACTCTGCTGAATGTTGTTATTCCTGATTAACTAAACAGCCTTGACATTTGGAAAGGAAGTATGTAATGCTTGATGGGGGTTTCTAGTTAGCTGAAATCTAGTGGATTGTGTTGGGGGATGAAAGACCTTCGTGCTCAAACGTTCAGGGGAAACGAGCCAACTGCAGTGACCCTTCTTGCGATAACACAGTTAATTTTTTTCTTGACATTACTCTTCTACACGATAGAATATAGGCTACCTAGGAAACAAAATGTTGTGCTTTATATGTAGTTTGATTTGTCTGTGGATAATATCCTGTTCAATATAGGTTGCTAAAATACTTAAACTTGTTGCTGAAGCAGGGGGAGAGGTACCATTTTGGGGATCTTTTTTTCCAAGAGTTAAAATGCACATCTGTTAGTGTATGGAGAGGATATTCCAAATGTTTGCTTCCACAAGTGTTAGTTCTCTCTAGCTTTTTAGTAAGTGTACGAACCAATTAAAGGTAACTCTCCAAATTTAAATTAAATCTACAAAGTTGGGGTATATTCACTGTTCTACGTTATGCTGCTGATGATTTATTCTGAATACATGTTACATGTACAGCCACTTATTTTAGTTGCTCTTCCTGGGCACACGTGTTCTGCATCATGAAAGGTCTAGAAAGCTCTCAAAAACTGAGGTAAAAGTAGTGACAGACTTGAAAGCTTCTTTTTGATTTCGTCCTCTGGTCCCCTTCCCCAGTTCTTGTGGTTCTATTACTGCATCTTCTAAGTTGCCTCATTTCTGTTACAGCATGACTGAGTGATGCTTGCAGGGAGAGGAAGCTGATTGCTTCAACTACTGCTAATTCTTTTCCAGTTACCTTTCTGCATTTCTGTATCAGAACAAATATAATCTTTTTTTTTTTTTTTCCTCTATTATGATGTTCTTAATAGTGGCATTTTTTTTTTTTTCAAAGCTCTCAGTCAAAGTTTTGGTGAAATGCTTTTTTTCTTCTTCTGTGCTTATCTGCAAAATGGTTTCAGTGAAGGTTTTCCTGTATGATCAAAAATACTGTTCAGAGTTCTTGTGTGTGTAGCTACTTAAAGTTAAGATTTTAACAATTGTTTGAGTTGGAACAGATCTGTGCCTCATGCAGGTGCAGTACAACACAGCACAATCTTGAGAACAGACTACTAACCAGACAGTGGTTTCATAATGCAAACAAACGTTTCCTGGATGCAGTCTTGAACTCTTCAAGTCATTTGTGTTCTTCAGTCAAATGTGAATCGGTGCTTCAGATGACAAGCAATTAACTGAACGTGTTACCCGGTCTCTGTACTGTAAATGTTCCAGGTAAAAATTCTGACCTGTGCAGACTGCTCTCTGTAAATATTTACTTTAGGCTATTTCTAAATTATGCAAATAGACGGGAACGTGCTGGATATGTCCTCAGCTTGAGTTTCTCTACCCTTCAGTGAGTCTCCATCTAGTAATGATGTTTTGTGATGTTCCCTTCCTCTTCTGTACCAGTTCAGCGTTTATCCACCACCTGTTAAATGCCTACCCCAGCCTGGGCCTACTGGGGCTTGAGTTTAGCGAGCTGGGGTGCATGCAGGAAGCTCAAACTTACCTTGCAGCTAAGTTTCCTCCCAATATCCTGAGAGAGATTTCTGTGTCCTTGAATAGCTTCACATCTAAACCACTCATGTAATGCTGCCACTCCCAGACTGATTTGATATGCAGTTTTCTCTTCAGGCTTAAGGAGGATGTTGGTCGATGTGGTTTTGAAGTCAGTGACATCACCTGCTCATGATTACAGAGGCTATTGCAAAATTAAGGTACTGTAGTGTATGAAGATGCATTGCCCACCTCTGAAAAATCCTATTGTTCAAAACTCTCAGCAGTAAAAAGACAAAACAAAAAAACACTCAGGAATGAAATTTTTGTGCAGACATTGTCTGGACAAACTCTTGACCAGAACTTAAGAATTCTGTGCATGTGGACTGGTCTTGGGTAAAACCGAAATTACATTAATAAAGAGTGAGGGGAAGAAGGCCTATCAATGAAAAAGGACAAGATAAAGTACAAAATATGCTTAAGCTAATATAATGTCTCTTTGACTGTCCTTCTTGTGCCATAAGTTTAGCTGTGGCTTACAGGGAAAGTACGTTTGGTCGATTCTGTTTGTAGCTGTCATGGAGTCAGAGGCCCGCTGGTCCTGAGGAGAGCTGAAAACGGCCGCGGTGCAGCTCACGGAGTTCCTGCAGTGCAAATACCCACTGGGTAGTTCCTGGTGGGGAGAAGTGGATGCTCTCCTAAAAGAATTAAAATACTGTCATGTTTCAAGGAAGGTGCCTAACAAACGGGAATATAAATCAACTCATGCAGGAAGTCTACTAGGAGACACACTTGCCTCTTTCTTCTAATGAACCTGTTGATTCCTCTCTGTTCATGCTAGAAAATTAAGCCCATGTAAGTTCAAGTGCTGTTTTCTGAACTTGATGTTATTACAGTTCAGCTGTGACCTTCACCTCACTAACAGTAGTTTGGGGAAAAAAAAATAGAGGAATTAGTTTAAGAATTATATATACTTGGTTATTTACCGTAGAGTTTTGTCTCAGAGTCACATTCTTCACTTACGGTTTCTGCTCATTATGCTATTTTAAATGCTTTGCCGTCAGAGAAGGGCTGTGTGAAAGGTGTGAATTCTCCCACGTAGTAAGTGTAATTTAATGATTTACCTTTCTTGGAATGTTATTCCCAAAACTGTTTTTTGTAGAAGTGGTCACTTACCCATGCCATTACAGCTGTTATTTTGTAGGTGCTGTTTCGCTGTGGTTTCAAAGAGTAAGCCCATATGTGTCCAAAACCCTGAAGTTTTTTGTTTTTTGTTTTTTTTTTTTTTGTTTTTTGTGTTTTTTTTTTACACCCCCCCATGGCTATTGAGGTTTCCTTACACCATTCATAGCTTGAGATCCTCTCCATTCTTCCCAGTTTTCTGTGACTGAGAGGCTGTTGTGTAAGCTTCAATGAGGAATTATATTTTTATATGTTGGTGTGTTCTCTGTGAAGTAGAACATCTCAAACTTAATCATAAATGTCATTAAATCACAGTTGCACATAAATCAGAATAAACTTTGTTTCTAGAAGGTGATACTGCACAGGATATGCACAATCTGAATAGGCCTGAACACTCTAGTACAGTAAATAGAATTCTTATTTTAACCTTTTTGTCTTTTTAGCTGAAACTGAGAGTTATTTTTGTATGAACTCAGTTAACTGAGGAGAGTGGTGAGGCTGGTACTTTGTCCTGTACAAAGAAGCAAAAATTGCTGTCTTGAAATAATACTTCATAGCATATAATATATATGAAGTTTGAGATCATCAAAATTGTTTGTAATCATGGGTGAAACAGGAAGAATTAGGTGGATTCAAGTAAACCTCAGTGAGCTGTTAGCACTGACTGGTGAGTGAGAATGATTCGAGGAAGATTGTCTAGTTCTTATCACTGCAGTTGCGTAGCATCTCTCGAACCTCTTGCATGCTGTGAACTGATGAGTTGGAAGATACTTTGTGTGGTTTCTGTTTCACCTTACAGCTTCCCGGGTTAAGTTTGAATGCTTCAGTTGATGTTTCATAGCCAGTTGAATTAGCCAATGGCAGGATTTGGGCCCTTCAGAAGGGGTAAGGTGATTATCTAGGCTGTGGAAGCTGCTGCACTTGTCTTAAGAGGCGGGGGAAGTACTTTCAACATTCAGTTCTGTATACTTGGTTTCTGGTCTTTGGCTCATGAAAATTTTCTGTGGTGTATGCTAATTGTGTATTATTTGCTGTCTTGGGACAACCAGGAATGAAAATGTGGTGTTGCTGAGAAAAGAAAGATGTTTTAAGTGTTTTTAGGAGGAAAGTAGATAGTTTGTATTATAAAGACATATTTTTGAAACCAGAAAGCCTCGTAAGGTTTGTATCCTTTTTTGGTTTAAATCATTGGTCAGCAGTACTTTTAGTGAAAGAGGTGTTTCCATCCTTCATTTCCATTTATTTTTTGAATGGAGGATT
Organism: Anas acuta; assembly: GCF_963932015.1. NCBI lineage: Eukaryota > Metazoa > Chordata > Aves > Anseriformes > Anatidae > Anas > Anas acuta. Next base: position 4,269,914 of record NC_088997.1, read on the forward strand.
TTCTCTTGCCTCTTTTGGATAGTTATGGTGTTAGTGTGACCCTCCTTGGCTGAAGAGAGCCGGGTAGGTTTCTGCAGGATCAGGAAGTGCTGCTCCTCGATAAAAGTCAGGAGTGAGAAGATTTAGTCTCCTGGGGACTCTGTGAATCCACTAAATGAGAAGTTAGAAGCTGACTCTTTCTCCTGCGCGTTAGATTTTTAACAACTGGTGAGCAGACTCTGAAAATATTTACTTTTCTTTGAAGTATATGTGCTCAGCACTTTTTTTTTTTGGTGAGAAAAGTGGGTAGCTGATTAGAAACTTTGTAAGATGTTAATGCAGTCGTAGTTTGTCCTGTTCTGATCCCCCATATAATGGCAGCCTCAGCGTTGATAACACTTATTAGCAACTTTTCTTTAAGCTCATAAATTACAGAAGAGAGATTAAAATAGAATTTCCTGGAGAAGAGTGTCTTGTCAGCTGAATTTGATCGACCCTATTTGCTAGAGCACTAATTCTACAAATACAGTAGCCAGAAACAGGAGAAAGAGAAACTGTTATTTAAACATGAACTGTAAAAAGGTGATCTTGAGATTTGCTAGCCAGGTTTGGTTGCAGATTGCACATGCAATTAAGTAATATTTATCTTTTGGTATGGCAACAAAAATCCTTTGGAATTACTCTTTTCTAACTTAATATTTAATGTTCCAAAAGCTATTACTTAAGTACCTTGAGGAGTTGGAAGTCTCTTAATGGAAACCTCCTTCTATTAAAATGTGAAGTGTAAAATCCTATTTTCATTTTTGAGCTATCTTGATGCAGATGGAAAAGTCGTGCTAATAGAGAGTAAATGTGACATCTTGAATGGGCTGCTGTAATGCTCCTTGACTTCTGTCACTTCTGTAATTGGCTAAATTAAAGGATACCATGCTTCCATGTCATGTAGAGTATGAGTCAGACACTCTATAGCATAATTGCGAGTTTATGCTGTGGACATTCAGAAATAAAGCATTGTTGTATGCTAGTAGAAATTTCAAGGTATGAGAAGGGGTCAAGTTCAGATGCTTGTGCATTTCTTAACTTTTTTCTTTCTCCCTGTCTTAACTTTTTTTTTTCTCCCAAAACCTTGCCACGTAAACCCACTACACTCCCCCATTTTTTTTTACTGTATTTCTAGCAGGGTAGAAATAGCAATTTTCTACATCAATAGTTTTGTGAAAAGAGGGAGTGCACCTACACAAGATTAAAATTCTCGAGAATTTATGATACATTCTGAACACCTTTTGCAGAAGAAGAAAGGCCATTTGCACACGTGGAATTGCCATGAAAATTCAACGGGCTGTTTTCAACTTAAAGAAAACATGTTCAATGTTTTTATTCACTCATCCTAATAGCATGTGCCCCTATGCTTCGACTGCGAGCTTTGGAGTATTCTGCAGCATAAAACCAAGTGGATGGAGATTTCAAAAAGGGTGGAAGAGGTCCCGAGCTTTGGTGATGGTGTCTCTGTTTCTTAAAAATAGGAGGCACTGTATTCTGCAGCTTGTTTAAAGAACTGTTACTTAAATTGTCATTCATCTCGGAGTTGACTTGCTACTTTTTTGATTGTAGCATGTAAAGAATCCTTCGTGTTGTCTGGGGTATCCCCAATGGGTTTTCCTACTTACCAGCTCGCCTGGTTGCTTGTGCACTGTAGATGAAATACAATTCCTTCATTTCTTGTTGTGAAGCACAAATTTATTGTACATCTCCTCAACCATCGGCCTTCTGGAAGGTTCTTGATTGAAAACCCCTTACGTTTGAGGGCTGTCCGGTCCGATCCTGTGGCTACTTTTGTCCCTTTGCGTTCCATCCCATTACTTTGCAGAACCTTGTTTAATTGGACCTGAAGGGTTAACACAGACCATGGCATCGGAAAGGTTGGAAAAGGCCTTTGAGTTCATTAAGTCTAACCCAAGCTTTTTTTCTTTGTCACTAACTCTTTTCACTGTTGTTTTTCTGAATAACTGTCATATGACTGTGCGATAGCTGGGCGCTAAGGCCGTGACTGAAGGACTAATACCTGCTCTTGAAATGTCTGGTGCTTTTTTTAGTTAAGGACGAGGCTGCTAAGTCGGTCCTAGCTTCTGACTGTACTTTTAGTATGCCGAGCAGTTAGGTTTTAGATGGTAAGTAAAATTTAACCTTTTACTGTATCTATTGGTTGATCAAATAGCTTTTTTATATGGAGCTTGGACATACTCCCCTGTTTTTAGAAATCTGTTGAAAATGTACATTAGTTTTGTCTTGTATATCCCCAACATGCAAATTTAATGTTTTTGGACAAGTGCTTGAACAGACTTAAGATTATCTGACAGAATAAAAATACTGGGAAGGTTTGTTTTGCATATCCAGCAGGGTATTTATTTGAAGGGCTTACTTGTATGGCTCTCAACTTGTAATTTTGTGTTATTGTCTGTGAGTTGGAGCGTTCGCTGACTTGAAGGTACAAACGCAGGTCTGTTTAGTTCATGAAATCGGTTCTTGTTGTTTGCTTTAATGGGTTGGTTGTTCAGTACGGCCTGTTTTGGGGTTTTGTTTTCCCTCATAATACTCACTTTTTATGAAGGGAAATCACAGAACGGATTATTCATGGGTATTATTGTCATGCTTCAGATAAAACCTTTCTAACCACTGCTGAAACAGTCTCTTCACTGGAAGTTTCATTTTACGCTGGAGTGAAATTTTAATAAATATCCCCAATTTAACTTAGTGATGTGTTGTAGGCCACCCCCTGCCTAAGGCTGAGCCTTTCTTGTTTTGCTATAGGCTGGTTGCATCAGAGCTTGATTTATTGAGGCTGCTGATTTATTTATTTTTAGAAAACAACTTGATTTGAGCTTTCTTTAGCTGTAATCTAACTCTTTGCACTCTTTATATCAGACTTAGTATGCTCAAAAACAAGCTGAGGAAAATCCCCCCAAAGGATGAGAAATTTAATTAGCAAATATTGGTTAAAGACTTCAAGATGACACAAAAACTCCCCTCAGTGCAGAAGTGCTGATTTGTTCCGTGCATGTGGAGAAAACCAGAACCCACCCCTGGGCCTGGTCTTTCCCCGCGACGTTGAGCGTGCGAGTGGCAGACGGGGTAACCCTGCCTGGGGTGATCCTGCCCTCTGACCGCTTCCCTCTGCTGCTGCACACACTTGGGTGGCCACGAGTTGAGTGTTTTGGGGACCTGGCCTGCTAAAAATAGTTCCTGCTTTTAACCTGCTGTGTTTTCCCAAGCGAAGAACTGCTTTTCTCTGTGGCAGCGCTGGCTTTTGCCTGCTTAAAATGCCATGGATCCGCAAGCTGAGGCTTGGGGACTTGAGTCTTAGTTCTGATTCAGTCGCTGACTATTTCCTGGGTAGCCTTTGATAGATTTCTTAACCTTTCAGTGACTCATTTTCCCATGTGCACGCTGAGGATAGCGCTTACTTACGTGTCTTTCTGAAGCATTTTGAGACCTGCAGATCAGGAGATGCTGTTCAAATTAGTACTGCCTCTTGGAACCAGATCTGAAACGAAGCTATGACTGTTGTAATATCCGCTTCTAAATGATTTGTAACTTACTCAATATTCTCTGCATATGAAAATGTAAGTGTGAACAGTAGCTTTTAAGGGAAAGTTTGAATCGGGTCTCTTCAGTAGTTTGAGCTGGCCAAAGAGACAAACGCTGTCGTACTTTTAGAAATAAACAATGTTAAATCATTTCCTTATCTGAGGAGCTTGAATTATCGCAGGGCTAAGTGTGTCCTCCCAGCTCCTGAAACTGTTCTCACTGCTTTTCTCAACTAGGTATCTCCAGACCCAGCATTTTCTTTTTTTGGTTCTTAACTCCAACTTCCCCTGTATTATTTTTTTTTTTTTAATATTATCCATTTAACACTACCGGGTTTCCCCATCCCTTGTATGTTTTACCACAGAGTCCAGGAATGTCAGTCATGACCTGGGACACTATAGGAGAAGAATGGATCGGGTTATGAAGCAGAGAATAAAACATACTTATTTCTGACCCTTCTGATTGTCTGTATTCAGTGAGACAGACGATCGGCCAGCATGGTTGGCAGCTGTATGAAAGTATTCGTGACCTAACTTTATCTTTGTCAGACATTTAAGGCAGAATTCCAAAGTCTGTAACAGTTCTTATAAATGTTTATATGAGAACGCTCTGAAATCTGCAGAAGGACACGAGAAGATGGTATGAAAATACCGGTCTGAAAAAACAGAGTCTTGCCTTCATTGAGTGAGCAGAAATGGAAGCTGATTTCTTGTGTCGTAGTTTGCCAAGGATGCTAAAAATGAAAATGAGCAGCCTCTGGTCTGGCGTGGGAGCAGGAACTGGTGGAAAGATCGGAGAGGCAGCGAGAGCTGGTAGCAGGGAGCTGTACAGGGGGATCCGGGTTGTGTCTGAGTAGAGGAAGACAAGGTTTGTCATGACTAATGAAAAGATACAGCAGTGAGAAAAGCCTGGACAAGGTTGTTTACAGTCTCTATGCACAGTTATAATTTGATTCAAGAAGAGTGCCATATTTAAATGTAATCTCAATGTATGGAACCTTGAGAAGTGACAGCAGGGAGGTGGCATTACCCTCCGTGACCAAGAAATAGGTTTGTGAAGAAATTCTGTCTGCTGGATGCACGTAAGCAACTGCTGGAGGTAGAGGCAGATGCTGCTACGTGTGAGGTTGGGAGGGTGCCTGCATCTACAGAGCTAAAGTCAAGTGCATGCATCCACAGCTGCAGAGTTGGGTAATAAAGCAGAGATCAGCAGAATGTTGGTGGTAATTCTACAGGCAAATGCCAGCACCGCCACCCCCCTGCATATGACAGAATGTAAATATGCTCATACCAAGAGATCAGCAGATAAGATGGGATCTGCAGGGCATGTAAAGAGGTCAAATTAGGAGAGCGTGCAGGCACGTCTGAATGCCTGTGACAAGAATAGGAGCTTGAGAGGGGAGGGGAATGCTGCATTTCAGAGTCATTTTACGTGCTCTTGTACCACAATGTCATTGTTGTCCTAAAAGGAGTGAGATCTCCTACAGGATCCCCATCCTTTAGCTCCTGCTGCACCTTTGCAGTGCCAGGGCATAGCCATGTGCCTCCTCTGCTGTTACGCCCTGCTTTCTTCCTCTCTTCCTCCTGTCTTATCGGTGCCTTCCCGTGTGGCTGAGGGTGGGGGATAAGGCAACCCCCACTTACAGCTTCATCTTTCCTTTTTTTTTTTTTTTCTCTTCACTTCCACCTCTCATTGACCACAATTATAGCCTCTAATTGTGTTTCTGTTGCCTTCTGCTGTTGGTAATTTTTTGTTTGTTTGTTTGAGGTTATGGTGCTACAAATGCGGTCATCCTGCCAGTTCTCAGAAGGCCATTAGACTAAATGTTTTCATGTGTATTGCATAGACTGCTTAGACTATGGGATGTGGGCTTGCGTTAGTGTCGTTGGATGCATGAAGGACATTTGTGCTGGTACGCTGTGTCCCCCTCCTGTCCCTCATCTTTCTGCTTTTTCCACTTCTAGTACAGAATCTGGAGAGGCAGTTAGGACCTCTCTTTGCTGCTGGATGTGTGGTGATATTTAAAAATTGAAGAAATATGCAAGTGCACATATGTTATTTTTTATCATTTCCTTTTGTTTTTAACTGCCTTAAAAAAGGATCGTATTAATCTAAAATTATATTATTTCCAGTGAAGTTGGCTATTTTAGTATTTATTTCTGTTGTTACTATAGTTTGACTTAGTTATTCTCAAGCATAATCACAGGGAAGTAAGAATCTGTAGTTTGTGATCCATGCGGTTTGCAAATTCTGACATCTTTGTCTTGGTGATCCCCAGTGATCATTTTTGGGGTTGCCAGGGTCATGGAATATGAAAGATAAATGTTGGGGCACTCCTGGTTTAAAGATGTTTGCTAGTCAAGCTTTAAGGTTTTAAATTGTTTCTAAGAAATTCTGAGCTGTTAAAACTTATGGCAGGTGTACAAGTATAAATTTTGGCTAGGGCTGAATGCTGCATGAAGAATTTGGGTGATACTTGCAGTGACCCAGCTGAATCACTCTTTCCCTCCTCCTTCCCTGGGTAAAACTTATTCCCTAGATAAGCAGAGGGATTTCATGTGTCTGCATCACCAGTGTCTAGGATCTGTGATTTCCTAACCATAGGCAGGTGTGAAGATTTCAAGACTAACAATTGTAACACAGACGTAGCAACCTGCACACTGAAGCTGTTGTGAATGGAGAAAAAACCTTTGCAGCATCATACAAGTGAGTGTGGACTGAACTTTCAGCACCTGGGTTAA